>NC_092376.1:88337193-88668194 GCF_030028105.1 Mobula birostris | reverse complement strand
GCAAAACCATCTTCTAATCTTTATCTCAGGATTATGACTGATCTGCATCAAAAGAAACTTCTGTGCAGTTGTTGATCACGGGGAAGCTGGTTTAGCTGGGTAGACTAAAGGACCATTTTGTTTAACTCAGCCTGCACTGTGGCTGTAGGAATTACAGGGGCTGCAGCTTTAAGATTAAATTGTTTGGGCAGTGTGAATTTATCACCTTTGGATCTGAGTTATAAATCTCCTGATATGTAGTCCCACATTTGACTCAAATGGGGAAATGTACAGTATATGAAACTCTTTACTTGCGTGTAATGCTCAATTTACCAGACAATAACTTATTGTTTTGGGATGTTAGAATACATAATACCTATCTAAATTTCTGTTAGATATTGCTCCTATTTACTGCTTTAGATCATTAAACTCTTCTGCAGTTAGAGATAACCCAACTGCTTCCTATACATAATATATACCTTGTCATTCTTAGAGCTTCTTGACTTTTAAGGACATTACCATTTGCCAGCTTTTAAATTTTAGAACTTTTTTCATTTGGGATGCTATACAGTAATTAATATGCTATTTATTAATATAAAACATTGTAAGTATAGCTACATAATTTAGAGAAGGAACCAATCATTAATTAGTTGTGATATTTACAATAATGAGCCATGGGCATGGGGAGTAAGGGAAATGGCAGCAAGTCCTTGTAAACTGTAGTAAATTCTAATGTGTAAGCTGTAGAGAGAAAAGAAGAAGCCATGGGAAAATATTTATTTAAAGCATGTATAGGATAGTTGGCTTAGAATCTATTTTCTCAGAAGTACATAAAATAGACAAGGAAGGAAAGGGAGGTGTAACTGATGGACCATTTATGGAAACTGAAAGCAAAACTTCATTGACTTGTGAAATATGGAACAACATCATCCTCAATAATGAAATGAAGGATGTTGGCTTCTGAAAGAAAAACAGAAATCCAAAGTAACTCAGCTTGTCAACCTTCATCTGTAGAAAGAGAAACCAGTCAATGTTTCAAGTCAGTGACCCTTCCTCAGAACTAAGGTAAGAATGGAGGGTTAGAGATGAAGTGTTTCAGTTGCGCAAAGTAAGATCTAGATACTGTAGATGTCCACACTTTTATATGAAGGGTCTAAAACGAGTGTTTGTTTAATTTATTGTGTACCCAGAGGAGCATACTCTAGTGAAGAATGAGGTACAGAGGTAAACTGATGTCATTATCAATGTGGAATCAGTTTGAGCCAAATAGCAAATACCAGTTTTTGGACTGACATAAAGAAAAAGGGATTTAAGTAATTTGGCAAGGGAAGGGAAAAGTAATTTGAGACAAGAAGAAATAAGTGATGGACCGAGAAGAATGTATTATGGAAAGGAAGTAGAAAAATGCCTTGTTGGGTTAGAAGGCTACAAACTTGGAAGCAGTTGGAAAACAGCTTCCAGAAATGACAATGTCAGCGATAGTCTGGAAAGAGAGGGTTTGATTTCTTGCGGTGGGTTCTGGGAACTTTAATGGAAAAAGTGAGGAATTGTTGCTGACCCTGAGATTGTTCAAATCTGCTCAAACATAAGTAACTCACGTGTATCACTGGCAGGCAACCCAGAGTGTGCTCTCCAGTCTTTGATGTGACAGGATTTTTTTTTATCCTACTGGAGATATCAGAAAAAAAGCATGCACAGATCTTGACTTCAACTCTGGTCTAGGAACCGACAAGAGAAGATGTTTATTCATCAGATAACAACAATGTTAGCATTTCCTATATATTTGAGACTATGTCAAGCAAAGCTTTAAAGAAGGAGTTAATGTCATTTCATAGGATGTAAACAGAGTGATCAGAGATGGGTGGGGGTGGGGACATAAAAATGAGCAGGGTTATTGGGCAGCTCCTGACAGAAAGTTTAGGAAGAATAAAAAGTGTTTTGGACTCCTGACAGAATACGAATATTGAAGATAGGGAAAAGGATTAAGTAGTTAGGGAACAACTCCAAGATAAAGAAGTAAAAATGGGAATGGAAGTGATGAAGAAAACATCCAATATCATGTTGAGCTCTATATACTTGGGAGCATCAGGGGATAAGCCTGAGGTTAATTGTTTCAAAATAAGAAAGAGAAACACCAGAGTAGTAGGAACACAGCCAAAAGTGCTTCTCAAATGGGTTACTGATGAAAGTATATCAATGTTTTCTTCTGGTTTCTAATCATAGATTAGTGCGATTAAATTTCTATGGGAAGAAGTTGATCCGGTCTCAAGTGAAGAGTTGGAAAATACATACTGGATTAAATGCCTAAAAGCATCCTAGCGACAAGAGAAACCTGCAGACACTTTGAAAAATGGAAAGTAAGCAATGCAACCTTATTAAACACACACAGGAAGATTTTAATTTCCGAAGCTGTGAATATTTTAAAATCATTGATGAGTTGCCAGTTAGATCAAAAGCCCAAATAATATTGAGTCTCCTGGACTGGTAGGGCTTTAACAATGACTTCAAATATATCATGCTGTTAGACATACATAACACCAACGGGAACCCGCTGAAGTCATTTAGATTGTCAATCTGTTCCTCCTTGCGTAAAGTTGTACATCACTGCTCGAGTCCCATCATTCTTTTATTTACAGTTTATTTGGCTTGACTCCTGAATGCTCACCTTATTTAAGCTCTAGGGCCTTGCACTATCAGAACTCTTCCTTCATCCCTCTCCCTCCTTCTGTCTTTGCACTTGTTTCAACCTCATTACACCCATAACCTTTCTATACTGATGCAAGGTCAACAACTTAACATGTTATTGATTCTTGCTTTATGCTTCCAGCACTTTTTATGTCAATTTTCAGCGTCTGCTATATTTGTATTTTAGCCTAAGCTATCGGGAAATAGAGCCAACTTGTGGACATCAACTCCCACAAGAAAATCTCAGTCTTTAATCCGATTGCAATGCTCTTATAAACCTCCTGAGAGATGGATCAACAGGAATGTAAACAAGTAAGAGAGAACAGTCCATCTGCCTGTCTTCTCAGCCATGAAATAGAGGACAGCATCATTTCAGGGAATGATCTGTAACAGGGACGAAAACATTCATACTAAAACATCATATGGCCAAATAAGATAAAATATTGCTAAAGAAAATGTTCCAATATCCTAGCCTGATTGAAAATTCATCACTATTAATCATATCTTTATTGCTAGACCAGAATAAGATGTCAAGGCTCCGGTCACACTGGATCCAATTCCAGTCTGTATATAAAAAGGTAAATTTTCATGGGAGTTCAGATCTGTATCAAAGTTAAAGATGAGATTAGCAGACCTGAGGAAACAAGAGAAATGGACATTTAACTCAAAGAGTTCCATTTCAACAACACACAAAGAATGCTGGAGGAACTCAGCAGCATTTAGCCTCAGGCAGCATCTATAGAGGGGAATAAGCAGTCAACATTTCGAACCGAGACACTCCATCGGGACTGTAAAAGAAGAGTGAAGAAACCAGAATAAGAAGGTGGGGAGGGGCAGGTGATTGGTGAGACCAGGTGAATGGGAAGGTGGGTGGATGGTGAAGTAAGTAGCTGGGAGATGATTGGTGAAAAAAAATACAAGGGCTGAAGAAGAAAGAATCTGATAGGAGAGGAGAAAGGACAATGGGAGAAAGGGACTGAGGAAGGTGATGGACAAGTCAGAAGAAGGGAAAGGGTAGGAGGGAAGCCAGAATGGAGAATGGAAAAGAGAGAAGAGTGAAAGGAGAAATTACTAAAAGCTAGAGAAATTGATTTTCATGCCATCAGGTTGCGGTTAACCAGACGGAATATGAGATGTTGTTCCTCCAACCTAAGAGTGGCCTCATCTTGGCAGTAAAAGTGGCCATGGACCAACATATTGATATGGGAAGTGGAATTAAAATGGGTGGCCACTAGGAAAGCCCACCTTTTGTTGCAGATGGAGCAAAGGAAATTGACAAAGCAGTCCCCTAATCTACACTAGGTCTCAGCAATATAAATGTGGCTGCACCAGGAGCACTGGATACAGTAGATGACCCCAACAGACTCACAGGTGAAGAGTCGCGTCATCTGGAAGGACTGTTTGGTGAAGGAGGATGTGTAGGGGCAGCTGTAGTAACTCGTCCTGCTCACAACATTTAGTGGCAGGAGGGAGATCAGTGGGGAGGGACGAGTGGACAAGGCAGTCACGTAGAAAGTGATCCCTGCGGAAAGCAGAGAGTGGAGGAGGGAAAGATGTGTTAGTAGTAGGATCCCATTAAATATGATGGAATTTACAGAGAATGATGTTTTGGATGCAGAGGCTCATGAAGAGGTGTGCAAGGACAAGGGAAACTCTATCTCTACCATGACAGTGAGAAGATGGAGTGATGGCTAATGTACAGGAATTGGAGGAGTTGTGGGTAAAGGCAGCAGCACTGGCAATTCCATTTGCTTCTTTATTCTAATACATTCTAAAAACTGCACATCTGTGCATGTGAATATGACACTTCAGATGTCACACCTCATTACAGATGCAAAGTAATCTTCAAACATGAAGTTTTTCACAGCTGACGAATGCATTCCAATCAGTAAAGTTCCATCACCAAGCAAAAGCCTCAGCATGTGCTGACCTATAATTAGACTCTTTAAAATCCAATTAAAAGGCACATCTGCATCTGCCATAGACTAATTCAGTTAGTGTTAAGTAGTATGGTGTACCATTATAAAACCATGGAATATTTATTTTACAATGATATCTATGTGGATTATTATAATGATACAATTAATACAATCACTTGATTCTCAATAGCAGACTTTAATAACTATCTATAAACAGCTCTGCGATCAAGTTCTAGAAAAAAAACCTTCCAGCTGCTTTTTAATCTCTTTTATATCTGAATCTCCAACTTGGTCTGAAGCTAAAAATCCCTGAGCTCTAAGGGTTTGAAACAGACATTTACAGCTGACACATTCACCAGGTCATACAATAGGCACTTTCATTTTTGAAATCTGTAATCTATGCTTTACATTTCATTCTGTTGCAAGTCTTTTTCTTTCTTTTCTCCCTACCTATCATAAGCAAGAACATGTTTTAGTAACTCATGTTTCTCTCCTGTTGCAGATCATTCTGTGAAAAGATGCGGTCTTCCATTTCATGGCTGAGAGCATAGGCAGATGAATTGTTCTCTGTAATCAATGAACAAAACTGTAAATATTTATTCTGTCAAATTTACACAGACTACTTCAAGTATTGGAGACAAAAATGTATCAATACTGTCCCTCCCCCCAGATGAATACTCCTCTGACCAAATTCATAACATAATCCCAGTTGAAGACCATTTTGACCAGCCACACTTTGTAATCAGTATAGTAGTGCTGTCAATCTGTTGCTAACAGTAGGTTTGCGAGGGCATGGTAAGAGACTTGACTGTTGGGTTGTAATCCTGACTGTTAGAGAATATTGTAGGTATGCAATGATGTGAATCATTGAATGACTTGTGGGTACTCTTGCTGAAAAATTATACTTGATTCATTTGTTAAATTTGGTTGTCAAGATGAGATTCCTGCACTATATTGAGAGCATTGGGCTTGATTCTGACTGTATTGTCCAATTGTCCTTGAATGTGAGTCTGGGGAGTGGGCAGGGTGGGGGGGAGGTCTCCTGGCTTCACTGGGTGCAGGAGATATCTCTATATTCTCCTCATGAACAGTATCAAAACCATGACTCTTTCTCCTGTAACGTGTTATTTAGCTTCTAACAAGCACCTCCATGGTGACTTTCATCATATGATGTAACCGTAGCCATAAGTTACCTCCATCAATAAGCACAGGCTGGCTTTAAACAATTCAGATTAACTTATAAAAGGCACATGGATGCAGTAATCATGAAACTAACAGGAAGCACAAATTTCACATCCTGCAAGCATTAGGCTGAGGGTACTTGAGTTATTCATGCACTGAGATCTCCACGGTCTTTTAATGATAAATCAATTTAGATACTGTTATTTTCCAATGCATATTTGATCAATGTGAATGTACTTTGTAGCCAGAAGTAGATCTGATCCATCGTATTATTCAGAGTATGGCAGAATGTACTGAACCTGCAGCTCAATAGGTTGACCATACCCAAGACTTCAGCTGCCATTTTCTGCATTTTCCACTTGATCAATTCCATTTCAGTTCCCACCACTTTCTGAAGTCAAGTCACTTTTTATTGTCATTTTGACCATAACTGCTGGTACAGTACACAGTAAAAACAAGACAATGTTTTTCAGGACCATGGTGCTACATGAAACAATACAAAAACTACACTGAACTACGCAAAACAACACAAAAGCTACACTAGGCTACAGACCTACCCAGGACTGCATGAAGTGCACAAAGCAGTGCAGGCATTACAATAAATAATAAACAAGACAATAGGCACAGTAGAGGGCAGTAGGTTGGTGTCAGTCCAGGCTCTGGCTATTGAGGAGTCTGATGGCTTGGGGGAAAATACTGTTACATAGTCTGGTCGTGAGAGCCCAGATACTTCAGTGTCTTTTGCCAGATGGCAGGAGGGAGAAGAGTTTGTATGAGGGGTGCGTGGGGTCCTGCATAATGCTGTTTGCTTTGCGGATGCAGCGTGTGGTGTAAGTGTCTGTAATGGCGGGAAGAGAGACCCCGATAATCTTCTCAGCTGACCTCACTATCTGCTGCAGGGTCTTGCGATCTGAGATGGTGCAATTTCCGAACCAGGCAGTGATGCAGCTGCTCAGAATGCTCTCAATACAACCTCTGTAGAATGTGGTGAGGATAGGGGTGGGAGATGGACTTTTCTCAGCCTTCGCAGAAAGTAGAGAGGCTTCTGGGCTTTCTTTGCTATGGAGCTGGTGTTGAGGGACCAGGTGAGATTCTCCGCCAGGTGAACACCAAGAAGTTCGGTGCTCTAAACGATCTCTATGGAGGAGTCATTGATGTTCAGCGGAGAGTGGTCGCTCTGTGTCCTCCTGAAGTCAACAACCGTCTCTTTTGTTTTGTTCACATTCAAAGACAGGTTGTTGTTTCTGCACCAGTCTGTTAGCTGCAGCATCGCCTCTCTGTATGCTGACTCATCTTTCTTGCTGATGAGACCCACCAGTCGTCTTATCGGCGGAACTTGATGATGTGGTTCAAGCTGTGTATTGCTGCACAGTCATGGGTCAGCAGAGTGAACAGCAGTGGACGGAGCACACAGCCCTGGGGGGCCCTCGTGCTCAGCGTGATGGTGTTGGAGATGTTCTTCCAATACGGACTGACTGAGGTCTCCCAGTCAGAAAGTCTAGGATCCAGTTGCAGAGGGAGGTGTTCAGGCCCAGTAGGCTCAGCTTTCCAATCAGGTGCTGAGGAATGATTGTGTTGAATGCTGAACTGAAGCCTATGAACAGCATTCGAACGTACGTGTCTTTTTTGTCCAGGATGGTCAGGGCCAGGTGGAGGGTGATGGCAATGGCGTCGTCTCTTGAACAGTTGGGACAGTATGCGAACTGAAGGGGGTCCAGTGAGGGGGGCAGCAGGGTCTTGATATGCCTCATGACGAGCCTCTCAAAACACTTCATGATGATGGATGTGAGTGCAACGGGACGGTAGTCGTTGAGGCAGGACACTGAAGACTTCTTTGGCATGGGGACTATGGTGGCGGCCTTGAAGCACGTAGGAACGACGGCGCTGCTCAGGGAGATGTTGACGATGTCAGTGAGAATCTCTGCTAGTTGGTCTGCACATCCTCTAAGCACTCTGCCAGGAATATTGTCTGGTCCAGCAGCCTTCCATGGGTTGACCCTGCACAAGGTTCTCCTCACATCAGCCATGGTAATACACAGCACCTGGTCATTTGGAGGAGGGGTGGTCTTTCTCACCGCCATGTCATTTTCTACCTCAAAACAAGTGTAGAAGTTGTTCAACACATCTGGGAGGGAGACATCACCAGCACAGGCAGGTAATGTTGTCTTATAGTTGGTGATGTCCTGAATACACGTCCACATGCGCCGCATGTCACCGCTGTCCTGGAAATGGCTGTGGATTCACTGAGCATGTGCATGCTTTGCCTCTATGATATCTACTATAAGCCTACTGACTCTCACAGCTATCTGGACTATTCCTCTTCTCACCCTGTCTCTTGCAAAAATGCCATCCCCTTCTCGCAATTCCTCCGTCTCCACCGCATCTGCTCTCAGGATGAGGCTTTTCATTCCAGAACGAGGGAGATGTCCTCCATTTTTAAAGAAAGGGGCTTCCCTTCCTCCACCATCAACTCTGCTCTCAAACGTATCTCCCCCATTTCACGTACATCTGCTCTCACTCCATCCTCCCGCCACCCCACTAGGAATAGGGTTCCCTTTGTCCTCACCTGCCACCCCACCAGCCTCCGCGTCCAACATATTATTCTCCGTAAGTTTTGCCACTTCCAACGAGATCCCACCGTTAAGCACATCTTTCCCTTCCCCCCCTCTGCTTTCCGCAGGGATCGCTCCCTACCTGACTCCTTGTCCATTCGATCCCCCCCATCCCTCCCCACTGATCTCCCTCCTGGCACTTATCCTTGTAGGCGGAACAAGTGCTACACATGCCCTTACACTTCCTCCCTTACCACCATTCAGGGCCCCAAACAGTCCTTCCAGGTGAGGAGACACTTCACCTGTGAGTCGTCTGGGGTGATATACTGCGTCCGGTGCTCCCGATGTGGCCTTCTATATATTGGCGAGACCCGACGCAGACTGGGAGACCGCTTTGCTGAACACCTACGCTCTGTTCATCAGAGAAAGCAGGATCTCCCAGTGGCCACACATTTTAATTCCATATCCCATTCCCATTCTGACATGTCTATCCACGGCCTCCCCTACTGTAAAGATGAAGCCACACTCAGATTGGAGGAACAACACCTTATATTCCGTCTGGGTAGCCTCCAACCTGATGGCAT
This sequence comes from Mobula birostris, assembly GCF_030028105.1. NCBI lineage: Eukaryota > Metazoa > Chordata > Chondrichthyes > Myliobatiformes > Myliobatidae > Mobula > Mobula birostris. The sequence continues at coordinate 88,659,293 of NC_092376.1, read as the reverse complement.
GAACATTAACTTCTCAAACTTCCACTAATGCCCCACCGCTCCCCGTACCCCATCCGTTATTTATTTTTATACACATATTCTTTCTCTCACTCTCCTTTTTCTCCCTCTGTGCCTCTGACTATAACCCTTGCCCATCCTCTGGGTTCCCCCCCTCCTTGTCTTTCTCCCTGGGCCTCCTGTCCTATGATCCTCTCATATCCCCTTTGCCAATCACCTGTCCAGCCCTTGGCTCCATCCCTCCCCCTCCTGTCTTCTCCTATCATTTTGGATCTCCCCCTCCCCCTCCCACTTTCAAATCCTCACCAGGCATGTTAGGCAAGTTTTTCCCGAAAGAAAACCATGCTGACTTTGTCCCACTTTGTCCTGCATCACCAAGTACTCCATAACTTCATCTTTAACACGCAAACACAAGGAAATCTGCAGATGCTGGAAATTCAAGCAACACACACAAAATGCTGGTGAACGCAGCAGGCCAGGCAGCATCTCTAGGAAGAGGTATAGTCGACGTTTCAGGCCGAAACCCTTCATCAGGACTAACTGAAAGAAGAGGCATGAACATTGACTTCTTAAACTTCCGCTAATGCCCCACCTCCCCCTCGTACTCCATCCGTTATTTATTTATTTATTTATATACACACATTCTTTTTCTCCCTCTGTCCCTCTCACTATACCCCTTGCCCATCCTCTGGGCTTCCCCCCCCCCTTTCTTTCTCCCTGGGCCTCCTGTCCCATGATCCTCTCGTATCCCTTTTGCCAATCATCTGTCCAGCTCTTGGCTCCATCCCTCCCCCTCTTGTCTTCTCCTATCATTTTCAATCTCCCCCTCCCCCTCCCCCTTTCAAATCTCTTACTAACTCTTCCTTCAGTTAGTCCTGATGAAGGGTCTCAGCCTGAAACGTCGACTGTACCTCTTCCTATGGATGCTGCCTGGCCTGCTGCGTTCACCAGCATTTTGTGTGTGTTGCTTGAATTTTCAGCATCTACAGAATTCCTTGTGTTTACAGTTTGGCCCTCGCTATTGTTAGGGTTGCCTTGTCGCCTGCTCTGAAGGCGGAGTCACAGGTTCTCTTCTCTGTTTTATGACTACGCATCCTCCTTCTGTATGTTTCAACATTAACCCCTGCCACAATAACAAACACAATTGTCATTTTTGGAATCAATATTTTCATGTTTTCAAGAGTGAAATCCTGTGTGTACTGGAAACCTGAAGTAAAATCTACGAGCTGAAAATATTCAGCAAGTCAGGCAACATCACCAATGAGAAGCAGAGTGAAAATTTAATGTGTAATTATCAAAGTTCCTTCAATTCTGCAAAACTTGTGGAAAGCTGGGAGATTGCAGGTTGCCGGGAGATTGAATCTCTTTAATATTCACAAAGGAAGGAGACAGAAAATATTTTGCACAACTTTAGTCTCTGGAAAAGTGCTAGAATCCATTATTAAGGTGATAACAGCAATATATTTTGAAAGTTTTTTCATAGTTCCTGTAGACAATGAACCTAGCCAGTCTCTGCCAACTTTCAAAGCAATCCCAATGATCCCATCACCCCCCAATATTTTCCATGTAACTTCTGCCTCTCACATACCTGAGCAGTCCCAAGTCTATTTTTCCTATTAACTACACAAACTGAATTAATCTAACAAGCAACACCCCTTTCGAACGTGGAATGAAAGTGGGGTACCCAGGGATAATTCATACCGTCAAAGGCAAACTCCACACTGTCAGCACCAACCATGGATAATGAGAACTGTGAGATCCCGGCACTGCAGGTAAGGACTATGAAGCAGAGTCCACACGATACTGTGAAAGAGGAGCCTGCTTGACTGGTGAGTGATCCTGTTTGACTGGTGGGTGCCATGGTAGTGCAGTGGTTAGTGTGACACTCTTACAGCTTGGGTATTCCGAGTTTGGAGATCGATTCCCACACAGCCTGTAAGGAGTTGGTACGTTCTTCCTGTGAGACTGTCCGGGCTTCCTCTAAATGCTCTGATTTCCTCCCACGGTCCAAAGACGTATCGGTTAGTAAGTTAATTGGTCATTGTAAACTGTCCTGTGATAAGGCTAAAGTCAAATAAGTGTGTTGCTGGGTGGTGCGGTTTGTTAGACTGACTAGGCCTTTTCTGCTCTGTATTTCTAAACAAACTAATAAATGTACTGACATGGACAGAGAATTGGCTAGTGAACAGAAGTCAGTGAGTTGGGATAAATAGATAATTTTCAGCTTCATAATTAATAACTAATGTGTGCTTCAGAAATCAATGCTGAGGCTTCAACTGTTATTCATTTTATAAGGAAGAATGATAAATTCTTATTTAAATTGATTGAGAGTGTAAAAGAATTGCAATATAAGGCGGCACAGTAGTGTAGTTAGCACAACGCTTTAGAGTACCAGTGACCTGGGTTCAATTCCCACAGCTGCCTGTAAGGAGTTTGTACATTCTCCCCATGACTGTGTGGGTTTCTTTTGGGTGCTTCAGTTTCCTCCCACATTTCAAGGACATACTAGTTGGAAGGTTAATTGCTCATTGTAAATTGTCCCATGATTAGGCTAGGGTTAAATTGGGGGATTGCTAGGCATGGTTCCTCAAAAGGCCAGAAGGGTCTATTCACTGTTGTATCTCAATAAATAAATAAAGAGAAATATCAACCCTAACACATGAAGACGAAACAATTGGCACAAAAGTAATGAGAAAGGCTAATCAAATGCATTTTTTAGAAATATGCAATTGTAAGTGTAAATAATATAAAAATAAAGAAGTTATGATGCAACTTGACATGGCACTGGGGTGAAAGCACCAGGAATACATTATATAGTTTTGTTTTATGTCAGTAAGGATGTGCTTGCTTAGGAGCACTGCTGAAGAATTTTTCTGGACTGAATCCTCAGATAAAAGGTTTGATATATGAAGAAGAATGGCTGATAGATGTGTAAAAGAGTGAAAGGTGAGCTTGTTGAATCAAGTGAAATTCCAAGGAGGATTACCAGAATGTACGCTGAGAAGATGTTTCCCATAATGGGGCAGTTAGGTGTAGTTTCAGAACAGGGGATCAGATAGTGATAAGGAGGAATTTCTTTCTTCAGGAGGGACTGTGTCATGTTTTGTAATTCCAAATCATAAAAATAATTGGAAGCAAAAGATGGCAGTCCAAGGAACCATGACTTAGTTTTGTTTTTACTTTAGCAAGGCAGGTACTTAGGACATGGTAGCATCATGATGTATGGCATTTACGTATGTACTTTTACATGTAAACCTTAATGAATTGTTTATACAAAGAATGCAGAATCAGACAACATATTTATAATATTTCTCAAACATTCCTTAAATATTAAATACACAACACTCCTCTATGTTTAGCTATAAACTCCAACTCAACATAGAATGCATCTCAACTTTATATATATAAACAGTATACTATATAATACAACTACTATATAGGCATCCATAGTACAGTAATTTATAAATTGTCCCATTGATTTAATCGCTGAGGAGGCTTTCTTGCTCTTGTGATAGTCTTTCTTGACAAAAGGGATCACTCTGCTTGGCAATCCAGTTGCAAAACAATCTCAGGATCTGAGGCTTCCTCCCCTCCTCCATGGTGATTGCAGGAATTGACTCTGGGACTGCAGGAAGTGGTTCTGACAACTCTGGCCACCTTTGTTCTCTAACAATTCACTCTGCTCTCCTCAATCGATTGATGTGATGTCTTCAGATGATATCAAAAGCAATCACAGCTGTGTAGGAGAGTGGTTCTGTTCTGTCCTTAATCTTTCCAAATGCACACTTTTGATCACCTCTGTAGTCCCTCAACAAGGCTGCAGGATTTCTATGTCTTACATCCTTCGGTTCCTATCTTCATCTTGATGACCTTCCATCAGAACTTCATTCATCGTACTGATATCATGTTAGTGTGTCATTTGACTTTCTAACGTCTCTGTCAGGAAGAAGAAAGCAATGGAGGAATTGAATTTGGAAGTACAGTCATATATAATTAATAAAAAATCAAATGGATATCTCAATAAGTCATATTTTTGCTGAATAATGAGTAATATACATCCAAGCAAAAAGTGGATGGATGAACTCAGCAGGTCAAACAGCATCTGTTGAGGAAAAAGCTAGTTAATGTTTCTGGTTGAGACCCTCCATCGGAACTGAGTGTGAAGAGAAAACTTGCCTGTACATAGAAAGAGGGATGGGTGCAAAGAGACCGATAGGTGACAGGTGGAATCAAGTATAGTCATGAGAGTGGGCAGATGGGATAGAAAATGTGAATCAAGGAAGAAGAAACTTAGGTAGATAGGTATGTGGATGATGAGTAGATGGGAAAATGTGGAGTAGGAGGATGAGTCTGGGCAATGAGAAACAAGACAGAAAAGGTAAACAAAGCAAAAGGGACCCTGGATGGACTGGCTGGAGTGGTGAGGGAACACAGGAAGAGCGGTTTACTTGAAAATCGGAAAATTCAATATTCATACCATTTGGCTACAGGCTACACAAGTTGAATATGAGATGTTGTTCCGCTAGTTTGTGTTTGGCTCAACTGTGGCAGTTGAGAAAGTCTGAGGACAGGTAGGTAATTGTGAGAGTGTGAAAAGGAATTAAAATGACATACAACAAGGAGCCCGATATAGCCATAGGAGATTGAGTGCAGGTGTTCTGCAAGGCAATTGCCCAGTCTAAGCTTGAGCTTGGCAATGTAGAAAAGGCTATGTCACAAGCACCAAATGCAATCATCTCTCCTTATCTTGTTCAACCTATCACCTAGCAGCCTCTGTCTCCACACTTCTATTCCCTACATTCCTCTCCCATTTGGCTCCACCTGCTCATACCCTGCCCCCATCTTGATCTACCTATCATCTAGCAGCTCTTCAGTCCAGATGCAGGGTCTCAACCCAACATGTCAACTGTACATACAGTGCACTGGTTACCCACTAGATTTTTCAAAGAGTTTGCGTTATTTGTTCCAGATTCCCATATCTGCATTTTCCAGCTAATCATCAATGTTTTTTGTAATGAAAATTCACTAAGGTTAGGGTATAATTCATATAGATTCTTTCTATTGTCAGTACCGAATAGTTAACCTACCCATGTTTGTGTCACTGAAAGTAAATCTCCTTAATTGAAGCTTTCCCTTTATTCTCATGTACTAGCCTCCTTTAAAATAAAATCTGCTTTCTCAGATAAAAGTAAATTTTTACTGGTTCATGAGCATTTTATTTACCTGAACAGTGACACTGAAAAAGAACCAAAATAAAGTATTTCAGAATTAGTTTAATAAACTGAAATTACAAGCTTTGCATGAAGAATAATATAAATGTCAGCAAAGGGCTGAAAACATATTCAACTAAACCTTCATCCACCAGATGCAAGATCATGTCACATTAATTCATGCTGCCATCAATTCAAAAAAAGTGGGCCATTAGCATACAAACCTTTTATAAATTGAGTTTTATGGCTATAAAGGGTTTGTATATGAGGCAGGTATTATTAATGTGAAATTGCTGTTAATTAACCTGCTCTTTCAGCATTAGCAGTAAAGTATCGATGTTACTACTAGTTCATTAACGTGAGAAATAGTAAATCTTGATAAAATACAAGATTATTTGAGCTGTCTGACTAACCTTTTGAGAATCAGCTATTTCAATCTTGGAACAAAGGTACATCAATCTTCAAGAATGAATTGTGTCAAAGCTCCCTTCACACTGGAACAAAGCTCATAGAATGCTACAGGAACTCACTACTTAGAAACACATTTCTACATTGTATGCATATTGACAAACAACCGTTTTCCCAGTTTTCCCAAGATCTAGTTCAACAGAAATGCAGATGGACCCGAGCATTCCAAAACAGGATGGCCTTAACCTTTAGTCTGCCGTGGTAGTGTTGCGGTTAGCACAACACTATTGCAGCTTAGGGTGTCAGAGTTCAGAATCCAATTCCAGTGCTGCCTGGAAGGAGCTTGTACATTCTCCCTGTGTACATACGGGTTTCCTCTCGCATTCGAAAGATGTGGCGTTGTAAATTGTCCTGCTGAGCTTAAATAGGTGGGTTGCAGGGCTACATGGCTTATTGAGTTGGAAGGGCTGTTCTGTGCTGTGTCTCTCATTAAATAAATTAATTCTGGATAAAAAGGGTACTAGTCCAGCTGCATTCAGCACCTGAAGCCCAGGTGCAGCACCAGTAAGAAACAGATCCTATGTTGGAAGCTATAAAGACTAACTTTTATTAGGATCTTACCGATGGCTATACTGGACCTTTGGATCATCTTCAATGCCTATTCTGTATGTGATCCAACTCCCCTTCCTTATTTTCTTGACCAAGAAAATAAGAATGTAGAGTCAGTCCACTAATAATATTAGTTTAAAACCAAAGAAATTACAGTGTCTTGAAGCTCTTGTATCAATTTACTGCTTTCTTAGAAGGCTGTGGAGATTTGCCATGACTTAAAAAAACCCTTGACAAACTTCTATAGATGTGTCATGGAAAGTGTATTGACTGGCTGCATTATGCCCTGAATGGGAGCAGCAATGTCTTTGAACAGAAAATCCTACATAAGGCAATGGATGCGGCTCAGGACATAGCAGATAAAGCCCTTCCAACCATTGAGCACAACTACATGAAATGTTGTTGGAGGAAAGCAGCTTTCATCATTAAAGATTCTCACCATCCAAGCCATGCTCTTTTCTCACTACTGCCTTCAGGTAAAAGGTACAAGTGCCTTGTTCAAGACTCACCATATTTACAAACTGGCTTTCTGCTCCACATTGACAAATACAGTACTGTGCAAAAGTCTTGGGGGCCCTAGCTACATCGACATGCCTCAGACTTCTGCACAGTGCTGCAGAGATTTCAGCACAAAATCTTGATTTGCATCTGACTAGAGCACTGAGTGAATGGTCACAGTCAGCCTTTGAGATGAATCATAAAAAATGAGTCCTTATTATTCTCTCCAGTGAACTTTCAAAAGCGGGATCAATTTGAAGAATAAAATTTCTTTCTGATTTTGGTAGGTATTTATCTCTCAAATAATAAATCACTAAATTGGATCATCCATTTGTTATTACTGTAATGTATGGATCTATGATTCCCCCACCCATTTGCCCTACATATTGATCTATTGTCTACACATGCACATTGTTCTCCCTCTCTCTCTCACTACAATGCGAATACACCAGATAAACCCGTCACCCACGTGTGGGCACAGACACAGCATTTACTTTGCTAGTGAACAAGTCGTTGGGATTTCTTACAACTGCGATGGCACCTCAACAGCCTAATTGTAAACTGGCTTACGATATTGAAAAAAATAGAATTTATCTTGCAGTTTTTTTACATTAAAAAATAAAATATAAACTCTTTTTTTTCTTTTATTGTTAGGATATTTTGATAACCACAAAAAACGCACACTGTCAGTGTCTATCACTGGACTTGAAGTTTAGTCAAATACAGTATGAAGCAATATAGTAATGTCATGCTATTATAGGGAAATATAAGCAGACATAAAAGGATTTGGCACCTAAGGAGAAGCAGTAAAAGAATATAATGGCTTTTCATGTTTATCCAATGTAAACAAATTTCAGATTTCAGATTTGATAAGATAAGAAAATGGAAATAATGTAGAAATTAATTTAGAATATAAAAATTAGATATGCCATGTAAAACATTTTAATTTACTTCCCTGATATTCCTCTTATAGATTTTAATTAATTAAAATTTTCAAGAGATGATCCATAGAGTTATTACAGTGGGTCGAGTTATTTCATCGAAAACTGTTAAACAATCATACAGTAATATCATAAACAGTAGTTCCTAGACTTCAATTTATTCTGACACAGGGAAGTCATAAAAAAGGCACAGATCATCAGGAAATGGCTCCCAATGTGACTGTGAAGCCAAATAACTCAAGCTAGCCAATTGAAATCAATCTATGGGGATATAGTTTTCAATTTTGTCATTATATGAAAAAAAGTTATGGTAGCCAAACAGAAATACAAGTTTAATAAATACCAATAGTAAAGCACCTGTGAAGGCATTAAAATCCAGAGTTTCAAATTTCTAAAAAATAAACAATTTCTCAGCAGCTGATAGAACTAGAGTACTTAGATGCATTGCTCAATAAACTAGTTGCATACTAAAGAGAAGAGTTTGAAAGAAAAACAAGTGAAATTGTTTATTCTTAAAAAATGGGCTACCTATGGTAATTAAAGGTTCAAAGGTTCATTTATTATTGAAGTAGATATGCAGTATACAACTGAGATTCATCTTTTCTGGATAGCCATGAAACAAAGGAAGGAATGGACGTTGTTCAAAGAAAATTTCCACCAAATTTAAATCACAATGGCAGCAAGAGCATCAAACACCGCCCCATGCACTCAGAGAACATTAAACACCAGCCCTCCCTGCACAAAAAAGCTTACAATTTGCACCAAATTTAAATCACGCAGTAGCAGCAAGAGCATCAACCCACCCCTACACAGGAAAAAGAACAAATTGGGTGAACAGCAAGAACATCAAACCCCAAACCCCAACCCCCCATGAAAAAGAACCTTACAAATCGCACAAAAACTTACAGGCAAAAACACAGAAAAAAAACTTGATAGAAACCAGCCTAGTCCATAAATTCATTAAATTGCAAAACACCTCTGCGGGGGACTCTCCAAGATGGTGAGAAAGATCACTGGAATGCAGAGACAGAGCAGCGAGGTAGATAGGCTATCAGTCACAGACATTTTATCCAGCAGCATTGAGCTGTAGGCAGTTACACACAGACACAAGGTCTGTGGCCATACCCTGGAATGTCCTCAGAGACAGCGAGTGCTAAATCACACATTCAATCTCCAAACTGTAAATCACAGGCTCATACAGTTCTAGAAACACATTTAAGATAAAGAGAAGATATTCTAGAGGTAGAATAAGCAGTTTTGTGAATTATCTGAAAGAAGTCACCCAAGGTATCATTGATAGCTGGCACCTTCTTGACAGGATTAAAAGATTCTGATAAATTTCAGACCTATTTAAGCATTTGGTTGACATCATCAAAGAGTACTAGCTGATCTCCTTTATTGGACCAACAAACTGTACTGAGATTTCTCAGATGTGGAGATGTGGACATAAGTTAAAAACAATCTAGTCCCAAGGGTTTCTTTAGAATGTTGTTAGCTTCTTCACTAATGTTAATGGGGCAGTGAAGCTTGTACTCATTATCATTCTGATAAAGACAGTTAATAAATGATCGAATATGTACTAACTTTAAAGAGGATAAATATCTGATGTCATATACTGTGGGAGTGAATGAATAAACCATGCAAGAGTCATTTTATGTGCTTAACAAAAGCCACAGCTATTTACTTCCATTATAAACAAAACCAAAAGCAGTTGTCTTACACAGATGTCGTTATTCAGACATCATCTCTTACAGTGACCACAGCAACTCAATGACAGTGTTTGTATACAGTATCATCTGTCACCCATTACATTACCCTACAATAATAACCCAAAGTAAATGAGCTTGTACTCAAAATTTACATCATCTGCGAAGATATAAGCCTTGGCATAGAACACACTAAGAAGGTTTGGATTGTGTGTGGTATTAGTGACCACCAAATAGTTGACCAATTTTATTTGTTTCTTCCACAAGCATTCATTTTGTTTCCTGTTTTTTATCACAATAGTCTCAGAATGAACTATCTCCTTTTCTACAGTTCATGAAAGTAAACTTTCAACAGACCTATAGAAAGGAGGCTCTGAAAAATATTCAATCCGAGTTGCTGTTTCTTTGGATAGTCATCCCATGTAGAATAAGGTAGGAAGACCTTGTGCCATTCTTGGAATAGAATGAAATTGCACTTCTGACAAGGCAATTGCTGTCTTCTTCCTGCATTGCTTGGTTACCACAGCCAGTACAAGCGATTAGCGAATTCATTTCAATGACACTATGACATTTCCAGCTTGGTGCTAGCTGTGAGAAGCCAGCAGTTGCCTGATCAGTTGGAAGAAATTAATAACTAAAAAACAAAAGTTGCCAGTGATAGTCGTCTACATTGTAATCAGCTACATTTGTAGAGAATTGAAGCATATTTAATCATTCTGAGGAAAGTATCCATAATTTTGACCTTGATTTGCATGTTGGAGTTCAAGCTGAGAGTAGCTATCAGAAAAGAGTTTGCCAATATTTTAAAACTCAAACCAATGAGGTCCAGGTTCTTGATAAAATATTGTAAAAGACAAAACCTAAATCCTGAACGTCCACCTCCTAGAGTTAACAAACCATTCAGATTATAAATTTCAAATCTCCTTGCTTCTTCTCTAAGGTATCAAACACTGAGACTCCCGCTGCAATGCTCGTGCAATCAAATCTCCTAATGCTAACTAATCTCCTAATCTTCCAATCTAATCTAATCTCCTAATCTCCTAATCTAATCTAATGGTAACTGCTTTAAGGTGTTATTTTGGGGCTTGCTGGTAAAGTGATGACAAAATCAAAGTCCTTCATATAACATATCCAAAACATTCATTCACCAGGTGAAATCTAAACAATAGCCACGGGAGCTGAGCAAATCCAGATCAGAACTAAATTTCAAAAAGGCTTTTCATGAGAAGGGACGAAAAAGGAAGGCGTTGATGTGTGGAAGGTGATGAGATAGTTATCATAGAATGTTTGAGGGACAAGAATGGAATATTAATGAGGATATTCATCTGGGATGAGGGCAAAACAATTGCAAGTTATATTGACAGGCATAACAAGAATCCAGGTCTTTATGCAGGAACAGGAGCCACAATTACCTGAGCTTGTTACTGATTTCTATTGGACAAAATTACTTTCAGAATTTTTCTCTCTGTAACTCACTTTGACATGTGTGAAAAGAGGATTAATTTAAATGTATGGATGGGACATAGTAGAGGTCTGTGAGGAGCTGTCAACACACAGCTGACTGTTTTATTCAAATATTGAAACTAGACACAGTATACAAACTGTAAAGTCACAAATACTTTGTTTATAATTTTATAATCCCAATGTTTTGGCTTATTTTCACAGGACAAGGTTTACAGCATTTCAGACAAGCATCTGTTTATATATGCAAACCTTCAAAACGGAAACTGAGAGAAACTCAAATGTCATCAAATACATGTATTTAAGAGACTTATTGGCAGAACAATATTATGGTTTGTTTGTGTATCTTACAGTTCCATTTATTCATTAAAAAACATGTTCCATTTCATTGTTTTAAAATGGAAGTCTTCATCCTCCTCATCAAAAACATGCCCATGTTTTCTGGAGTTGTTTTACTCAGTAATACATTACTGGTGAATTTATCTATGTTGCATCTGACATTTAGGAATAAGTTAGTACAATTTTTGTAAAACCGTCATTTGTTGCTTATCAACAGAAAATATCAGTTCTTTATGCTTTAGCTAAATTTGTTATTTCAGAGTCATAGGTAAATAAAAACACGTAATTACAGTATGGGATTCTAAAACTGAGTAAACAAGAGATTAAATTATGAGGGATTAAAGAAAACCTGTGCAAGACCAGAGAAGTGTGATTTGGTGGCAATACATTACCTAAGTGCTTCCTGTAAAGTGTGGATTCTCAGGGAGAGATTCCTAAGAAATCAGACAGTAACAAATGACATCATGTCTACAAGCAAAATGATTAGCTGAGCTTTTTTTAGCATTGTATACACATTGGCTGCAAGGAACATTTCAGCCAAGAGTACCAAATCATAGAATTCAATTTCACTCCAAATTCATGATAACTTATTTCCTTTCTAAAAGCATGCTAAGATGTGTCCATACTTTTTCTGTATTTTAATTCCACAATGTGCTGATGATGTGATGATGGTGGCTGGTTCTTCGCTTGTGAAGATCAAGAGGGAAGAAGAGTCCGTAGGAGTGACCGGTGACTGTAGAGGCTAATTCTGGATCTGCAGACGCTGGAGCAGTAGTGACATGGGAACAGCTGGGATGTAGCCGCTTGTGTAGGAGGATCCTTCCTCCCTCTCCTCTTCACTTTGGCAGTCACTGTTCTGGATTCCTCAAAATTCTTGGCTGCTGTATGGAACAGCATTCTCTAGCGGTCTCGGCCAGAAGCCAGCTGCTGTCACTCGTTGACTTCGATATTTACTGAGAGGGCTGCTGTTGATCTTTGTATCTCTTGCGCGGAGCACCACATTCTCTCTTGCCTGAGAGAGTTTTCCATAGAATACCGCTTTTGGTTGTCCATGCGGGACACGTGGCCTGGCCCATGGATCTGCCTGAGCAGCAAAGTGTCTTCAGTGCTTGAAGGTTGAGCCTTCTCTGTGATGTTGCTGTTGGAAACACAATCTTCCAGCTGATACCCATAATGGAGTGGAGATAGCGCTTGAGGAACTGGATTTGTTTGCGGAACAAGACCCAGGCTTTGGTGCTGCCTAGCAGTGTTGCGACAATTGCAGCCCTATACAACTAGATTTTTGTGGCCAGATGCAGTTGATGGTTCTTCCACACACATTTCTGGAGGTGCCCAATGGCACTGCTGGCCCTAGAGAGTCGATTGTCAATGTACCTTACCATTGCAGCATCTTTGGAGATGAGATGGTGGTCGGCAATGATGAACCAAGCAGGGTTGTAAACACCACAAGGGGGCTTCTGATGGAAGACTGTCTTCAGACTGTCCATTAACCCAAAAGCCCTTACCACCTGGGCCAACTGAGTGACTTCTGCCTGTAACATGCCCACTGTATGCATGAGAAGAGCACGGTTACTCACAAATAGGAGCTCGAGAATGGGCTCTTAAATGGTTTTTGTTTGTGTGAGAAGATGGCGGAGATTGAAGATATTTCCATCAGCACGCGACTAAATAAGGTGACCTCTTTCACTTCTCAAAGCATCATACTGAAAAAGATGGCAAAGAGCACTGGTGCCAAAGCACAGCCTTGTTTCATACTGATAATGATGGGGAATGGGTCAGACAGATTAACATTGTGTTTAAACTGACCGCTTTAGCCTTCATGGAGATGCTGCAGGATGGTGAGGAATTTTGGGGGGTAATCGAGCTTTGACAGAGTCTTCCAAAGACAAAGGCGGCCTTGGTCAGGTCAGTGAATGCTGTGTACAGTCCCATGTTCTGGTCATGTCCATTCTCCTGCGTCTTACTCAGGTTGGAGGTCATGTTGGACGTGCCTCTGTTCACTCTAAATCCACACTGACTCTCTGTAAGGTTGCCATCGGCAATGGTAGGGATGATTCTGTCCAAGAGAATTCTGGAGAGGACAGCAGGGTAACGCCTCTGTAGTTTGAGCAATACATTTTCTCTCCTTTGTTCCTGCACAGGGAGACAATTACAGTATCGTGTAGGTCATTTGGGACTGAACCTTTTTCCCAACAGAGTATGAATGGGTTTGTAAGTTCACTCAGGAGAATGTCTCCGCCCATTTTGTATTCTTCTGCTGGGTTCCCATCTATTCTTGGGTTTTTATGCCATTTCAATTTGGAAATAGTGGTTTTGATCTCGTCCAGAGTTGGCGGGCCATCAAGCTTAAGCCTGACCCCATGCTGGGGATCATTTCAATGGATATTTCTTGGACTTGAAGATTATCCCCAAAAAGGCTGTCGTAGTGCTCTGGCACAAAATGGGGAGCTAATGCTCACGCACTTGGATCAACTGCCCTAGCATTCTGCTATGCACCTGCAGAATACTGTGCACCTGTGTGGGGCGGATCAGCCCATGCAAAGAAAATAGACCCGTTGCTTACGAAGCCTGCCGAATAATCACAGGCACACTGTGCCCTACACCCACTAACATCATTTACAGACTTGAAGACATTGCTCCCCAGAGATCTGAAGACACACTACAACAAAAATTGTAAAAGGTAAACAGAACTCATATCCATGGCACCCACTACATCATCATGTGCCAATTTCCAACCACCTAAAATGGAGGAAAAGCTTTGCTACAGTGGAGGAACTACCGCACGGAACATCCCCCCGAACATACAGCATTGACCTCTGACGACAAACAGAAGCCAGAACTCCACCAAACAATACAGTGCAAAACCCCACAGAAATGTTACCAGACGGGGCACTGCTTGACAGACGGAAGTGGTGCACTCTCAACAGAGCGAGAGTGGGAGTTTGTAGGACGGGAGACAATATGGTGAAGTGGGGTTTAAAGACCAGCGAATCCTGTGAGTGTGGCGAAAGGGTGCAGAACATTGAACACGTTCTGCACAACTGCCCACTCTCACCTGATTTAGCTGACACTGACCTGCTCAACATCAACCAAACAACACCAGAGTGGCTGGCTGTCTGCTGTGATGATGAGTGCTCTGTCCATCTCCTCATGATGGCTTCATCTGTCAGCAGGCTGGAAAGGTTGGATGAGTGAGGAGAGGCTGGAATCTGATGAGTCCGACCATACACTACACACAGTGATTCGTAGAAGCCTCGAGTGTTGCTGGTATTTGCATTGTGCTGCGTTCGTTCTGCTAGGGCAGTCCACCAATTGCTTTGCATCTTTCTCAGTTTGGCTTGGAGGATGCTGCATGCAGCTCTGCACTCTGCCTTGGCTGCTTGGTCGTCAGGTCTAGACAGCACCATTTGATGGGAGAAGTGTGTCTTTTGGAGCAGGTTCGGATTTCAATGTTGATTTCATCAAACCAGTCCTTGTTTCTTCTTGAGGAGTAAGAAAAGTGGTAAGGAAAAGGAAAATAAATTAAAGTCAAAATATTTCAAAATTGCAAGCTGGAACGTACACACAATGCAGGACTCTGCAGAAGGTGACCAACCCCAAAGACGCTCAGCATTTGTGGCATGAGAACTAGCCCGGCTAGATATGGACATCGCTGCTATAAGCTAAGTACGTTTTGCAGATCAAGGATCTTTGATAAAGCGTGGTGCGGGTTACACTCCTCTGGTCAGGCAGAAGCACCAATGAGAACAGGCTCTCAGGGATGGGCTTCATGATCAAAAACACCATCATTAATTAGCTTCAAAGCCTACCAGTCAGACAGTCAGTTTAACTTTGTCCCTGCGACTCCCACAACGAGACAACCAACTCGTCACCCTTGTCAGCATCTAGCAAGCAGCAGACCCTGCTGTCAAAGAGACATTCTAAGAGGAGCTGAAGTTCCTCCTATTGGAAACAAGATCATCATCCAAGGTGACTTCAGTGCCAGAGTGGTTAGAGACATTGTCATCATGGTGTCGGAAACAGCAATGAGAATCGATTAGATTAGATTAGATTAGACTCAACTTTATTGTCATTGTGCTGAGTACAGATATAAAGCCAATGAAATACAATTAGCATCTGACCAGAAATGCAAAGAATAGTGTTGTTTACAAAATAACTGCGAATAAAAAGTAAGTGCTACAGCACACAAATATAAAAGTACTGAGACAGTACAATATGGATGCAATACTGCTTAGCGCTGTGATGAGAGGTTCAGCAGGGTCACAGCCTCAGGGAAGAAGCTCTTTCTGTGCCTACTGGTGTGGGAGCGGAGGCTCCTGTAGCACCTACCGGATGGGAGGAGAGGAAAAAGTCCATGGTTAGGGTGAGATGCATCCTTGATAATGCTTTTCGCTCTGCCCAGACAGTGTTTATGGTAGATGTTCTCAATGGTGGGCAATTGGGTGCCGATAATCCGCTGGGCAGTTTTCACCACACGCTGGAGTGCTTTGCGGTCCGATACAGGACAATTGCCATACTACACTGAGATGCAGTTGGTGTGTATGCTCTCAATGGTACAGCGGTAAAAGTCCATCAGTATCCTGGGACAGAGGTGAGCTTTCTTGATGCTCCGCAGGAAATAAAGGTGCTGTTGTGCCTTTTTGATCAAGAAGGAGGAGTTCAGGGACCAAGTGAGATCCTTGGAAATGTGGACACCAAGGAATACGAAGCTTGATACACACACCACTACAGCTCCGTTGATGTAGATAGGGACATGAGTGTGGCTCCTAGCATGCCTGAAGTTCACAATGATCTCCTTGGTCTTCTGGGTATTAAGAGCCAGGTTGTTGTCTGCACACCACACAGCCAGGTGCTGGACCTCGTTCCTGTAGGCCGTCTCATCATCCCCTCTGATCAGGCCAACCACCGTGGTGTCATCGGCGATCTTGATTATGGAGTTAGAACCATGTACAGGAACGCAGTCATAGGTGAAAAGGGAGTACAGAAGAAGGCTCAGCACACAGCCTTGAGACACACCAGTGTTCAGGGTGAGAGTGGAGGAGGAGAGGTTGTCTAATTTAACAGTTTGGGGTTTGTTAGTCAGAAAGTCCAAGGTCAAATTGCAGGCGAAGTTTGGTGATCACCTTGAATGCCGAACTAAAGTCAATGAACAGCATTCTGACATAAGAGTTGGGGCTGTCCAGGTGGGTCAAGGCAGAGTGAAGTGCCGTGGAGATGGTATCCTCTGTTGACCTGTTGGTGTGATAGGCAAATTGATGGTGGTCCAGGGTAGTGAGCAGACAGGATTTCTGATGTGGTAGAACCAGTCTCTCAAAGCACTTTGCAATGATGGGGGTGAGTGCAACTGGACGGAAATCATTCAGGTCCATGGCAGTGGAACGCTTCGGCACTGGCACGATGGTGGCAATCATGAAACTTGTGGAGACAACTGCCTGGGCCAGGGAAAAATCAAAAATGTCCGTAAAGACTCCGGCCAACTGCCCTGCACAGACTCTGAGCACACGGCCAGGTATTCCATCCGGACCAGCTGCCTTCCGTATATTCACCCTGCTCAGGGTGGCGTAAACATCAGAAGTGGAAAGTGAGAGAGGCAGTTCACCAGGTGGGAGATCCGCTTTGAGGGTGACCTCCTTGTTCTCTCGGTCAAAGCGAGTGTAGCAGTAATTGAGCTCATCAGGGAGGGAAGCAGAGCTGGAAGGGGGCACAGTACTAGGTGGTTTGAAGTCTGTAATGACCTGTGTGCCATGCCACATGTGCCGGGGGTCCGTGGAGTTGAAATGCTCCTCGATTATCTGTTTGTATATGTGTTTAGCCTGAGAGATTCCCCTCCTCAGGTTGGCCCTGACTGAGCTGTAAGCCTGCCAGTCTCCAGACCTGAAGGCTGAATCTCTGGCTTTGAGCAGGAGGTGAACTTTTCTGTTCATCCATGGTTTCTGATTGGGATGGTTTTTGTGATGTCACTCTGTCTACACACTTGTTGATGTGCTCAAGGGCAGAGTTGGTATATAAGTCAATGTTAATCTGAGAGTCTGTGCTGGCATGGGCAGCAAGCGCACTCCAGTCTGTGTGCTGGAATTGGTGCTGAAGAGCAGAGTCAGCACCCTCCAGCCAGATCTTCAAAGTCTTCATTGTGGGTTTCTCACGTATAATGACCGGGCTATACTTGGGAAGCAGAAACAATGAAAGATGGTCAGATTGTCCCAGGTGGGGGAGGGTAGTGGCTTTGTAAGCAAGCGTCAGCCACTTTTGTGTAGACATGATCTAAGGTTTTATTACCCCTTGTGACGCATGATACATTTTGGTAAAATCTTGGAAGCACAGTACGTAGGTTACAATGATTAAGTGGGAGGATGCTCCTGGAGCTCTGCACAGAATTATATCTGATTTTAACAAATATGCCGTTTCAACAGAAAGCCAGGCTCAAGGTGTCTTGGAGACACACCCGATCCAAACAGAGGCACCTCCTGGACTACATCCTGGTGTGCCAAAAGGACGTGTTGGATGTTCTACACACCAGGGTCATGCCGAGCGCAGACTGTTATACAGACCACAGACTGGTCAGGGCAAAAGTCAGGCTGATGATCAAGCCAGCAATAAGGAAAAAGAAACCACTGCTTTTCATCCATGTAACTTACTAACCTTTATTATCTATTAGCTGCTTGTTCAAGCAGGCCATTTCACTTGGTGTTTGCACACTAACTATCACCACAACCTCGACAAGCAACAGTGCCATCTGTGAATTTATAAGTGAAGTGTGAACAAAACAGCACAATGCAGCCCCTAAAGCCCACAATGTCGTGCCAATCTTTTAACCTGCTCCCAGTTCAATCTGATGCTTCACTCCCACAAAGCATTCCATGTGCCTTTCTAAGAGTAGCTTAAATGTCTCCAATGTATCTGACACTACCACCACTTTTGAGAATGCATTCCACACACCCTGTGAAAAAAACCACTTCTGCATCCAGCCATAATTTCTTCTGAAAACTATGGCCTACTTTATTAGTTGTTTTTGCCCTAGGAAAAGGGTACTAGCTGTCCACTTATATCTTTATCAAATCTCTTCTCATCCCCTCACTCCAAAGAGAAAAACCCTAGCTGGCTTAATCTTTGCTTATAAGACATGCTTTCTAATGCAACACATATTTCTTTTGTTTGTGCTTTCTAATGCAGACAGTATTCTGGTAAATCTCCTCTGGATCATCTGTAGATCTTCCACATCCTTCCTCTAATGAGGTGACAAGAGTGAACACTACACTCAAAGTGTGGTATAACCACATTTAATGTTCAGTATGATATTTGATATTCAAGGATGGGCTTGGCAACAGAGGGGGGAGTTATGGGTCAGGTTAGCAATTAGAGACAATCAGGTTCACAATGTGGGGGAATTAAAGGATATGTCCATGTGCAAGTCTATGTCTCTGCTCCCTGTTTGAAGGCCAGCGGCAATGGCGTGGTTGGATATTAGGCTGGCAGACCAGTGAGAACATGTGGGGTCTTGTTGTCGGCAGCACTAGAAACCAAGATCTAGATTTCAGGATTCTGTCATCAGTGAGTCCACTGTTTGAGGTCAGGAATTCGGGCCCTTGTCCAGGATTCACATTCATTACCATCTATGAGTCTGGGGTCGATACTGCATATCGAAGCCCGATAGTCAATGAGAAGTCTGGATTGTAGCCCAAAGGTCAGTCAGAGGTCTGGATCAAAGCACAGTGGCTGATTGGAAGGCCAGATTGAAGCCCAAAGTTCAAGCGGGAGAACATAGGTCGAGGCACAATGGCCAGAGCCTCAAGTGTGCAAAACTCTGAGTCCACTGCGAGAGTCGGGGCACAATATCCGTCAATCTGCAAATTGACTGTAGGCTGGGGCAGAAGATGATGTGTCCTCGGGGTTAGAAGACTGTGAATGTGTATGAGTGGGAGAGGGGAAGAACAGGGCTTGTTTTACTGTTCTTGTTTTGTTGTGTTCTGTGTTCTTCTGCTGACCATTGTGGGAATGTTACATTGGCACCAGAATGTGTGGCAACACTTGCGGGCTGCCCCCAGCGCATCCTTGGGTGATAATAGAAATGACACATGTTTGGATTACAGTAAATGTGATAATTAAATCTGGATCTGAATCTGAATCTAACCAGAATGTTATCGAACTGCAACATTACCTCTTGGCTCTTGAGCTCAATCTCACACCTTACAGGTAAGATAGATAAGACCTTGGAGCAGATGGTTATACCCAGAGTGCAGTATTCAGGGAGTAGATGGGTGAACACCAAGAGGGGTAAAGGCGAAGGAAGCCAGTGCAGAGTCCCCCTGTGGCCATTCCCTTCAGCCGCAGCTATACCCCTTTGGATACTGCTGAGGGGGATGATCTATCTGGGCAAGGCAGCTGCAGCCAGGCCAATAGCATTGTGGTCAGCACTGAGCCTCAGAAGAGTAAGGTGAAGTCAGGCGGAGTAATAGTCATGGAGGACTCAATAGTTACGGGGACAGATAGGCAGCAAAAGAGGTGTCAACATGGTGTGTTACCTCCCAGGTGCAGAGTCCAGGATGACTCTGAGCAGTTGCAGAATATTCTTGAAGAGGAGGGTGAGCAGCCAGAGGTCGTGGTACTATTGATACCAATGATATAGGCAGGAAAGGGGTAGAGTCCTGCACAGTAAGTTTAGGGAATTAGGAAGGAGGCGGAAGAACAGGACTTACAAGCTGGTAATCTCCGGATTACTCCCAGTGCCACAAGCTATGGAAGATCAGAACAGGAAGACAGCGCAGATTAATGAGTGGCTGAGGATTTGGAGCAGGGGCAGGGTTTCACGTTCTTGGATGATTGGAACCTTTTCTGGGGAAGGGGTGACCTGTACAAGTGGGACAGGTTGCACCTGAACTGGAGGGGAACCAATATCCTGGGAGGGAGGTTTGCTAATGCTACTGGGGAGGGTTTAAACTAGATATGCAGGAGGTGGGAACCGAAGTGAAGAGGCAGAAGATGGGGCAGCTGGCGTACAAATAGAGACAGCTTGTAGGGAGTTTGTGAGGAAGATTAGGCAGATGACAGAGCAAAGATACACCCAGCCAGATGGTTTGAGATGTGTCTATTTTAATGCAAGGAGTATCATAAACAAGGCGGATGAACTTACAACGTGGATCAATACGTGGAACTATGATGTTGTGGCTAATACAGAGACTTGGAAGACTCAGAGGCAGGAATGGCTGCTGAGTGTGCCAGGCTTTAGAAGTTTCAAAAAGGACAGGGAGGAAGGCAAAAGAGATGGGGGCATGGCATTGCTTATCAGGGATAGTGTCACAGCTGCAGAAAAGGAAGAAATCATGGAAGGATTGTCTACTAAGTCATTGTGGGTGGAAGTCAGAAACAGGAAGAGCTAAACTCTACTGGGGGTTTTTATAGACCCCCAGTGGTAACAGAGACATTGGGGAACAGATAAAGAGGCAGATTCTGGGAGATTTTAACTTTCCTAATATTGACTGACATCTCCTTAGAACGAGGGGTTTGGATGGGGTGGAGTTTGTTAGGTGTGTTCAGGAAGCTTTCCTGATGCAATATGTAGAAAAGCCAGCTGGAGGGGAGGCCGCACTAGATCTGGTATTGGGAAATGAACCTGGTCAGGTGTCAGATCTCTCAGTGGGAGAGTAATCTGGAGGTGGTGATTACAACTCTATCTCCTTTACCATAGCGCTGGAAAGAGATAGGAGCAGACAATTTCAGAAAGCATTTAATTAGCGTAGGGGGAAATATGATGCTATCAGGCAGAAACTTGGAAGCATAAATTGGGAGCAGATGTTCTCAGTGAAATGCATTGCCAAAATGTGGCAAATGGTATGGGACCATTTGCATGGTGTTTTGCATAAATATGTTCCATCGAGGCAGGGAAAGGATGGTAGGGTAAAAGAACATGGTGTACAAAGTATGTAGGAAATCTAGTTAAGAAGAAAAGAAAAGCTTATGAAGGGTTCAAGAAACTAGGTACTGTTAGAGCTCTAGAAAATTACAAGTTTGCCAGGAAGGAGCTCAAGAATGAAATTAAGAGAGCCAGAAGGGGCCATGACAAGGCCTTAGTGGACATGATTAAGGAAAACCCCAAGGCATTCTACAAATATGTGAACAGCAAGAGGATGTGAGAATAGGACCAATCAAGTGCAATAGTGGAAACATGTGTATGGAATTGGGGGAGGTAACAGAAGTATTTAATGAATACTTTGCTTCAGTATTCACCAGGGAAAAAGACTTTGGCAATTGTGGGGATGATTTACAGTGGACTGAATGCTTGAGCATATAGACATTAAGAAAGCGGATGTGCTGGCGCTTTTGAAAAATATTAAGTTAGACAAGTCACCTGGTCTGAACAAGATATACCCCAGGCTACTGTAGGAAGCGAGGGAGGAAATTGCTGAGCCTCTGGTGATGATCTTTGCACGATCAATAGGGATGGGTGAAGTATCAGAGGGTTGGAGGATTGCAAATGTTGTCCCCTTGTTCAAGAAAGAGAGTAGAAAGTTATAGAGCAGTGAGTCTTACTTCAGTAGTGGGCAAGTTGTTGGAAAAGATCCTGAGAGGCAGGATTTATGAGCATTTGGAGAGATATAATCTGATTAGGGATAGTCAGAGTGGCTTTGTCAAGGGCAGGCCATGTCTTACGAGCCTGATTGAATTCTTTAAGGATGTAACAAAACAGATTGATGAAGATAGAGCAGTGGATGTAGTGTACATGGATTCCAATAAGGCATTTGATAAGGTTCCTCATGCCAGGCTGATTCAGAAAGTAAGGAGACATGGGATCCAAGGAGACTTTGCTTTGGGGATCCAGATTTGGCTTGCCCAAGGAAGGCAAAGGGTGGTTGTAAATGGTTCATATTCTATATGGAGGTCAGTGACCAGTGGTGTTCTACAGAGATCTGTTCTGGGACCCCTCCTCTTTGTGATTTTTATAAATGACCTGGATGAGGAAGTAGTAGGGTGGATTAGTAATTTTGTTGATGACACAGAGGTTGGGGGTGTTGAGGATAGTCTGGAGGGTTGTCAGATGTTACAGCGGGACATCGATGGGATGCAAAAATGAGCTGAGAAGTGGCAGATGGAGTTCAACCCAGATAAGTGTGAAGTGGTTCATTTTGGGATGTCAAATTTGAAGACAGAATATAATATTAATGGTAAGACTCTTCGCAGTGTGGAGGATCAGCGAGATCTTGGGGTACATGTCCATAGGACACTCAAAGCTGTTGTGCAGGTTAACAGTGTTGTTAAGAAGGCATATGGTGTGTTGGCCTTCATAAATTGTAGGATTGAGCTCAAAAGTTGTTACAGCCATGTAAGACCTTAGTTAGATCCCATTTGGAGTGCTGTGTTCAGTTCTGGTCACCTCACTACAAGAAGGATGTGGATACTATAGAGAGAGTGCAGAGGGGATTTACAAGGACATTGCCTAGATTGGAGAGTGTGCCTTATGAGAATAGGTTGAATGAACTTGACCTTTTCTCCTTGGAGTGACGGAAGATGAGAGGTGACCTGACAGAGGTGTATAAGATGATGAGGGGCAGTGATTGTGAAGATAGCCAGAGCCTTTATCCAAGGGCTCAAATGGCTAACATGAAAGGGCATAGTTTTAAGGTGCTTGGAAGCAGGTACAGGAGGATGTCAGAGGTAAGTTTTTCACACATAGAGTGGTGGATGTTTGGAATATACTGCCAGCGATGATGGTAGAGGCGGATACAATAGAGTCTTTTAAGACCCTAACTTAAAAGAGTCTTTTAAGAAACTCTCAGGTAGGTACATGGAGCTTAGAAAAGTAGAGGACTATGCACTGGGGACATTGTAGATCGTTTCTAGAGTAGGTTACATGGTTGGGCCAACATTGTGGGCCGAAGAGCCTGTAGTGTGCTGTAGATTTCTATGTTCTATGTCCTATGTAACGCCTTACTAAAATCCCTAAACAGCACTTCCGTGTACAACTGCTCTATGTTCATCAGCTTGTGTTGTCATATCCTCGAATAATTCCGTAAAGTTCATAAGACATGATTTGCTCCTCACAAAGCCATGCTGACTAACCCTTATCAGACTATGTTTCCACAAATGCCTGTAAATCCTGTCTCTGAGAATACTTTCCAATTGCTTGCCCACCATTGACATAAAATGCATGGATCTGTATTTACCAGGATTATCTCTATTATCTTTCCTGACAAAGAAACAACATTTTCCACCCTCCCATCTTCTGGAATTATTCCTGTGGCCAGTGTACAAACAATGATCATTGCCAAAGATATAGAAATCTTTACTCTTGCTTCCTGTAGTAACCCGGACTACATTCCATCCAGTCCCCAGGACTTACTTATCCTAATGTTTTCCAAAGTTCCAGCACATCCTCTTTCTTCGCATCAACATATACCAGCATATTAGCCTGTTCTATATTGTACTCACGTTTGTCAAAGTCCCTCTCACTGGTGAAAACTGAATCAAAGACCTCTCCACCTCCTCCAACTCCAGGCATATGTTTCCTCTTTTACCCCTGATTGATCCTACTCTCACCTTAATCATCCTCCTGCTGTTGACATAAAGGCCTTCTCATGACCCCTTCTAGCTCTTCTAAGTCCATTCTTAGGGTTCTTCCTGGTTGACTTCTAACTCTACAGAGCCCTCTCTTATCTTTGTTTCCTAAATGCTTCTTTCTTCCTCTCGACTAGATGTCCCACATCGCTTGTCAATCGTGGTTCTTTCACCCTACTATTCTGTTTTAATACGTCAAACCCGTTCAAAACCCCATGCAGATACCCCTCAACAATGTTCACATTTTCACTGTGTGATCAAGTGACATATTCTTTTATTGACAAGTGCTCCCTAAGCAACCTTCACATTTCTGTTGTGCATTTCCGAGTACATCTGTTCCCAATTTACGCTCCTAAGTTCTTGCATAATGGCATCATAATTCAGTCACCATCTGCTCCTATACCACTTTCGCTATACCATCTGCTCCTATGGTAAAGGTCACTGACACTGAAATACTCACCTGCCAAGAGATTCATGACTGTTATCTGACTAGTTTCATTGTCTATTGCTAGATCCAGAATGGCCTCTCCTCTAGTGAACCTTTCAGTAAAGATAGCGCTGGTGAAAGATGACAATGCTTTACAGGCAGTAACCAAAACTACTAACTATTCTACTAATTACATGTTTTCTGGACTGAGATCACTGCAAAGCCTATAATTTCCCTTTGCTTGTTGTAATGTGAACAAAGTCATGGGAGAGAGACAAAAGCTAGTGGATATAAAGTGGTTTATTCAACAAAAATGAGCAACAGGCATCATATTGAGATCCTTTAGGAGGAAGAGGCCTGTTTGATCCAATATTGTACAATATTTTATATGCTAAAGATCAAAGGAAAATTCTATATTTACAATATACTATATGTACAATGCTTTCTTTGAGTTACATGTAACTCTCACACCTCCTTCTGCGCACCCACACTCCTGACACCCAAAATGAATGTTAATCAGCATTGTCTAATGTTTTAATTAACTGCTGTCCACAGCTCTAGGAACCTATTGTCCGGGGCTGTATTTGAAATTTAATCTACAATCCATGTTCAGGTCTAAAGATTTTTTGCTGAAGTTAAAATTTTACTATACATCCTCAGTCCAGAATATGGCCTCACAGGTGTTGTGCTTTTGAACCAACTGGATGACCTGGAATTTTTGCAGTATCCTGAAGGATTCAGCGAACTGGACTCTTGGTAATGCAGGAATGGTCTTGGCAGCCATTGATGAAGAAGACTTGGAGCTGGATTGAAATGGCAGAGTCCTGGCGCAAGACCTAAAACTGAACTGATGTTGTGCTGTTGCTGGAGTAAACTTGAGGCCACATCGAAGCAACTGGGCCCGGGACCTGAAAGCAAAAAACCGATGCTTGGCCGATTTAAACACCGAGCCAGATTAAAAAGATCAAGGCGTCATGGCTGAGAGTAAAGGAAGTACTGGTGTTCGGCTCACTGCTCAGTAGGGTTTACTCACCTCAGTGCTGACTGACTCTGTAGCTGTGACCTGCAGCCATTGGCACTCACTCAGCACTGAATGGGCTCTGTAGCTGTGGACTGCAAGCAGCGGGCTCCTGGACTGGCTGCACTTGCCTCAGCACTGAACTGGATCCGTGGCTGTGGACTCACTTTCGGAGACTGCAGCTGGTAATCTGTGTGTTATTTGTTTACTATTTATTGTTTGCACAATGAGTTCCTTTGTTGCACATTGGTCATTTAGTGGTCTTTGTTGTGTGGGTTTTTTTAATGGGTTCTATTGTGTTTTTTCTTTATTTTATGTTTGCCTGCAAGAAGACGAATATCAAGGTTGTATACTGTATCCATACTTTGATAATGAATATACTTTGAACATTGAACTTTGCATATTGTGTCAGGAATCCTTCCTGGACGCACCTGTGAAATTCTGACATATGTTAACCTTTTGCACTAAGAAGGTGCCAATTAATATTAAGGAAGTTGACAGCAACAATCCATGACAACAATCCTGTCATTATTGCAACTTTCCAAAATCTGCCCGAAAACTCTGATCTCTTCAGCGTCTCTGTTGCTATTGAGTACTCCAAATAGACTGATTGTTCCTGTTCTCTTTCTGATTTTCACCCACACTGACTCGGTAAACAATCCCTCTCGGACATCCTTTTATTGCAGCTGTGATACTATCTCTTACTAGCAATGTCACACCCTCACCTCTATCACCTCCCACCCCACCCCTCCGTCCCTTTTGAAACACACAAATCCCGGAACATGCAGCAGCCATTCCTGCCATTCTGACAACCAAGTCTTAGTTATGGCCACAATATCCTTGCTCCATATACTGATCCATGATCAAAGTTCATCACCCTTATTCCTGATACATCTTGCATTAAGTAGCTACATTTCAGCCCAATTAATTGACTACATTTATGGCTTATCCACTGCGAATACATCCACACAGTGTCTCTGCAGGTTGCATATAACTTGACTCCAACTGCTCCACCCTCTGACCAGTCACACTGGTTCCCATCTCATTGCCAACCTAGTTAAAACCACTTTAACAGCTCTACCAAGCCTGCAGCAAGTTCATGGTTTCCTTCAAATTCAGGTGTAACACATCCCTTTTGTACTGGTCATATCTTCTCTAGAAGGGATCCCAATGATGCATAAATCTGAACCCTGACTCCAACACCAATTCTTTGCCACACATTCATTGCCAATTCATCCTACTCGTACCCTCACTGACATGCGTCACAGGCAGCAATCCAGAGACTACTGTCTTTTGAGATTCTGTTTTTCAATGTCTTACATAGTTTCCTTGGAATCTTCAGCTTGTCATAGCCAGGGGTTGAGCTGGTAGAGGTAACCTCTAACTACTTATTAAATACTCCCAGTGATGTGCATCTCAAATTGCCTCTGACAACCAAGTCCAGCTTCTGGCCTTCATGTGTGCCTTAGCTACGAAGCCTGGCAAAACTATTTCTACTGACAGGAGAAGGGACTAAGACAGGTTACTGGTGCTTTAAAACCAGTTGCTTCAGGCAGGAAGGGCTTGTCAGCTGTGGTTGGCTGTACCTTGAGGAGAAGGAAAATGCTGATCTCAAATTTCTACTGCCTTGCTGCTATACCTTCTCATGGGGGAAGACTTTGGGATTAAACGTTGATGAAAAGTCCACAGCTGAAGTCCTTAATGCAGTCATATGTTGAAGGTACTGCTTCAGGGACTCAGCCGGAAACGTCGACTGTACTCTTTTCCATAGGTGCTGCCTGTTCTGCTGAGTTCCTCCAGCATTTTGTGTGTGTTGCTTGAGTTCTGTACTGACTGGCAACTCCTGTGATGCACTGGTGCCAAACTGTATCAGTCTCTGTCATTCTCTTGGATTCATCAGCTGCATGGAGAGGGGTAGTCTACATGCACAACAGCTTGCACTCCATATCGTGCTGCCCTGTTTTTCATTTTGACTGAATGTAGGCAGCTGGGACGCAACATCCATGGTCAACCCTGACCAATGACAGGCTTCCCTAGATCCCTATATTTGCTCTTCAGGACCCGATCTGTTGCCTTACCTATGTCTTTGATATCAATATGTACCACGGCTTCTGGCTGTTCACCCTCTCCAGTTAATTGATGTCGACCTGATCTGAGAAGTCCCTGGAACTGGCACTTGGGAGGTAACGTACCATCTGAGAGTCTCTTTCATATCCACAGAATTTCCTGTCTGTTCCCTAACTATTACATTTCCTATCATCACTGGGTATCCTCTTCTCACTCCTTCTCTTTTGATCCACAGAGCCAGACTCAGTGCCAAAGACGTGGTTTCTGCAGATTTCCTCTGGTAATTCAGCGATTCCTTCACTAAAACTTTTTCATCTCTTCAGATCACTCTCTTTAGAACTTATCTTTTTGATCAAACCTTTAGTGAATTGTTCTGGTATCTCTTTCTGTGATTTGACATTCTTTTCATCAAAATTGTGCTTCATAACACCCTGACAGAGAGGTAGTCACCCCAAGGTTGCAGGAGACAGGTAACTGGGTGACATTCAGGAGAAGGAAGGTAAATACACAGCCAATGCCAAGTACATCTGTGGCCATTCCCCTCAATAATAAGCATATAACTTTAGGTAATGTTAAGCGCAACGACTTACCAGCTACAGTCTCTGGCACTGAGTTTAGTGCTGTGAAGGAGTTAGAGGGGTGAAGAGGACTGCAATGTTGATAGGAGATTCCACAGTCAGAGGACCAGAGCAGAGATTCTGATGGTATGATAGAGACACTCCAGATAAAATGGCGGAGCAGACTCGATGGGTTGAATGGCCGACTTCTGCTCCTTTGTCTTATGGACACCCAGATGGTATATTGCTTCCCTGATGCCAGGGTCAGGGATGACTCAGATCAAGTTTGAGCAGCCAGAAGTCTTGATACATATTGACACCAATGACATAGGTAAACAAGATGAGGAGGTCCTGAAGAGAGATTTTAGGGGGCTTTCTAGAAAGCTGAAAAGCATGACCTCCAGGGTTCCAATCTTTGGAATGCTGTCAGTGCCATGGGCCAGTGAGGGTAAGAGTAGGATGATTTGGTAGGTGAATGTACGGCTGAGGAACTGGTGTAGGGGGCAGGGGGTCAGATTTATAGATTATTAGGATCTCTTCTGGGGAAGGTGCGACTGTAGGGTAATGTAATTGGTGGAAACGCACATAATTCAGAACCACTGACATTGAGTTGGGGTTCACTTTAAGAGGCTGGTCTGACATGATGATGTCATTAAGAAAGGGCTTTTACCTCAGTTTTTTGGAGTTCAGTAAATAAGCGATACGTTTTTATCTCTTCAACATAAAATGCCTCTTATCATTTTATTTGTGCAAACCTGCACAACCTGTACAAAAGGGATGGGTTACACCAGAACCCAAGGGGATTCAATATCCTTGTGGACAAGTTTGCTGAAGTAGTTTGGGAAAGTTTAAACTAATTTAGCAGGGGGATGGGAACCAGAGTGATAGTACTGGAAAAAAGGTAGTTGGTTTACTAGTAAAGGTAATGTTTAGTGAAACTAGCAAGAAGTGGCTGATGATAGGGCAAAATGACAGTCAACAGGATGAGTTATAATGTAGAAGGTGAATAAAATCGAAAAGGGTGAATACAGGACTGAAAATGTTACATTTGAATGCATGTAGTATACGGAATAAGGTAGATGAATTTTGTTGAATCATTGTGGGAACTTCAAGTGTAAAAAGACCCTCCAGACCCACAAAAATGGTAGGATGTGCTCTATAAACAGTGAGACAGTGTGGAGATAGATAGTGCATGCCAAAAGTTAATGTTACTATAGTAATGGGAAATTTCAGCAGGTAGATTGAGAAAATCAGACTGGTGCTGGATCCCAAGAGGGGGTATTTCTAGAATGCCTCCGAGATGGCTTTTTAGAGCAGATCATGGCTGAGCCCATTAGGGGATCAGCTATTCTGGATTGGCTGCTGTGCAATGAACCAGAATTGATTTGAGAGCATACGGTAATAGAACCCTTCAGGGAAAGTAATCATAATATGATCACATGCTCCCTGAAATTTGAGAAGGAAAAGCTAAAGTCAGATGCATTAGTATTTCAGTGGAGAAAAGAGAATTACAGAGGCTTGGAAGAGGAGTTGGCTAAAATTGATTGGGAAAGATCACTGGCAGGGATGACAATAGAGCAGCAATGGCAAGAAATTTTGGAAGCAATTTGGAAGGCACAGGATAAATACATCCCAAAGAGGAAGAAGTATTCCAAAAGCAAGATGACACAAATGTAGCTAACAGGAGAAGTCAAAGCCAATCTAAAAGCCAAAGAGAGGACATAAAATTGAGCAAAAGTTGTTGGGAAGTTAAATGATTAGGAAGCCTTTAAAAACCAACAGTAGGCAACTAAAAAGTCATTAATGATCTGGATGATGGGGTGGTAAATTGGATTAGTAAGTATGCAGATGATACTAAGATAGGTGGTGTTGTGGATGATGAGGTAGGTTTTCAAAGCTTGCAGAGAGATTTACGACAGTTAGAAGAGTGGGCTGAAAGAGGGCAGATGGAGTTTAATGCTGAAAAATGTGAGGTGCTACATTTTGGTAGGACTAACCAAAATAGGACATATGTGGTAAATGGTAGGGCATTAAAGAATGCTTTAGAACAGAGGGATCTAGGAATAATGGTGCATAGTTCCCTGAAGGTGGAATCTCATGTAGATAGGGTGGTGAAGAAAGCTTTTGGTATTCTGGCCTTTATTAAACAGAGCATTGAGTATAGGAGTTGGGATGTAATATTGAAATTGTATAAGGCATTGTTAAGGCCAAACTTGGAGTATTGTGTACAGTTCTGGTCACCGAATTATAGGGAAAATGTCAATAAAATTGAGAGAGTATAGAGGAGGTTTACTAAAATGTTGCTTGCGTTTCATCTCCTAAGTTACAGAGAAAGGTTGAACAAGTTAGGTCTTTATTCTTTGGAGCATAGAAGGTTGAGGGGGGACTTGATAGAGGTGTTTAAAATTATGGGGGGGATTGATAGGGTTGACGTGGATAGGCTTTTTCCATTGAGAGTGGGGAAGATTCAAACAGGAGGACATGAGTTGAGAGTTAAAGGACAAAAGTTTAAGGGTAACATGAGGGGGAACTTCTTTACTGAGAGAGTAGTAGCTGCGTGGAATGAGCTTCCAGCAGAAATGATTGAGGCAGGTTCGATGTTGTTGTTTAAAGTTAAATTGAATAGATATATGGACAGGAAAGGAATGGAGGGTTATGGGCTGAGTGCAGGTCGGTGGGACTAGGTGAGAGTAAGAGTTCGGCACGGACTAGAAGGGCCAAGATGGCCTGTTTCCATGCTGTAATTGTTATATGGTTATATGATTAAGTAGGAAAAGATGGAAAATGAAAGTAAGCCAGTCAATAATAATAGCAAGGATACCAAAAGTATCTTCAGATACATAAAGTGCAAAAGATAGGTGAGAGTGGATATTAGATCACAAGAAAGCAATGCTGGAGAGATAGCAATGAGGAACAAGGAAAAAGTAGACAAACTGATTAAGTATTTTGCATCAATCTTCACTGAGAAAGATACTAGCAGTGTGATGGAAGCTCCAGATTATCCGACGTCAAGAAGTGTGTGAATTTGCCTTACTAGGGAGAAGGTTCTTTGGAAACTGAAGGGTCTGAAGGTAGATAAGTCACCTGGACCAGATGGTGTACATCCCAGAGTTCTGAAAGAGGTGGCTGAAGAGCTTGTGGAGGCATTAGAAATGATCATTCTAGAATCACTAGATTCTGACATGGCTCCAGAAAACTGGAAAATTGCAAAACTCACTCCACTTTTTAAGAAGGCAAGGAGACAGAAGAAAGGAAATTATAGGCCATTTAGACTAACTTCAGTGGTTGGGAAGATGTTGGAGTTCATTATAAAGGTTGAAGTTTTGGGGTGCCTGGGTGCACATGATAAAATAGACCAACGTTAGCATGGTTTCCTTAAGAGGAAATCTTGCCTGACAAATTTGTTGGAATTCTTTGAGGAAATAACAAGCAGAGCCAGTAGCTGTTGTTTATTTGGATTTTCAGAAGGCCTTTGACAAGGTGCCGCACATGAGGTTTCTTAACAAGATTAGAGTGCATGGTATTACAGGATGGAGGGGAGACTGGCTGACTAGCAGGAGGCAGGGTTTGGGAACAATGGGAGCCTATTCTAGTTGGCTGCAGGTGACTATTGTTCTGCGGGGATTGGTATTTTTACCGCTTCTTTTCATGTTATATGTGAATGATTTGGATGATGGAATTGATGGCTTTAGTGCCAAGTTTGCAGATGATACAAAGATATGGGGAGGATGGGTAGTGTTTAAGAAGCAGGGGGTCTGAAGAAGATTGGGAGAATGGGCATAGAAGTGGCAGATGGAACGTAGAATAGGGAAGTGCATGGTCATGAACTTTGGTAGAAGGAATAAAGACATAGATTATTTTGTAAACAAGAAGAAAATTCAAAAATCAGAGGTGCAAAGGGACTTGGGAGTCTTTGTACATGACTTCCTAAAGGTTAATGCAGATTGATTCAGTAGTAAGGAAGGGAATACAATGTTGGTGTACATTTTGAGAGGACGAGAATATAAGAGCAAGGGTGTGATGCTGAAGCTTTACGAGACACCGGTCAGAGTGCACTTGGATTCTAGAATGGTTCCCGATGACTGGAAAATTGCAAATGTCACTCTAGTCTTTGAAACGGAAGAGAGGCAGGAGAAAGGAAATTACTGGCCAATTAGTCTGAAGTCAGTGGTTGGGAAGATGTTGAAGTCGATTGTTTCAGGGTATTTGGAGACCCATGATAAAATAAGCTGTGATCAGCATGGTTTCCTCAAGGGTAAATCTTGCCTGACAAATCTGTAGGAATTCTTTGAAAAAATAACAAGCAGGATGGACAAAAAAGAATCAGTTGATGCTGTGTACTTGGATTTTCAGAAGACCTTTGACAAGGTGCCATACATGAGGCTGCTTAACAAGCTATGAGTCCATCGTACTACAGGAACAATTCTAGCATGGATAAAGCAGTAGCTGATTGTCAGGAGACAAAGAGTGGGAATAAAGGGAGCCTTTCCTGGTTGGCTGCCAGTGACTAGTGGTCTCCACAAGAGTCTGTGTTGGGACAGATATTTTTATGCTAAATGTCAATAATTTGCATGATGGAATTGATTGCTTTGTTGCAAAGTTTGCAGATGATATGAAAATAGGTGGAGGGACAGGTAGCTTTTATGAAAAAGAGACGCTACAGAAGGACTTAGACAGATTAGGAGAATGGGCAAGAAGTGGCAGCTGGAATATACGTTGGGAAGTGTACGGTCATGCATTTTGGTAGAAGAAATAAAAGGGTTGACTATTTTCTACACGGAGAGAAAATACAAAAATCTGAGGTGCAGGGGGATTTGGGAGTTCTTGTGCAGGATTCCTTGAAGGTTAATTTGCAGTTTGAGTCTGTGGTGAGGAAAGCAAATGCAATGTTAGCATTCATTTCAAGAGGACTAGAATATAAAAGCAAGGATGTAATGTTGAGACTTTATAAGGCACTGGTGAGGCCTCGCTTGGAGTATTGTGAGCAGTTTTCCCCTTTGCCCTTTCTCCAAAAGGATGTGCTGACACTTGAGAGATTTTAAAGAGGTTCACAAAATTGATTCCAGGATTCCAACAACTTGTCAAATGAAGAGCGTCTAATGGCTCTGGGACTGTATTCACTAGAATTCAGGAGAATGAGGGGTGACCTAACTGAAAGCTATCAAGTGGTAAAAGGCCTTGATAGAGTAGATGTAAAGAGAATGTTTCCTGTGTTTGTAGAATCTTGGACCAGAGGACACAGCCTCAGAATAGAGAGGCATCCTTTTAGAATGGAGATGTGGAGGAGTTTCTTTAGCCAAAGAGTGGGGAATTTGAATTTGAATTTATTCAATTTTTTTAAATCTTACATCCATCCTACAACTTGAGGGAGTAAATATCTTTGCGTTATGACTCCATCGCAATGTACAGACATGTGAACTTATAAGTCTAATGGCTTGTAGAGAGAAGCTGTGCCGTAGCCTGTTGGTCCCGGTTTTAATGCTGAGGTACTGTTTGCCGTACAGAAGCAGCTGAAACCGTTTATGGTTGGGGTGGTTGGTGTCCCTGATGATCTTTCAGGCCTTCTTTACATACCTGCTGTGGTAAGTGGGCTTAATGGAGGGAAGTTCACATCCACAGATGTGTTGGGCTGTCCGTACCACTCTCTGCAGAGCCTAATGATCAAGGTTGGTGCAGTTCCCGTACCAGGAGGTGATATAGCCAGTCAGGATGTTCTCAATGGTGCCCCTGTAGAAGGTTTTGAGGATTTGGGGGCTCATGACAAACCTCTTCAGTTGCCTGAGGTGGAGGAAGCTCTGTTGTGCTTTTTTTGCCCACAACTGGAGTGTACAGTCCAGGTGAGATCTTCGGCAGTGTGTATACCCAGGAACTTGAAACTACTTATCCTCTCAACTGCAGTCCCATTGATGTTGATCAGGGCAAGTCTGTCTCCATTCCTCCTGTAATCCACAATCAGCTCTTCGTTTTTTGGACATTGACGGAGAGGTTGTTATCTTGGCACCATTGTGTCAGGGTGTTAACTTCTCTTCTGTAGACTGTCTCGTCACTGCTAAAAATAAGGCTGAATCGTGGAAATCTTTGCCATAGGCAGCTGTGGAAACCATCTTTACATACATTTAAGGCAAAGGTTGATAGGTTCTTGATTGGTCAGGGGATGAAGGGAAATGGGGAGAAGGCAGGAGATTGGGACTGAGAGGATAAATGGATCAGCCATGATGAAATACTGTAGAAGACTCAATGGACCACATGGCCTAATTCTGCTCCTATATCTTATGGTCCTATGGACCTATTGAGAAATTTGGAAAGGATAGAAATTAAATTTATAGTTTGATGGCTTCTGTAATTACCAGGATCAGTTTACATTAGAATGTTTCTCAAATCTTGCCTCACAAAAGCATATGACTGTTATAGTTAACAAGGATGGAAAAAAGTAGCTTATGGGGCAAAGCTAGCCAGTGATATCAAAATAAACAATAAGTTTTTCTCAATAGAAGAACTGAGGGAAATGAGGCCAATGGAAGATGCGATTAGCAGGTATTTTTCATCAATTTTCACCATAACTAATAAAATTAACATATCAGAATCAGTCATAAGTCAACTATTGGAAGGATGGGAATAACTCAGGAAAATTACAACTTCCAGGGAAGTGATACTAAGCAAATTGTTAGAACAGCAGGCTGACATTTCCAGAACATGATGGACTTCATCCCAAGATCTTGCAAGAAGTGCTGGTGAGATGAAGTATAGAAGGCTCAGAGGAGGTAATATTTTTAAGTGTGTTGAGGGCAGTATTTTCAGATAGTATGTACAAAGATCCATGAGGTTGGGAGCACTACTCTGTCTTGTCTTGGGGAGTGTAGTATCTCAAGCGAGATTGTTGCGATAGGCCAGGAATAGAGTTCTTAAATAAGACACAACCAAGCAAAGGTAGACTGGGGGCATCTATTTGCAGTTATGTCTACATCTTCAGAAAAAAAATCACTCAAAGGAGAGCTAATGATAGTTCAAGTTGAACATGTTCCTAAAAGGATAAAATCTGGGGGTAACAAGTACCAGGAACTCTGGATCTTGACGAATATCAATGGTTGGATAAAAAATAAAAGATGCATATTCAGCAGAGAACTAAGGATAGGGAGGATCATCAAGAGTATAAAACTGCAGGCAGAGTGGGGTTATGAAATGTGACTGACCAACAGTGTTAACATGAATCTGAACGCATTCTATAAGTATATTCAGGAAAGAAGAACTACCAGAGAATAAGTATGCAACAAAAGAGACAATCTGCGCATGGAGTCAGAAGGTATAGGTGAGGTTCGATATGAATACTTTTATTAGTAGCTGAATAAATCAACAAAGGGAAGATTAAATTCTAATGTAAGTCTTCATTACCAAGGAGGAGTGACTCAATATTTAACAGACATATAAGTGAATGAATCTCCAAGGTTGCATAAGTTTTATCCCTGGCTGCCATGGGAGGCAGGGGATGAGATGACTGTGGCACTGGAAGATATTTTTAGATTTTTGCAAACCACAAGTGATCAGATTAAATGATTAGATGATTGGAGGATCACAAATATAGATTTAACTTTTATAAAACATTGATCAGACCTAAGCTGGAATACCAGTCAGCAATGTATAGGAAAGATGTTATGGCGCTGGAGAGCATCCAGTGGTATGTTGTCAGGAATAGAGCATGAGGAGAGACTGGAGAGGCGAGGTTCGTTTTTCATGGAGAGCAGGGATTAAGAGGCTCATGATTGAGATATATAGAATTATGATAGAAATAACAGTAAGTATCTTTTCCCCATATCAGAAGTGAATAAAACTAGAAGACATTTATTTTGGGAATAATGGAAGAGAATTAATTGAGATGCAAAGAGGACATATCTTTACTCAGATAGTGATGAGTAACTGGAATGTACTACAGGAGAGAGTGGTGGAAGCAGCGTCACTGACAACATTTACAAAGTGCCCTGAAGAGCACTTGAAAATGCTAATGCACAGAAGTCTTGTGCCTTGCGTAGATAGGATTAATACAGACGGGCACCCAGTGGTCAGCATGTTTATTAGAGTATGTCCTATACTGTTGGTATAAATGAATGTTTTTTTGGTTTAGCAAAGCAACGTGTCACAAAGAAGAATCTCAGTCTTTTAAATAACTTGGGTGAAAGCACAGAAGCTATGTTTGTTAAAAAGATAAGTAACAACTACATTGTGAAGAGGACATAATGTAGTTACAGGATGAAAGGATTAAGTAAATGAACTGAATATTGGAAATAGAATATATCAAAATGAGATATTGTCCATTTTTGCAAGGAAAAAATAAGAAAGAGGCATATTATCTAAATGATGAGAGACTGCAGATCTCTGTAATATAACAGAATTTGATTAATCTAGTCCATGCTTTATGAAGGGAGAAGAGTAATTGTGAAAACTAGCTGATTGTTATTGCTTGTTGTTCAGGAAAATGTAGGAAGGTTATGATGCAGTTCTGTAGTGAACTGCTGAGACTACATCTGGAGTACTGCCTACACCACTGGTTTCTGTATTTAAGGAAGGATGTCAAATCATTGGAACTAGCTCAATGTAGATTTTAAGTCATGGAGTGATACAGTGCTGAGCCCATACCAACTATTGGTGCCCATTTTACATCAACACTACAGTCTCATCAAACTCCCCCCAAATTGTACCACTTACCTCTATACCTGAAACAAAATGACACAGAGGCCAAATTAACCTACGCACCACATGTCTTTAGGATGCGTGAGGGAACTAGAGCACCCTAAAGAACCCATATGGTTATAAGGAGAATGTAATATACAAACCCCATGTGTGCAGTACCCAAAATCAGGATTTCATCCTGCTCTCTGCTACTGTGAAACAATGGCTCATCATACCACTCTGCTACAGATGACTAAAGTTATATCAGAAAAGTGCAAGTTGACTTCTGAAAAATATATGCTTAACCTAAGCTAAATTTGGAGGTGTTTAGAAGAGTCAGAATTATATAAGATCCTGAGGGAACTTGACGGGATGGAGATATAGAGAATGATTCTTCTTATTGGAGAGTCGAGAACAGTGAGTTGCTGATCAAAAATATGAGGGTGATCATTTGCATCTTCTGAGAATTGTGACTCTGTGGAAATCTCTTCCTCAGACAGTGGTGTAAACTGGGTCTTTAAATATACTGTACTTAACCAGTGATAGACAGATACTTGATGAGCAAAGGGTGAAAGATAATTTCATGTAGACTAGAATGTGGAGCTGAGGTTATAATCAGATTAGTCATTATCTTATTAAATCCTGGGGAAGGAGTGTGAAGCCAAGGGGCTCCTCCTGCCATTGATTCAAATATTCATATGCTATTCCCAAATGAAGATTCTTTCGTGAAATAATTGTTATTTTAAACATTAATTATTTTGTACAGTGTTTCAAATATCTATAAAACGCTCTATGACAGTGGAAGCAGAATGAACAAGAATTTTAAAAGAGGGATTAATAAGTATTTAGAAAGAAGCATTAGAAAGATTAATGAACTAAAATGTCAGAGAGTTGGTCTCTATCCTTTAGGTTTAGGTTTAGGTTTATCTGGTTTGATGAATTGACAAATCCAGTAACCTACGTTTCTGTATTGTCAGTAATGTTTTGCATAATTTTCATTAAGTCTTAGAGTTATAGAGTCATGGAGTACTACAACACAGAAACAGGCCCTTTCACCCATCTAGTCCATACTGCTCTACTTTTGGTTTGGTAAATACTATTTGTTTGTGGAATGCTCAGAGTTTTTCAACACTTGTGTACTGTACCTTACTCTCATACTGCATTAAATAAATGTTTGGGAGAAAGGAAGGTAGTGAGCAGCATTAAAGACTTTGTCTGAAGTCCCCCTCTTGCAGATATTGTGAACGAAGATGAGTTACCATCCTTGCAAAAATGAAAGGCCTCTAAAGGAATAAATGCATTGAGGATATTTCACTAACATGGACCATAGAGAAATTATCTGAAACAACTTGGTTCAAATCAAATCAGGATTAGGTTTATCATCGTGGACAAATGTCAAGGAAGGACAAAATAGAATCAATTATTTTAGACATTGAATATGGTGCCACTGGAGACAGAATGGTGCGTTCATGATGCATAACAAATATCATGATGGAAGACAAAGTGGTGCAGCAGTCTGTGCTGTTGCTGTACCATTCCAACATCAGGGGCGGGGATCATTGGGCGATGTCATTATTGCAGAGACACCAGTCAGTAGATGGTGAGTGGAAGGAGGTGGGAGAACGTGGGAAATTAAAAAGTAAAGGAAGAGATGAGAACCAAGGAAATGAGAGAAGGGAGGCGAACAGCAGGCAGGGATCAAAGAGGTGGGGGACCAGTTAGGGGAAAGTGCTGAGTGGTAGTGAGACTTGTTATGTACCCTTAAGGGTCATGTTTTTTATGGACTATACCTTTAAAGAGACCGAGAGAGAGAGTTGTTCGACATAGACACCTTGTTATTGAGAGAGAGAGAGGCGGAGATTGCTTTGAGATGGTGTTATGGTTTCTCTGCAGCATGTTTACACTTTTGCAAGGACACTGCCAGCTTCTGTGTTCTTACAGAAAGAGAAGGGAGGAGCTACTTGATGGACAGCTGGTGTTCAGCATGGTGAGATAAGTAGAAGCTCAGCTGTTAGACTCACGGACACATGGTTTTGGACACTGGATGAGCTTTGTTGTACCTGCAGAAAGGTGGGTTTTTGGAGGATCGATCAGGAGGTTCGACCAGTGGCTCTCGCAGTGTGGAAAAGGTGTGACCGGTGGGGGGTTATTAGTGTGGCCAACCCTCACCTAATGAACCCTCACCATGACTCTATAACTCTAAGACTTAATGATAACTCTAGCACAGAAGACAGTCTCCTTTTTGTGGTCACATTCGGTGACTTTAAAGGAAGAGAAGAGGGGAGAGGAAGGTTTGAAACAAAAGAAACCTAGTGACAAAGAGGTCACTGGTCTCTCTCTAAGTAGCCCGTAAGGATGAGTTTGAGCTCCATTCGAATACGAAGGTGTGACTGTCCCATAGTTAATCCACAAAAGTGGGTTCTCTGGTGAGGGAAGTACCTTTGTGAATACCACTTGTGTGTTACCCTTGTTTGGGTGTGGTAGTTCACTGAAGAAAGGCACCCCTGTGGCAAATCACTGTTGGGGTTATTTCGTATGTCGTGGCACTGGATAAGTGGCTATCATGTTGTGTTTGGGGTTGGTTCCCTTAAAGAGATTCTCCTTAGTGATAAGCTACTGTTGGTGATAATCCTTGTGTGGGTTCTGTTTGAGTATCCTGTGGCCACCACTTTGGAATGACCCATATCTGAATTTGGGTGTGGTACTACTTGTGCTGAAAGGATATTCGTTGAAGATCACTGTCGGTGATATTTTGTGTGTGGAGTGGAACAATTTTTGAGATAAAACCTACTACTATTGTTATTTTGTATTGCTGTTGTGGAATCTGTGGAATATTGATGTAATTGCCTTTACTCGAAATTTACCCTGGATTACAAATATCTCTCTCTCATCACCTATTCCATACATGAATTGAACTTTCATACTTTACCATCTCAAGACTCTAAGCCTTGTTTCTCCCAAACTCAATAGTTTGGGATTTATATTTACACACATAGATACATGTAACACTGCTAACTTGTTTGATTTATCTGGTTATATATGATTGTATTATGTAGTTACTAATAAAAATAGCTATGTTAACACCAATACCAGACTCTAGCTGCTTTCCATTTCTGCTGGTTCTTTAACCTGTCACGGGGTACATGACAGACTAAAGAAGGGGGAGATAAAGGACGTAAGGTACCTGGATGGAGTGTACAAGGGAGGGGAGCTGAGGAAGAGCTTGTTGACAAA
Organism: Mobula birostris; assembly: GCF_030028105.1. Lineage (NCBI taxonomy): Eukaryota > Metazoa > Chordata > Chondrichthyes > Myliobatiformes > Myliobatidae > Mobula > Mobula birostris. The sequence goes on along the minus strand of NC_092376.1, from coordinate 88,619,614 downwards.
ACTCTGTGCATGTGTCTCTGTGTCCATGTGGATGTGTGGTCAGAGTGTGTGTGTGTGTGTGTGTGTGTGTGTGTGTGTGGTCTACAGTTACCCTGGATCTCTTTGCTATGGGACCAAGAATTCACTCTTTTTTAGTCCGTGTGTAACCGGTGTGCAATACCTGTCTTTGAGGGAAGCTTGTAAGCAGTATGAGCTTCTAATACTTTTCGTAAATAGAGTGAGAAGATTTCATGCTTGACATTGAGAGGGCTGAGAAGATGACAAACTGTTCAAAACACATTTATTCAGAGCATTCTGTGCCACAAACAGTTCTAATCTAAAACCTACATCAATATCCTAATGCAATGGCTTGGAAAATTTTAGAAATTTCTGGAGATTTTGCAGATAGAATTTTCTGCATACATCTGATACTATTGTAATGCCCTGTAAGGTTTCACTGCTAATGTAATGGCTTCTTTGTAATGCACCCTGCTGAGGTAATGGTTTTTCTGTAGCAGCAAAGTTTGGGTTATGGCTGGAGATAACGGGATGCATGTTAGCCAATAAGAGATTGTTGCTGCGTCTTGTGAGTCTGGAAGGATTTTTTTTCACGGTCTTTTGTCAAGGAGAGATGAAGAGGGAAGACACGTGTGGAGAGAGCTGGTAGACCACCAGACGGAGTGGACTAGGATCTGAAGGTCTGAAGGTCGGCGACATTCAGAGGAGACCAATGGTGGAAGAGTGACTACGTGAGCTCCAACACGATTTTGACTTGACTTTGGGCCCCCTTGTTTTTTATTTATTTTCATTACTAACCCTACATTCAGATTAAGATTCATAAAGTTCTGTCATTTAATTGTATATGGTGTACTGTTTGATACTTTGCGTTGCGGGTTTGTAACTGGGGGTACATTACACAGCATCCATACAAACGTGATTACCCAGTTTGGCAGGGCCGAAGGCTGCTCCCCCTAGACAAGCGTTAACTGAAGAGCCTGAGGGCTACACCATACTGAAGGATATTACATAACTGCTTATTAAGAGTGACATTTTCCAAAGATCCTTACATCTTCAGTGGGCTTGCCTGTTTTAGGATTTCCTTATATTCTGGAAAGTAACTGCAAACCCAAGCTCAACCCAAATGAACCCAAAACTAAAGGTTGTAAAGGAAAGAAAGGGATTTGAATCAATATTAATGGGGAAAAGACACCAGCTATCTAATTATCCTTATCTGAAAAGACTAACATACATATTTCTGTCCAAAACATATTTTGTGTGGTGATGGGTTGCACATTTTATATGATCTACTATATGGTTATATGAGTATAGTTAAACTGGATCTATACAATACTGTGTTCCCTGGGCCTCCCACTCTTTCGATACCCCTATGACTAATTACTAAAGCTTTTATTGTATATCATTAAGGAGGTCATTTTTCATAGCAGTTTTTTTTTCTGGAGTTCTCCATCTTAGGTCTCCCAACAGCTGGTGGCTATACATCAAAAAAAATTAGCACAATCTGCTGTGCTAACCAAAAATGTTTAATTGTGGTCTAACCAAAGGCACTTAACATAACTAAAGTTCTCAGTAAAGTGACAATGTATCTTTGGGATTGTTGAAATGGATATGCAGGAATTATATTTTTAAAATAGCCTTTTACTAGACATGCCAAAAGAAGGGTGAAGCACCTTCAATAACTCCAAAAGACTGAAGTTGGGTAAAATACTGAAAGGTTTTTATTCACTGTACAATACGACCTCCATGCTGAGTGTCTGCCCCGGACTGAGGGGGAGGGGCAAGGTGAACACCTTTATACAGGATTCTGTGGGAGGAGCCACAGGGGCAGTCAGCAGAGGGGTGTGTCCAGACAGGTAACCCCGTTACAACATATATATATGGTTTACCACGTTCACCCCTCCTTTGTCTTAAAAGAGTCCCGCAGGGTGGAGTGACTGACAATATTTCAAACAAGTATATTTACAGGTCAAGTCTATCAGGCGGTCGAGTCTGTTGCTGTGATCTACGTAGCACCGGTGGTAATTTCACCGGCGACGGCCGTTGTGCTGGCTCCGGCCTGACTTCAGGTGCCAGCACGTTAGGCGTTGGTAATCCCTCGTGCGTGTGCATCGCGTCCAGTATGGGAGTGTCGTGTGGTGTCTGTGTAGGGCTTGGAATGCGCGGTGTCTCATGGGTACATACATTGGTGGATACGAGGTTAATAGTCACCACGGAGTGTTCAGGGTAGGGGCCCGGTGCTCCTGTGGGCGCCAGGTCGCGGATGGAGACCGTGTCCTCCCGCCCATCAGGTAAAACCACATAGGCATACTGAGGATTCACATGAAGTACGTGAACCCTCTCGACCATCGGGTAGTATTTATTGTTCCTCGCATGTTTCCAGAGCAGCACTGGCCCCGGGGACGTCAGCCAAGATGGTAGGGTGGTTCCAGTGGTCGACTTTCTGGGAAAAGAAAAGAGCCGCTCATGAGGGGTGGCATTGGTGGCTGTGCATAACAGGGAGCGGATGGAGTGGAGTGCCTCGGGAAGGACCTCCTGCCAGCGTGAGACCGGCTGTCCCTTTAACCTGAGGGCTAAGAGTGTGGCTTTCCACACTGTGCCATTCTCCTTCTCCACCTGTCCATTCCCCCGGGGATTATAGCTCGTGGTCCTACTGGTTGCAATTCCCCTAGCCAGCAGGCATTGGCACAGCTCATCACTCATAAACGAGGACCCTCTGTCACTATGGATGTAGCATGGATATCCGAACAGAGTGAAGAGCTTGCGCAGGGCTTTTATAACTGACGTGGTAGTGGTGTCGGGGCAGGGGATGGCGAAGGGGAACCGCGAGTACTTGTCAATTACATTAAGAAAGTACACATTGCGGTCGGTGGAGGGAAGGGGGCCCTTAAAGTCAACACTCAGTCGCTCAAAGGGGCAGGTGGCCTTGATGAGTGGTGCCTTTTTGGGTCGGTAGAAGTGCGGTTTGCACTCTGCGCAGACTTGGCAGTCCCTGGTCATTGTCCTGATCTCCTCAAGGGAGTAAAGCAGGTCCCAGGCTTTCATGAGGTGGAAAAGCCGGGTGACTCCCGGGTGGCAAAGATCTACATGTAGGGCGTATAGCCGGTCGATCTGCATGCTAGTGCACGTTCCCCGGGACAGGGCATCGGAGGGCTCGTTGAGCTTCCCAGGCCTGTACATGATGTCATAGTTGTAGGTGGAGAGTTCAATTCTTCACCTCAGAATTTTATCATTTTGATTTTGCTACACTGCTGATTATTAAACATGAATGCGACTGAGCGCTGGTCAGTTAGTAGGGTGAACTTTTGCTGGCAAGATAGTGCCTCCAGTGCCTAATAGCTTCCACTATGGCCTGGGCCTCTTTTCCCACCTCGAAGTGCTGAATTTCAGGGCCTTGAAGGGTACGGGAGAAGAACGCCACTGGTCTTCCTGCCTGGTTGAGGGTAGCAGCCAGCACAAAGTCGGAGGCGTCACTCTCTACTTGGAAGGGAATGGCCTCATCCACCGCATGCATTGCTGCTTTGGCAATGTCCCCTTTTATGCGGCTGAAGGCTGCGCGTGCCTTGGCTGAGAGGGGGAATGTGGTGGGCTTGACCAAGGGGCGAGCCTTGTCCACGTAGTTAGAGATGCATTGGACGTAATATGAAAAGAAGCCCAGGCACCTCTTGAGGGCTCTGAGAGTGTTGGGAAGAGGGAGTTCCAACAGGGGATGCATACGTTCAGGGTCAGGGCCAATGACTCTGTTCTCCATGACACACCCAAGGATAGCAAGTCGGGTGGTCCTGAATACACACTTGTCCTTGTTATAGGTGAGGGTGAAAGATTTGGCTGCTTGGAGAAATTTTTGGAGGTTGTTGTCATGATCCTGCCGGTCGTGACCGCAGATGGTGATGTTATCCAGATATGGGAACGTGGCCTTCTGTTGGCACTGGTCCACCACCCGGTCTGTTGCCCTCTGGAAGACAGATACACCATTCGTGACACCGAAGGGGACGCCCAGGAATTGATAAGACCTGCCGTCCACCTCGAAGGCGGTGTAAGGGCGGTCCTCCAGGTGGATGGGGAGCTGATGGTAAGCGGATTTTAGGTCTATAGTTGAGTGCACCTTGTACTGTGCTATCTGATTGACCATATCCGTGATGCGGGGTAGAGGGTATGCGTCGAGCTGCGTGAACCTATTGATGGTCTGGCTATAGTCCACGATCATCCTATTCTTCTCCCTGTTCCGAACAACCACCACCTGTGCCTTCCAAGGACTTGTGTTTGCCTCAATGACCCCTCCCTGAGCAGCCGCTGCACCTCCGACTTAATGAAAGCTCTGTCCCCCGCACTGTACCTCCTGATATTAGTTGCTGCAGGTTTACAGTCGGGGGCCAGGTTGGTGAACAGCGGTGGGGGAGGGATCCTGAGGGTGGAGAGGCCACAAGTGGTGTCGGTAGTGCGGCAGTTGGCATGACGTTGCGTGGGATGCGCAGGTCGGTGTGTGTGTGTGGTCAGTAGCGGGGTACGTGACATATCTCTGCAAAACAGGGGATTTATGACAGTAATTGGTGGGAGGGGCCCATCATACTCCATTGTCACGCTTTTCAGGTGGCTCTGGAAGTCGAGCCCCAATAGCACAGGGGCACACAGTTGAGGCATGACCAGTAACATAAAGTCTCGATATTCTGTGCCCTGCACCACTAGCGTCACTACACAACCCCCCCCCGATGTCTGTTGTATGCGACCCGGAAGCCATGGCGACCCTCTGACTTACCGGCCGTATCATGAGTCCACAATGCTGCACCGTGGCCGGGTGGATAAAACCCTCCGTGCTGCTCTGTCAAATAGGCAGCTTGTCCTGCGCCCCTCCACCAGGATGTCCATCATTGACCTTGCGAGCTGGTGGGGAGCATTTGGTCGAGGGTCACGGAGGCCAAGGTTGAGTCGCTGTCTTGGTCTGGCACGGTGGGGTGCCCTGTGAGCACCCATTGGTCGTAGGCGGTGGGAGGTGGCACCGACCAAGATGGCCGCCCCCATGTCTCGCACATGGTGGTGGTGTGCAGGGAAGATGGCGACAAGCAAGATGGCGACCCCCATGTCTCGCACGCGGCGCTGCTCAATCCCGCTTGCGATTTGGCGAAGTGGCCCTTCTTTCCGCAGCTGGAGCAGGTAGCTTGTCGAGCTGGGCAGCGTTTTCGGGGGTGCTTGTCGAGTCCGCAGAAGTAGCACTTTGTGGACTCACGAATGGCAGCAGCCGAGATCGATTCACTGGCGGGTTGCGGGGTCTGCAGCACCCACGAGGCTGTCAGGGGATCACGTGCCTGAAGAGCCTCAGAGTTATGCAGAGCGGCCTCCAGCATGTCAGCCAGCTTGATCGCCGAACTTAAGATAAGATCGACTTTTTCCAACAGCGCACATACACTGACCTGGTTCCCATGACGAAGGCGTCTCTCACTAGGAGTTCTGCATGCTGTGTCGCCGTCAGCTCCTGGCAATTGCAGGCTTGCACGAGTGTCCGTGGGGCCTGGATGAACTCAGCACTTGATTCCCTGGGCCGTTGCTGCTGTGTCGCTAAGCGATGCCGAGCATAGACGCCGTTTATCGGCCACAGGTATTGTCCTTTGAGGGCGCTCATTGCACCGTCGTAGCTCGGCTGGTCTCTGATCAGCGAATAGACCCATGGACTGACTCTGGAGAGTAGAACTCTGCGCTTCGCTACGAGGTCGGTCGCTTTAGTCTCCTCTAGGTACGTTTCGAAGCAGGCCAGCCAGAGTTCGAAAGCGTTTCCAGCGTCAGGCATTTGCGGACCGAGGTCTAACTTGTCGGGTCTCAGCGCATGTTCCATGCTTTAAAATGTACAGCGAATAAAATTGAAGCACCTTCAATAACTCCAAAAGACTGAAGTTGGGTAAAATACTGAAAGGCTTTTATTCGCTGTACAATACAACACAACCTCCATGCTGAGTGTCAGCCCCCAGACTGAGGGGGAGGGGCAAGGCGAAATCATCTTTATTCAGGACTCTGTGGGAGGAGCCAGAGGGCAGTCAGCAGAGGGGCGTGTCCAGGCAGTTAACCCAGTTGCAACATATATATGGTTTACCACAAAGGGATAGACAATTGAAAACCCAATCAATCAAAAAGGTGCCACAAAACCCACAACACTGGCCTCCAACACTGTAGCAGTATTATTCAAATTGATTTGAATCAATCTAATCAATCAATCTCTCTCTTTCTTCATTTGATTTTACCCTTCACCTTTAACCTTTCATTGACTTCCTTTAACCTTTTACCTTCAACCTTTAACCATTATCCATCACCTTTGTAAGCACCCCTTGTTGGATGTACTGTGGCAATTCAACAATGTTCTGTTAATGGAATTTTTCAATCCCATCATTCTCATCAACACCTAAACAGGAAATGACATCAGACTTAATATACATAGCAAAAAGTCTGTTTTTCATGCCACATACAATCTGTCTCGAAATATACCTATGTTCACACTGGGTTGGCTTTTTCAATTTCCTTACCCGTGGAAGAGTTTTCATGATAAAACAGCAGCAGTTCCTGTGTTACTACCTGTGTTCATAATAAAGCTGACCAGTTCCCATTGTGCAGTGCAGGTAGCTCACCGGAAACCGGAAGTGACATCAGTAACGCATACAAAATGCTGGGGGAATCAGAAGGCCACGCAGCATCTATGGCAATAGTTACATATGAAAGGGACTAACTGCTGCACCACTTTGTCTTACATCATGACATTTGTTATGCATAAAGGAGCTCAGCCCAAAACATCAACAGTTTACTCTTTTCCATAGATGCTGTCTGGCCTGCTGAGTTCCGCCAGCATATTGTGTGTGTCGCTTGGATTTCCAGCATCTGCAGATTTTCTTTAGTTTGTGATGTTACTGCAAGTTGGTCTTTTATAAAGAACAAACATAACATAGTGTCAAAAGTTGGCATGAGGTCTAAATACGAAGAGTAGCTGAATACTGCAAGCACCTAAAAAAGAGACGCTAGTTCTGAAGGAGAGAAGCTGCCAGCAAGAGAGCATGTTGTCTTAAAGTTCACCAAAAAAAATTGAGGCAAAAGCCTAAAAATCTCTTCAATGGATAACCTAGGTTCTCCCATAGCTTTGCAGTTTGCCGGCAATCTAGCTGATACTAGAAACACTTCAAACAGCGATACAATATATCGCGGCGAACAGAGCCGGTGGGGCGGAGGAAAAATTGAAAGCATCTAAACACACGTAATTTGCGAAGATGCTTCAGACATCTATAACAGCTTTCAAGTTGATGAGACAGCCTTAACATTGGACACTCTGACTACAAAGTTTGAGTGTTTTGTCCCAAATAAAAACCACATTTGAAAGGTATAAATAATTTCCTTGTGAGCAGAGACAAGGTGTTTGCTTTGACCAATACTTATCTGAGCATCACACAATAAGTCCTGTGAGTTTAGAGACTTGAGAGACTTGTTAGTCAGAGTCAAAATAATTTGTGGAATCCCAGATATGTTTTCAGAGAAAGCCAACCCCATGAAAAATATTTAGCACTAGAAAAGGCTGTGAATATCTGTTGGGCAGCAGAGATCACACAATCTGAAACTAAGGAGCTGCCCAGGGCATAAACACCAGTACATGCTGTGAAAACAGAGGGGCAGAGCACAAGGCATTTCCCAAAGCACAGCATAGTAAAGAGGTGGGATCAAACAGTAGTGCAGCAAACATGGAGGTAGGCACATTCCAAGGACGTACCCTGCTTATGGAATGTCCAACAATAATTGTGGGAAGAGGAATCATTTTGCAAAGCTGGAGCTACCAAGAGAAAGGTGCACATTATTGATAAGGAAATTGAGAAATTTTTTATAGATTGCTGGAGCTGTTAAAGCAGAATGCATTGTTCCAGTGACTGAATGAAGCATTAATTCCATTCCAACTTAACACTGGAGCCCAGGTAAATCTGTTGTTCATTGATGATTACAAGACTCTCAAAATAAAAAGCAAGATTTAGCAACAAAAGTTAAAAGTAACAGGTTATGTTGATAGGGCTGCAGGACAGAACATTCCAGTAAAAGGAAGCTGTATAGCAATCTTCAACGACAAGGGGCAGCACCTAAAGGAACAGCTACTAGTTGTAGTGTCATGGTCAGGTCCATGAAGTCCATATTCTGGTTCACGGTCCGGTCCATGACCCTTGCTCCAGGTTTTCCTGTCTACCCTGTTTCTGTTCTTGTTGAGTTCTAATTGAGGCAGCTGATGCTACTTGGGGCTGGCTGCATAAATACCTTCAGAGACCAGGGTGTGGCTGCTGGGTGAGAGAGCACAAGTCCGGGTATTTTTTTAGCATTTTTAAGGGGTACGGGTTTTTTTTTATAGAATATGACGAATAAACAGGAATAGGATACTAGGATGGTCAAAGCTGGGAGGGTGAAGTGTAGGTGTGTGTGTGTGTGTGTGTGTGATTGGGTGAAGGGATTTAGAATGTATGTCTAGTGCACATTCTGGAGCAGAGGGTGGCGGTAACGCACCATTAAGCTGGATGCCAACCACCGTAAAACAAGAGACAGACAGACAGACAGATGTGGCTGCTGGATTGTTCTTGTCCTTACTCCTTGTATCCCTTCCTCTGCCTTCTGTTTCCTCGCCTGAAGCCCTGCCTTGTCTTGCCGGTAACTCTCACCTCACCTGAAGTTTTCATCTCGCCTTGCATTGCCCGAAGCCTTGCCTTGTCTTGCTGGTAACTCTTGCCTCATCTCGCCTGCGGTCTTGTCCTGGAGCCACCCTGTACCTAGCTCCCTTCTTGTCCCTTGCCTCCGCCCAGGTAAGCCAGGCCATCTTGCCGTTACCTGTGGTTGGTTCTATCCCTTCCTGTCCCTTACCTCTGTCGGGCGGTGATTCGCGCCCTGCCCAGGAGGAGCCTCGCCTCAAGTCTCTAGCCTCCCTGCCTCCGGCCTAGCCTCAAATCTCCAGCCTCCCTGCCTCCGGCCTAGCCTCAAGCCTGAAGACTCCAGCCTCCGGCCTAGCCTCAAGCCTGAAGACTCCAGCCTCCTGCCTAGCCTCAAGCCTGAAGACTCCAGCCTCTAGCCTCTTGCCAAGCCAAGCCAAGTCTCTAGCCTCTAGCCTCAAGCCTGAAGACTCAAGCCCCCTGCCTCCTGCCAAGCCTCGTCCTTGTGTAGTTCTGGGGTCCGAGCCAGAGGCAAGACTCAGGTACTGGGTCCTTGTCCAGTCTCTGGCTTGGAGTCCAAGCCCGGGCTCCTAGCTCTCTTGTCCAGTCCTGTTCTGGGTTCTCGGTTTTCGTGTCCATGTCCTTGCCCTCAGCCTGTATCCTAGTCCTGTCCCTAGTCCTTCAGTGTCTGTGTCTTGCACTTGGGTCTGTTCCCAGCCACCGCCTTATGACACATAGAGAAGAAAGTCTGATTTCATATGAAAAGCTCAACCTGTTGAAAAAAGTTTTTGTAGCGGCTTCACAGGCCAAAGATAACCACACTTCACTCATGGAAAAGTATGCAAATGTCTCTTCATTTGAGCTTGGATGCTTACCTGGTGGACACAAAGCAGCACACACAAAATGCTGGAGAAATTCAGCAGTCTAGGCAGCATCTATGAGCACTTAGAGACAAACTTATACAAGAACTAGCAGAAGTCGTTGACATGATATGGAATATCAATTTGAAATTAAACAAAGAGAAATGTCAGTTTGGAGTTAAGACTCCAAACTTCACAGGAGATGCCATATCAGCGGAGGGGGTGTCAATTATGTCCAAACCACTGAAAGGCTGTCCCATGAAGATAAAGTGCATGTTGATAAGGCTGCAGAAATATGATGTGAAGATAACCTACACACTAGGAAAATATATGCTTGCTGCTGATGTGCTGTCTCATACAGTCAACTTGAAAATAAAGAGTGACCAGGAGATGAATGTAGATACACAGGCTTATATTGATATGATTCCAGTATCTCCCAATAAAACAGAGCAGATTAGGAAAGCAGCAGTAACAGATGAAACAATGAAAAAGCTCAAAGAGACAAGACAGAAAGGATGATCGTCAGCTAAGAATGTGTATTCCGGATTATTAGGCATGCAGAGCTGAAGTGTCAGTCATGGAAGATATGGTCTTCAAAGGGAACAGCTTTGTGATTCCAGTGTCACTACACAAGCAAGTGCTCCAGAAGATATAGTACATGAAGGGTATCTTGGTGAGGAAAAATGTAAGTGAAGAGTTTGTAAACTGATGTGCTGGTCAAGAATGAACCAAGATCACTGCTTCATGTTAGATTCTGTACGTTTTCCGTATAGACCAAAGCAGCAAGCAGAACCGCTTAGATCACACCGTGTACCAGACAGGTCGTACTTCAAAGTTAGAGTGGATTTGTTTGATTGTAATGGGAAGAGTCATGTTGTTGTAACAGATAACTTTTCCAATTACCCGGAGGTTGCAACACTGCAATCAACATCCAGGAAAGCAGTCATCGCCTTCCTGTAAACGGTGTTTGCAAGGCATAGAGTTCCATATGAGGTGGTATCAGACAATGGTCCACAAGTTTTGAGCTGTGGATTTCATTCCTTTGCCAATGATTGGAGGTTTCAACATATGACTTCAAGCCTACATCACCCAAAATCTAATGACCTATCAGTGAGTTCAGTCAAGGTAGTGAAGGGTCTCACAAAGAAAGCGCAGGGTGGACAAGAAGATCACTGAGGTCTGATGACTTATAGAAGTGTGCTACTGCAGAATGGCCTTTCACCAGTCCAAATGCTGATGGGTTGACATATATGCACTACCTTCCCTGTGCATGAAAACTTGTTGGTACCTAAAGGAGCACAAGAGGTTAAATTGGCTGAAGTAAAAGGGAAGGAGAAACAGTATCATGACAAGACCGTGAAAAGCCCATCAGTCCAGAAGCCTAGAGGTCAATCCGAGATCACGATTCTGGCACGTAGCGTATGTGAGGATATGTGCAAGAGGAAGTAGCTCAACTTTCCTACCAGATCCAGATGAAGTGAGGAACGCCCCTTAGAAGGAACTGTGTGGATCTATGATGACAAGCTTCAACCCAAAGTTATGACACATCACCTGTCAGTACACCAAAGGGGACAGCAGATGTAAAGAATAAACTAGTTGATCAGAATTCTCAGAAAGACACAAATACAAATGCACCAGATACAAACAATACACCCGTAGAAACATATAGCAGACCAGAAAGGATAATTTAAACACCTCAGAGACTGATTGTGAGTTGTTGAGTGAAGAAGGGACTATATTTCCTCATTGCAATTGGAGTTCATGTAAATATCGCTGTTGGAAAGTTCATTGCAATTGACACTACTGTAAATATCTTTATTGGAAAGCATTATTGGTTCTTGCAGGCTTGTGAGGACATAGTATTGCTTATCTTTCTTTAAAGGGAGAAGGTGTGATATTATGTGTGTACATGATAAAAAACTTCAGTGCCCTGTGTGCAATGCAAGTAATTCACCGGGAACCAGGAGTGATATTGGTGAACAGGCGGCATGCACAAAAGTGTGGAACAGGAAGCCCATCACGTCTAGAGTATCTGAATAAATGTGTTAGCTTTTTTATCCACACAAGTTTGTTTGTTTTTATCAAGAGCAAACATAACAGTTCCAGCAAACAGTTCATCACAATCACCTCAAAAGCAGACGATAATGAGGGTGAGATGCTAGCCTGAGCAGTGATACTCACACCTAATGAGTAAATTTAACAAAAAACCTGGTGGCTATACATTTGTATCATAGGTTTTGATCATCTAAGGGGAGTTAAAAAAAGACATCATTTGAAGAGTATTGCCAAAGGAACAAAGGGAAAGCTGAGGAGAATTATTTTGTACAGTTGTTTCAAGTATCTGTAAAACACTATATGATAAAGTAGAATCAAGAATTTTAAAAGAGGGATTAATAAGTATTTAGAAGGAAACATTAGAAAGATTAATGAATTACCATGTCAGAGAGTTGGTCTCTATCCTTTAGGTTTATGCTGAAGATTTGGTTTGATGAATTGATAAATCCAGTAACCTATGTTTCTGTATTGTCAGTAATGTTTTTGCTTAATCTTAATTGTCATTAAGTCTTAGACTTATAGTCATGGAGTACTACAGCACAGAAACAGGCCTCTGACCCATCCAGTATTTGCTCTGGAGATAAGCAATAGCTTTTGTACTCAGTTTTTTTGCTACATTCTTAATGAGAGAGAAATTGTTTTCACAATAATTCAAGATATAGGATAGAGTCTAACTACAATATATTTATTACTAAACCTGAGCTGCTCTGCAAAGATGTTTATTGAATCTGCTACTTGAACTGTATTGTCATATGTAGGTCTAGGGCTGTAGTCCAAATATTGTACACATTTGCATCAGCATCCAAGTCAGAATTAGAGTCATAGAAAAGTACAACACAGAAACAGGCCTTTCAGCCCATCTAGTCCATGCCAAGCCATTTAAACTGCTTACTCACATCGACCTGCACTGCAACAAGAGCCTTCCGTACTCCTACCATTCACGTACCTATCCAAACTTCTGTTGCATATTGAAATCAAGCTTGCATGCACCACTTGCAGTGGAAGCTCCTTTCACTCATGACGCTCTGAGTGAAGTTTCCCCTTAAACTTTTTACCTTTTATTTTTCTCTGCTAGATTATATATTGCATTGAACTGCTGCATCTAAGTTAACAAATTTCATGTCACATGCCGCTGATAATAAACCTGATACTGATTCTGATCAACCCATGACCTCCCATGTCACCCTTATTCATGTAATTATTCTAGCTAATTTTGAATGTTGAAATCAAAATCACATCCACCTCTTGCGCTAGCAACTTGTTCCACACTCACACCTTCCTCTGAGTGAAGAAGTTCTGCCTCAGGTTCCCCTTAAATATCTCACCATTCACACTTAAACTATGACCTCTAGTTCTTGTTTCACCCAACCCCAGTGGAAAAAGCCTGTTTGCATTTACCCTATCTATAGCGTTTGTAATTTTGTATACCTCTATCAAATCTCCCCTCATTCTCCTATATTTCAGGGAATAAAGTCTTAACTTCTTCAACCCTTCCCTATAACTCAGATCCTCAAATCCCAGCACATTTTCTCTGTACTCTCTCATTCTTAATGATACCTTTCCTGTAAGTAGGTGACCAAAGTCAGCATGATTTCCTTAAGGGGAAATCTTGCTTGAGAAATCTGTTGGAATTCTTTGAGGAAGTAATACGCAGGATAGACAAAGGAGAGTCAGTGGAATTTGCTTACTTGGATTTTCAGAAGGTGTTTGACAAGGTGCCACATATGAGGCTTTTTAACAAGATAAATACCCATGGTATTACAGGAAAAGACTAGAATGGATAGAAGATTGGCTGACTACAGGAGGTAAGGAGCGATAATGAAGGAGGCCTTTTCTGGTTGGCTGCCAGTAATTAGTGGTACTGCACAAGAGTTGGTGCTGGGACCGCTTCTTTTGATGTTATTTGTCAATGATTTGGATGGTTTATTTTATTTAGCGATACAGAATGAAGTAGATTCTTCCGGCCCTTTGAGTCACACTAGGCAACCCCCAATCAGTCTAATTAACTCTAACCTAATCATGGGAATATTTATACTGACCAATCTACTTACCTGGTATGTTTTTGGACTGTGGGAGGAAACCAGACCATTCGGGGAAAACCCAGCATACCACGGGAGGAGATACAGACTCCAGAATTGAACTTCAAATTCCAGAACACCCCGAGGTGTAATAGTGTTGCACTATCCACTATGCTACTGATGGAATTGATGGTCTTGTGACCAGGTTTGCAGACAATACAAAGGTAGATGGAGGGGCGGGTAGTGTTGAGGAAGTGTTGAGACTGCAGAAAGACATAGATTATGGCAAAGATGTGGAAGATGGAATACAGTGTATGGTCATACACCTTGGCAAAAGGAATAAAGGCTTGGAATATTTTCTAAATAGGGAGCAAATTCAGCAATCAGATGTGCAAGGAGACTTGGTAGTCCTTGTGCAGGATTTTTTAAAGGTTAACTTGCAGGTTGAGTTGGTATTAAGGAAGGCAAAAGCAATGTTAGCATTTATTTTGAGAGTACTAGAATTTAAAAGCAAGGTTGTAAAGCTGAGATTTCATAAGCCATTGATCAGACTGCAAAGAGTATTGTAAGCAGTTCCGGGTGTTTAAGAAAAGACATGCTAGCACTCGAGAGAGTCTAGAGGGGGTTCATAAGAATGATTCTGGGAATGAAAGGGTTAACATATGAGGAGTATTTAATGGCTGTAGCCCTGTACTCACTGAAGTTTAGAAAAATGAGGGGGAATTTCTTTGAAACCTGTTGAAGATTGAAAGACCTAGAGAGCGTGGATGTGGAGAGGATGTTTCCTATAGTTTTGAAATCTAGGACCAAAGGATACAGCCTCAGAATACAGAGATGTCCCTTTGGAACAGAGATGAGGAGGATTCTCTTTAGCCAGAGGGTTGTGAATTTGTGGAGTTCATTATTACGGAAAGCTGTAGAGGCCAAGTCATTGTGTATATCTATGCCTCTCATAATCTTTCAAACCTCTATCAGATCTCCCCTCAACCTGTACCGCTCCAGAGAAAACCACCCGGGTTTGTCCAGCCTGTCTTGAAAGCACCTGGCCTCTAAACCAGACAGCATTCTGGTAAACCTCTTCTGCACCCTCTCCAAAGACTCAACATCCTTCTTACAGCGGGGTGACCAGAACTGCATGCAATATTCAAGATGTGGCCTAACCAGAGTTTTATAAAGTTGTAACATAACCTCTTGACTTTTGAAATCAATACCTTGACTAATAAAAACAAACATTCCATAAGCCTTCTGAACTACCTTGTTGACCTGTGTAGCCACTTTCATGAAGCTCAGAACTTGGAACCTAATTTCATTCTGCTCAAAGACATTCATTAGGGAATGTCCTTAGCAGTGTACTGTCTCCTTGCATTTGCCCTACTGAGGGGCAACACCTCACATTCGTCTGGGTCAAGCTCCATCTGCCATTTCTCTACCCATATCGGCAGCTGATCTATATCATGCTTTATTCTTTGACAATCTTCTAAGCTATTCACACCTCCACCAACTTTCGTATCCTCTTCAAATTTACTAACCCACCCACCTACATTTTCATCCATTATATCACAAACAACAGATCCCTGTTGAACACCACTAATCACAGACCTCCAGCCTGTATAAGTCCCTTCGACCACTACCGTCTGTCTTCCAAGCTGGTTCTGAATCCAAACAGCCAATTCATCACAGACCCCATGCATCTTAATCTTCTAGATTAGCCTCCCATGAGGGACATTGCCAAAACGAAAGAGAATAGATTCAGAGTGAGAGGAATCATCTTTAATGGGAACTCAAGGGGCAATTTTTACACTAAGAGTAAGACATCGGGAACTTGCTGCCAGAGGAAGTGGTGGAAGACAATACAATCACTATGTTTGAGAGAGATATTTAGATGGGCACTTGAATAGGCATGGCATAGAAGGATATAGACCCACTGCAGGCAAAGGAAATGGAGCTGGTGGGATGTGGGATTAAGGGCCCATTGTGTGTTGCACTAGTTTTCATCTTTAAAACCAGTAGAGCAATGTGAGGCAGGGAGGTTATATGATTATCTTCACGTGCATCAGGAAATGATTTATGAAAATGAGGATAATGAGATATAAAGATAATTAGTCACAGGTTGGTACCTATCAGTTTAGATCGGGGATGTCAGCCCATTGATTTGGTACTGCAAATTGATTAAATGATCTCCTCTTGGTATTAAATTGGAAGTTATGACACCCAGTAAACGTGATACTTTATCGTGCCAGTGATCAAGGTTCAATTCCTGCCACCATCTGTAAGGAGTTTGTATTTTTTCCTTCTGAGTGTCTGGATTTTCTCTGAGTGCTCCAGTTTGTTCCCACATTTCAAAGACCTACGGGTTAGAGTTAGTAAGATGTGGGAATGCCATTGTGGAGCAACACATGGTGACACTGCAGGCTACTCGGACTATCTCGATAATTGACGCAAATGATGCATTTCACTGTATGTTTTAATGTTTCGATGTACCTGTGACAAATAAAGTTAATCTAATCTATTATTATATTATATGATGAAGGCCTCATTATTAATATGATTGCTGGAATACTCACCTCACTGCAGTGTATGCTAGTAAAGCTGAGAAGAGTTTATGAAGGGCTTTTGACAAACTGATATTACAATAGTCTTGTCCCTTTTGAAGATCAAAGTAATTATTCTGCAGAGTTTAAGATATTGAAAAATTATTTCCTCACACCGTACATGTGTATTTAATAATTTTTAAATTTCCAGTGGTCTCTGATTTGAATCAAATCAAGTGAACAAGGTTTGCGGTAAGACTCCCTTACAAACACCACATGTGGGTGAACAGTCATGGGAGCATGAGGTGAAGGATGATTGCAAAGTCTGGAAATTAGAAGTCTTGGAAATTCTATAGTGGTGAGTTACACATGAATAATAGACATTGGAACAGGGGTGCAACTGGAACTCATGAATGAAATTACACCAAGGTAACAAGGAATTGAAGGAGAAAATCATTTAAATTGAAAAAAAAGAAAATAACAGTTATCTTTAGTTTTCTATGTCTCGCCTATAAAGTTTTCCAGTTTTCTTTCAAGGTGTAAAACTGACATAGCAGATTGACTGCTCATTATACAGTCGGAATCATTAGATCCTCAATTCCATTAATTCCAAATGGATAATCAATGCACAACACACTTAAAATCGCGGGATGATATGAGCTGGTGATGGGATAAAGTTGCAAAGATAATAATTCTGCTTTGCAATGAAAGGGGCAATAATTGGAGCTTTGAAATACAACTGATATGGCCCAAACAACGGAGGTGTATGGTGTTGGAAAATCATGGGCTAGAAAGGGTGAGCAGACATTGGCTGAGGTAGAAGAGATGGAAAAATATTACTGAGAGTACCCATATTAACTATATAAAAACACTCTTCAGCAACAGATTCAGGAGTTACATTATTCAATCTAGCTAGTGTAGCCTGTCGTTGAAAATGTCATAAAGGGGATAATATCACAATTTTGCTTACCTTGCATAAATTTAAATCAGACAGTATTTGACCAGCTCACGTAAATTCATACCTCAGCTTTATAGGGCTGCTAATTTATAGGGTTTGTACATTTTTGATAGGCATCGTTAGTCTCGTGAGACCATGGATTTGCGCCTTGGAAGGTTTCCAGGACGCAGGCCTAGGCAAGGTTGTATGAAAGACCGTCAGTTGCCCATGCTGCAAGTCTCCCCTCTCCACGCCACCGACGTTGTCCAAGGGAAGAGCATTAGGAACCATACAGCTTGGCACCGGTGTTGTCGCAGAGCAATGTGTGGTTAAGTGCCTTGCTCAAGGACACAAAATGCTGCCTCAGCCAAGGCTCGAACTAGTGACCTCCAGATCACTAGACGAACGCCTTAACTACTTAGCCACGCGCCAACAAAAATGTACATGATATTGTATAATTATACACAGTTCCTTTTCTCTCTCTATATATATAATGTGAAATTGAATTCAGCTCTGATTCAGAAGGCTGCAAGACACGTTTCCATCAATATTGTTTCTATCACGATTTGAGTAGTCCGAGCCTATCTCCTGGCTGGTAAAAATCCAAAGTAGGTAAAATTCACCATGAATCACCCAAAAAATTCCGTTCTCATTCAGAGAGCCAATAGGGATGAATGATATGAAACATATATTTCATACATCTACATATACATACATATTTCATATATAAACATGTACATACATTGCATTGAAAATAACACATCTTGGATTTAACAGGGAGCGTAAAAGATTAACATTGTATTTACCTGGCACCTTTTATGATTTCCAAACATCCCGAATTGTCTTACCTCCAATCTAGGGTGGCACAGTAGTGTGGCAGCTGGCATTACGCTAATAGAACGTCAACAACCTGGTTCAGTTTTGCCACTGCCTATAAGGAGTTAGCATATCCTCTCTCTGACCCCATGGCTTTCCTCGGTGCTCCTCCCATATTCCAAAGATGTACGGATTTGTTGTGGGCAAGCTATTGCACCAGAAATGTGCAACAACACAGGTGGCCTTAACACATCCTCAGAACTTGTTGGTCATTGACGCAAGTGATTCATTCCACTGTATATTTTGATGTCTCAATGCATAAGTTACAAATAAAGCTAATTTTTGTTTTCTTTCAACTACTAATGAACTTGTGCCTTATTTCCAAGAAGAAAAGACCAAAGTTATAATTATTAGATATTCTCTAATGAGCGATGATGATTAGTTAAACTATGATGGGTATTGTGGATTAATCATTAGATGGAGAATAAAGAATTTGAATAGATGGACACTTTTTTCTTTCAGAGATTATGACAAGTTTAGTGCCCATCCTCAGCTGCTTACAATTTATATCAGTGATTTGGATGAGAGGACGTGTAATTTATCAAGATTTGTTGATGATATAAAGCTACTTGGCAGTGTATTTTATGAAGAGAAGATAGACAGGCTTTAAGAAAGTATAGAAGACCTAATGTATGGGTGAGTGCATTTCGTAATAAGAAAACTTATGAGATCAACTGTGTTGATAGGGAAAAAATATAGAGAAGTCATTAAACGTTAGCCTACAAAAAATAGCAAGCAATCAAGAGAGTAAATGGTATGTTGGTTTTTATTCCAAGAGGTTTTGAGTACACGAGTAAACTTAGAATACTATGTATCCTAGAAGAGTGTGTGTACAATTCTGTTCTGTCTATGAAGAGATGGATATATTAGTTATTGAGGGAGTGTGGCAGCGATCCATCCGATTGATTCCTGGGCTGGATGTTTGTCCTCTGCAAAGAGATAAAGCAGACTCACCCATACCATCTGAACAATAAGACCTTGAGAAATAGGAACAAGAGTAAGCCATTCAGCCTCTTGAGCCATCTCCATCAATCAGCAAGTTGATGGCTGATTCATCTTTCCTCAAGTCTGTAGTTTTGTTGGATGTCCATAACTGTCGATTCCATTATTACTTAACTACTTATCTCAGCTTGAAATTTATTAAACGATACAGGCTCTGCATCCTTTTGGAGTAAGGAGCTCCTCAACCATGTAGATGGTATAGTGATGGAGCCACACAATCTGCTGAGTGGCAGTGCCAGAATCTTGCTTTCAATTCTGACCTTGGGTGATGTCTTTGTGCAGTTTGGACATTCTCCCTGTGACAGTGTTTTTTTTCTGTCTGGATGCTCCATTTTCTTTCCACTTCGAAATACACACAAGTCAGTAGATTACTTGGGCACTGTAAATCTCCCAGTGTGTAGGGAGGATTTGGACAACTGTGGGAGAATAACAAATAGAGCTAATATAGGCTTGTGTAAAATGGGTGGTTGGTGATCGGTGCAGAGTCAGTGCTAAGAAGGTATTTTCTTGGTGAATCACTCTCTAGGACTGTGAGTCTATGACCTTTGAAGGAAGGATTTAGTTTGAGTATTAGTCTTAAATGGGTCTCCCCCTTATTATGAGGCTATGTTTTCTGGTCTGAGACTCTCCTATGAGGGAAAATATCCTCACAACATTGAATAAGGTGATCTCATTAAACACAAAATTCTTACTGGTCCTTGACATGATCGATTCAACTGTAATGTTTACCATGACTGTGATGTCTAGATCAAAGTTCACAACTTAAATCAAAGTATAACTGAAAAGAGAGATTGCTTCACCCAGATGTGGCGAATCTTTAGAATTGTCTTCCCAGAAGAGTTCTGAGAGGTCATATGGAACATGGTGGCAAAGAAACTGGAAGAAGCAGATAGATTACAATGGTTAAGCAAGCATTTGGATAGGCATTGATAGAAAAAGGAGTTATGGGACTAATCTGGACCAATGGGATGAGGGTAAATAGCCATCATAGGCAGCACAGATGATTTAGGCGGAAGGACTTATTTCAGTGCTGACTCTTCTGTGGAGGCTCATTTGCTGATTGATTATTTTTGAATACTAGGGGATTTATGAGATATGAGGTTTAGTTCAGGAATATAATGCTGAGGCAAAACATTATCTGTGAATGGGAGATGTGGCAGAAGAGCTGCTGAGCTGATTCCTGCTTCAATTTTTGCTATTATTATTAGCAATGTTTCTGGACCTCAGAAAGTCCTTCCGATGGATTTCCTTTTTGCTCACCAGAATTAGAAATCAAGGCCCCAGCTAACATCTTGAAAATTCATCTTTGGCAGTGCTACACACTCTACAGTAAGTATTACATTGAATTTTCAGCTTTGGTTTTGTATGTCTTTGATTTAGGATTTGAATCAAGAATTTTCTGACCTAGTCATGCATGCAATATTGAACCACCACCAACACCCACATATATATTTATGTTATACCTATCTAACATAAAACTCAGTTTTGGTTACATCTATCGGGATGAGTTTTGTTCATGAAAAGGTCATTTCAATTGCAAGGATGTAAGTTCCTAAATGAAAGCTCCCAACACAGTACCTCATTCTTTGAAAACACCATTCTAAAATGCAGTTCAGCACTATGCAGAATTTTCAATGTACCTAAATAAATGGTTGAATAGTCCTGTTACTGAAATTCAGATTTATCATCCTTCTAATTAAGTCTTCCACTGCAATTATGCAGCCAGAAAAATAACAGTTCAGTGACAGCACTGTGAAGAACCTAATCACGTTATATAGTGGTTGGAAAAAATGCAAAGTTCTCCCGAATCTACACTATCAGTGACAATTTTACAATAATGTATCAAGGAATTTATTTAAGTGCAATAACAAAATAACACCAAGCCCAGAACTAGATCCAACTTTGATCCATGCCCATTAAAACCCAAGTTTCATTACACATGATGCTCTACAGTGGACACAAGAGGCTTTTATCCCATCTCTAGAACCTGAAGTTATTCTTCAATCTCCAAGAAGGTATCAGTAACTGAAGTCAATACCTGACCCACATTTGATTTTGTCAAGGAGGTCACGTAGTTAAAAGTGATCAGGGCATTGGTATTGTGCACAATCATACAATCATTTTTATTACACACACCGAGTGTGACAGTCATCGGGGTTTAGATGCACTAACTCTCTAGAATATGAGTAGCTGGGGCAGTGCCTTTAAAGATTCAGGCTTGCTCCACTAATTGGTGGCCATGTTTTGGCACTAGGATTTTAATAATTAAGGAGCACCTGGACTGAGGCTCGGTGCTCAATTGTCACCTCAGCTGTGGGTTCTCATCCACTGTCTAGTTTAGCAGCCTTACTTTGTCTCAGTCTCCTCTCCTGTCTCAATTCTAGTCTCAGATAAGCCAGCACTTGTGGGATATTGGAGCCTCTTGTTAGCTGTGGGCAGACACAGTGAGAAAATTTCAAGACAGAGCCGGGAGATACTCTACCTCCAGGTTTCCATGTGCCAACTCTCGTTAGGAGGAAGCCAGAATCGCTTGGATGAGGCTGTGGGTCATTCTGCAGAATCAGTTCATCTTCCAACATCGGCGGGGTGGGGGGGGGGGGAGGGGTGGAGGCTTCAGTGGTGACCTGAGCTCTTGCCATAGTCTCCTTGCTTAGTGTCCATTGGTGTTTGAATGCCAGCTGTCCCAGTTTCCTACAGAACATGGAAAGGTGGCCTTCATGATCTTTCTCTTGACTGGGAGAGCCCTGGCCTGGGCCACTTCACATTGGGAGCAGAGGTTGAAAATTTGCTCAGATTTGGAGGAATTCATGGCTGACATGAAGAGAGTGTTCCATCATCCCGCCAGAGTTAAAAGGGCCTCATACCATCTGATGAAGATGCATCAGGGCAGTGGGTCAGCAGCTGACTATGCCTTGCCTCAGGAGAGCCGATAGAGAACTTTGAGGCTCTGATCGATCAGTCCATTCACCTTAATAATTGCCCGGTGGAGCAAGAATGGGACTACCTCAAGAGGTAAAATAGGGCTAGCCTGAGCCTGGTCTCAGTGCATTGGAGTTCCACCTTCGCCTCCTGCTCAAGATCCCGTGGAGCCCAGGCAAATCAGATGCCAAGACTCTCTGCCAATGAGCAGTCCCAGCACTGGAGTCAAGGTTGTTGCTATTACTGCAAGGATGCAGGTCACCTGGAGGCCAAATGTCCAATGCTGCAGCCGTCGGGGTGAACAGCTTAGACTATCTGGTGTTGGGAGGACTGTAACAGTAGCAGCCACTACTCCCAACCCTACTGATTCTGCTGTCATGCTGAAGGCAGAGATCTCCTGGGGAAAGAAGAGGTGAGAGCTGAACGCTTTTACAGACTTTGGGGTAATATCCTGGGCTTGTGTCCACCCATCAGCTCCACATACCATTGCAGGAATTGAGCCAGCCCATGCCCACAAATGCCCTGGATGGTTGTCCTCTTGGTTCCAGGCAGATCCTGCAGCAGACATCAGCTTAGTGAATGAGGATACAGAAACATGCAGAAGAAATTTGTTTCCTCACAAACCCCAAGTCTTCGGGTACCCTTAGCTGTCCTGGCATAACCCATCCATGAACTGGAAGGAAGGGAGGATCATTGAAAGGTCCAGTTGCTGCAAGAGGGGATGTTTTCAGCTTGGTGTTCTAATCCCCAGATTCTCCCGAGTCGAGGCAGAGCTTTGTTTGGGGTAACCTGGAGCCTTTGGGAGACCCAGTTCTGACTCCAAGGGTGGTCAAGCCAGCTCCACTCAATAGGACTGTGCGACACCTGACCCAATCTAGACGGGGGTGCATGGGAACTAGTCAGAGAGGGTCTCTAGTTCAGGAACAAGCTAAGGAGGTGCCAAAGCAGTCTGGAGCTCTCGTAGCCAAGCCTAAGTGATCCTGTAGCTATGTCCCGTCCAAGGGAAAGACTCCTAAGCATAAACCCTTGGAGCCTAGCCCAGAAGTACAAAGACTATTTGTACTCCTGGGACTTGGTGCCATTGTCTGAGAATATGGATGAGGATTTGGACTCTGATTTGGTCTCTGTTCCAACAAGAGCCTCTGGTGAACCTATGGAGAAGACTCTGACATCTGCCGAATTATCACCTCTACATAAAGAGCCACAGGAGTCATCCTCAGAGGGATGTTTGGGGGTAGCTGCAACACGCAAGTTGCTCAAAATCCCTTCTACCTACAAGGATTTAGAAGAGGTCTTCAAGCAGAGAAAGGATGGAACCCTGTGGCGATGTATTGATTATAAAGGGCTGAATCACGTAATGGTAAAAAATTATTGCCCCCTTCCACTCATGAACACTACCTCCTAGATTCTATAAGGCAAGAGTATTCTGGAAACTGGATTTGTGAAGTGCGTACAATCTGGGCTGCACAAAGGAGGGTGACGAGTGGAAGATGGCATTCAACACACCGATCGGGCACTGTAAGTACCTGGTCATGCACATTGACCTGGGAACATGACAGCAGTTTTCCAGGCCTTTATAAGTGACGTGCTCCGGGATGCTCTCCATACTTGGAGATCGTCTACTTGGATGATATCCTCATTTTTTCAATGTCCATGGAGGAGTATACCTTCACACCAGAGATATCCTAAATAAACTTCTTGATTGTGGACTTTATGTCAAGCTGGAAAAATTCAAATTTCACATGATCACCATTTCATTTTTGGATCTTATCGTATGTAAAGGCGATCTCAAAATAGACCTTATTAAGACACAGGCATTCAGTGATCGACCACAACCATCCAGTTGTGGAACAAGTCCAACAATTCCTGGAATTTGCTAACATTTACAGAAAGTTCAGCAGGAAGTTCATCTCAGTGGCAATTATTCTGACTGCCCTAAGAGATCCATGGACCCTTTTTTTTGGACTATTGAAGCAGGGTCTGCTTTTGCAGAGTTCAAACAGCAGCTCACAACAGTTCCCATTTCGGTTTCACCTAACCTGGATCTACCCTTCATTGTTCTGGTGGATGCCTTGGATGTTGGCGTGGATGCAGTGTTGTCTCAACGATCACCTTCAGACAATAAACTGCACTTATGTGCATTATTCTCCAGTGGGCTATCATGGCAGAGCTGAACTACAACAATGGAAATAGAGAACTGCTCGAAGTAAAGTTGGTTTTGGAGGAATGGTGTCACTGGTTTGAGAGGAGTAAAAACCTTTTTATTTTAAGGGGCAGAAAACGCTGGTGGGAGTTGTGTACAGGCCACCTAACAGTAGTAGTGAGGTTGGGTTTGGCATTAAACAGGAAATTAGAAATGTGTGCAATAAAGGAACAGCAGTTATAATGGGTGACTTCAATCTCCATATAGTTTGGGTGAACCAAATTGGTAAAGGTGCTGAGGAAGAGGATTTCTTGGAAGGTATGCGGGATGGTTTTTTAAACCAACATGTCGAGGAACCAACTAGACAGCAGGCTATTCTGGACTGGGTATTGAGCAATGAGGAAGGGTTAATTAGCAATCTTGTCGTGAGAGGCCTCTTGGGTAAGAGTGACCATAATAATGTGGAATTCTTCATTAAGATGGAGAGTGACATAGTTAATTCAGAAACAAAGGTTCTGAACTTAAAGAGGGGTAACTTTGAAGGTATGAGACGTGAATTAGCTAAGATAGACTGGCAAATAACACTTAAAGGGTTGACGGTGGATATGCAATGGCAAGCATTTAAAGATCGCATGGATGAATTACAACAATTGTTCATCCCAGTTTGGCAAAAGAATAAATCAGGGAAGGTAGTGCACCCATGGCTGACAAGGGAAATTAGGGATAGTATCAATTCCAAAGAAGAAGCATACAAATTAGCCAGAAAAAGCAGCTCACCTGAGGACTGGGAGAAATTCAGAGTCCAGCAGAGGAGGACAAAGGGCTTAATTAGGAAAGGGAAAAAAGATTATGAGAGAAAACTGACAGGGAACATAAAAACTGACTGTAAAAGCTTTTATAGATATGTGAAAAGAAAAAGATTGGTTAAGACAAACATAGGTCCCCTACAGACAGAAACAGGTGAATTGATTATGGAGAGCAAGGACATGGCAGGCCAATTGAATAATTACTTTGGTTCTGTCTTCACTAAAGAGGACATAAATAATCTTCCAGAAATAGTAGTGGACGGAGGGTCCAGTCAGATGGAGGAACTGAGGAAAATACATGTTAGTAGGGAAGTGGTGTTAGGTAAATTGAAGGGATTAAAGGCAGATAAATCCCCAGGGCCAGATGGTCTGCATCCCAGAGTGCATAAGGAAGTAGCCCAAGAAATAGTGGATGCATTAGTGATAACTTTTCAAAACTCATTAGATTCTGGACGAGTTCCTGAGGATTGGAGGGTGGCTAATGTAACTCCACTTTTTGAAAAAAGGAGGGAGAGAGAAACCGGGGAATTATAGACTGGTTAGCCTAACATTGGTGGAGGGGAAAATGCTAGAGTCAGTTATCAGAGATGTGATAACAGCACATTTGGAAAGCATTGAAATCATCGGACAAAGTCAGCATGGATTTGTGAAAGGAAAATCATGTCTGACGAATCTCAGAGAATTTTTTGAGGATGTAACTAGTAGAGTGGATAGGGGAGAACCAGTGGATGTGGTATATTTGGATTTTCAAAAGGCTTTTGACAAGGTCCCACACAGGAGATTAGTGTGCAATCTTAAAGCACACGGTATTGGGGGTATGGTATCGATGTGGATTGAGAATTGGTTGGCAGACAGGAAGCAAAGAGTGGGAATAAATGGGACCTTTTCAGAATGGCAGGCAGTGACTAGTGGGGTACCGCAAGGCTCAGTGCTGGGACCCCAGTTGTTTACAATATATATTAATGACTTACATGAGGGAATTAAATGCAGCATCTCCAAGTTTGTGGATGACACAAAGCTGGGCGGCAGTGTTAGCTGTGAGGAGGATGCTAAGAGGATGCAGGGTGACTTGGATAGGTTAGGTGAGTGGGCAAATTCATGGCAGATGCAATTTAATGTGGATAAATGTAAGGTTATCCACTTTGGTTGCAAAAACAAGAAAACAGATTACTATTTGAATGGTGGCCGATTAGGAAAAGGGGAGGTGCAACGAGACCTGGGTGTCATTGTACACCAGTCATTGAAAGTGGGCATGCAGGTACAGCAGGCGGTGAAAAAGGCAAACGGTATGCTGGCATTTATAGCGAGAGGATTCGAGTACAGGAGCAGGGAGGTACTACTGCAGTTGTACAAGGCCTTGGTGAGACCACACCTGGAGTATTGTGTGCATTTTTGCTCCCCTAATCTGATGAAAGACATCCTTACCATACAGGGAGTGCAAAGAAGGTTCACCAGATTGATTCCTGGGATGGCAGGACTTTCATATGATGAAAGACTGGATCGACTAGGCTTATATTCGTTGGAATTTAGAAGATTGAGGGGGGATCATATTGAAGCATATAAAATCCTAAAGGGATTGGGCAGGCTAGATGCAGGAAGATTGTTTCTAATGTTGGGGAAGTCCAGAACGAGGAGTCACAGTTTGAGGATAAAGGGGAAGCCTTTTAGGACCGAGATTAGGAAAAACTTCTTCACACAGAGAGTGGTGAATCTGTGGAATTCTCTGCCACGGGAAACAGTTGAGGCCAGTTCATTGGCTATACTTAAGATGGAGTTAGATATGGCCCTTGTGGCTAAAGGGATCAGGGGGTATGGAGGGAAGGCAGGTACAGGGTTCTGAGTTGGATGATCAGCCATGATCATACTGAATGGCGGTGTAGGCTCGAAGGGTTGAATGGCCTACTCCTGCACCTATTTTCTATGTTTCTATGTTAAGGACAGATCACAAGAGCCTGGCATATTCAGGAGGCTAAAAGACTGAATTTCAGGGAGGCCAGGTGGTGTCTTTTCTTCAACTGTTTCAATTTCGTGATGACCTATCCACCGAGACACGAAAAATCAGAGACCGGATGCCTTTTCTCTTCAGTTCAATGAACAACATATCACCATTTTCCCCCAAGCTAAGGTGATAGTGCTAATTGATTGGGGAATTAATACACTTGTTCACAAGGCTCAGGCAGAAGGGAAGTTTCCAACAACAGTCCTCTGGGTTTTTGTTCATTCGAAGTTCCATTATATCTTAGGTACTTCAATGAGGACATGCATCAAGAATGACCACTCATCCAGGGATTGAGTTCATTAAGAGAAGATACTGATGGCCTGGAATGGCAAGAGAGGTCCAATGATACATGCAGACATATGAGGTGTGCACATGTAACAATGAGCCCTGCACCCAACTTCAAAGGTCCCTTCACCCTCTATCTGTTCTGGACAGACCATGGGCGCACATCTCCATAGACCTTGTCATGGGTCTTCTGCCTTCCAAGGGAAAGACCATCATCATGGAAATTGTAGATCATTTTTCAAAGGTCTGCAAATTCATTGTCTTGAACAAGCTACCATCTGCAGCAGAGATAACCAAATTGTCCTGCACCAGTCCTTCGGGGTCCATGGTCATTATATTGATCACAGTCCTCAATTCACGTCACGTTTTTGGAGGGCAATTTGTACGCTGATTGGAGCAACAGCAAGCCATTTCTGTGGGTTTCACTCGCAGTTTAATAGCCATATGGAGTGGGATTCAGGATGAACCCTAAAATACCTGGTCTCAGAAAACCAGACTAGTGGTGCGACCATTTGATGTGGCCAGAGGTCACCCACAACTCTTTACAGCATTCTGTGCATGGGATGCCCCTGTGCAAATGCCAGTTTGGGTGTTCTCCGCCACTCTTCCCTGAGCAGGAGGGTGAAGTTGGGGTTGCTGCAGCTGTAGATTTCACTCGACGCTGCAAGGAGAGATGGACTAGGGCAAAGGATATTTTGCTGGCCTCTATTCAGAAGGCTGAAAACTGCAAGAGAAGACAGGGACCAGTTTTACAGCCTGAGCAACAGGTCTGGCTGTCTACTCACGAGTTGCCTCACTGGGTGGAGTCTAGGAAGTTGGCGCCCAAGTTCATTGAACCCTTCAAGGTTTTCAAGAAAATAAATCAGGTGGCTTACAACTTGTAGCCCCCCAAGGCTCTCAAGATCAATCTCACTTTCCGCATTTCCATATTAAAACCTGTAAGCACCAATTCTTTAGCCCCACCACCATCATTCATGCTGCCACCCAGGCTTATCAATGGGAAACAGGTCCTCACCATAAAAAGAATTCTGGATTCATGAGCTGCTCCGGGTGTTTAGCGGTTCCTCGTGATCTGGGAAGGATTTGTACCCAAGGAATGTTGCTAGGTTCGTGAAGGGGATATTTTGGATTTGATTCTCTTCCATGACTGCCATTGTCATCACTCCGAGCAGCCAGGGCTGTCAGGAGTTGGCTGTAGGGGAGGGGGTCCTGTTACAGCAAGCATCTGGGGTTTAGATGCACTAACTGTCTAGATGATGGATAGCTGGCACAGCCCCTTTAAAGATTCAGGCCTGCCCCACTAATTGGCAGAATGTTTTGGCACAGGATTTTATATTTGAAGAGCACCTGAACTGAGGTTTGGTGCTCAATTGTCAAGATTTACTTTGGATCTCTTCAAGCATCTAGTTTGGAACCCTCTCTTTGTTTCAGTCTCATATTGTATCTCGATTCTAGTCTCAGATGCTCCAGCACTTATGTCCTAACCATCTTCCCAAGGTCTCTTATCACAGTCACACCCCCAGTTCGAATCAAAAGGCTCCAAAACCTGGACCTCTGTACCTCCCCCTGCAAATGAATCCTTGACTTCCTCACCCAGAGACCACAGTCCATGTGGATCAGAAATAACAGATCTTCCTGGTTGACAATCAACGCTGACATACCTTAGGGTATGTACTTTGCCTATTGCTCTACTGTCTCTACACTGATGAGCAACAACTTTGCAGTCAATGTCAGTAAGATCAAGCAATTGGTTGTGGAATTCAGGAAGGAGAAGTTGAGGGAACATACACTAGTCCTCATTGAGAGATCAGAAGTGGAAAGGCTGAGCAGAATCAAGTTCCTGGGTGTCAACATCCCTGAAGATCTATCCTGGGCCCAACATTGTGGTGCAATTACAAAGAAGGCACAACAATGGCTAGATTTCATTAGGAGTTTGAGGAGATTTGCTATGTCACAAAAAACACCTGCAAATTTCTACAAATGTACTGTGGAGAGCATTTTAACCAGTTGCATCATCTTCTGGTCTGGAGCAGCCACTGCACAAGATCAGAAAAAGCTGGAGAAAGTTGTAAACTCAGCCAGCTTCATCATGGGCACTAGCTTACTGAACATTGAGGACATCTTCAAAAGTCAATGCTTCAAAAAGGCAGCAACCATCATTAAGGACCCCAGTCACCGAAGACATATTCTCTTCTGATTGCAGCCATCAGGGAGGAGGTACAAGGAGCAGGAATACACAGAGTCAATGCTTCAGGAACAACTTCTTCTGCTTTGCCATCAGACTACTGAATAGACAATGAACCCATGAACACTTCCTCCGTATCCTTTCCTCTCTCTTTTTGTGCTATGTTTAATTTATTTTTATGTCTACTTTTTATTGTAATTTTTTATTACTCATTATTATATTTTGCAGTGTATTGCTGCTGCAAAACAACAAATTTTGTGACCTATGCTGGTAATATTAAATCTGTTTCTGATACTTTGTCTTTTGTTATGAGTTAAATTCCAAGCTTACTTCAAATATTAACCCTATAGATTTTTCACTGTTTCATTGTTGTTATTAAAAACTATTTTCCTAATTTAAATTTGGATCACAGAATTCAAGGCAAAGGTACCTTGCCAAGTGTAGGTCAGGGTCCAGATGAGGTGGATCAGGTACTATTACACTGGTAAATAAAATTTAACTAGGCCAAGGTTGTTACGGTTACTTCCACAACTTAATTTTTTAAATAGCAGCATGTGCAATAGTGTTGCTGTGAGGACGAATGGAAATCAAAATCTCTTTAGTTGCTATAGTTACTAAGGTAGGATAGTATAACAGATAGCAACTCCAAAAGGTGTTTCAACAGGAAGCACCTCCTCAGAGTTTCAGTAAGCCACATTCCCAGGACCTGGGTTCCAAATAGCTTTAAAAGGACTGAGCTCTTCAGAGAAGAAGATTGAATGTTAACTACTTCCTCAGGCCTTGAGTGTAGAATTTTAAACAATAAAATTATATTTGATTCTCTTTAATCTAAAGTTTCAGTTTTAACAATGACTAAAGAGGCAGTGATGAGTATACAAAGGGGATAGTATCATCTTGCTGACATGCAAAGCTTATGGAAGTTAATATCTTCCACAAGTCATGGATGTATCAAAATAGGCAAAGAAGATAGGTTATAGCTGGAGGTTCTTTTTATATTTAATGTGCCTCTACATGAATGATGATAAATATATCTTCTATAATGTTAGCCTTAACATTATCTTGTAGTCCAAGCAATTGAACCTAGTCACACTATTTTTCCCCACAGTACGCAAGTGGAAATGATTAATTTTCAGAGTTGAAGCCAATTAAGACATTTTCCAAATTGGTTTGGATCACACTGGAAATTTGACCAGGCACTTTCTATCAAGGGGGATCACACTTGCAGGGGTGCGATTCTTCTTCACATTGTGTGCACTTTGAAAGATATAAGTAACTCCCCATGCAATTCCATGTTTTAAGTACAGAGTTACAGCTGGTTACAGCTGCTCCAGATTTCTTGAATTCAAATTATGTTTCACTTACTTGACTGGAGCTTTTAATAATGTATTTACAGAAGTAAAAATTAAGCCCTGTGTAATTAATGATCAGCAGCATTTTTGTAAAATGTCTTAAATGCAGAAAACATACAGTAATATAGACAATAGGCAATAGGTGCAGGAGTAGACCATTCAGCCCTTCGAGTCAACACCGCCATTCACTGTGATCATGGCTGATCATCCACAATCAGTACCCTTTTAATGCCTTCTCCCCATATCCCTTGACTCCACTATCTTTAAGAGCTCTATCTAACTCCTTCTTGAAAGAATCCAGAGAATTGGCCTCCACTGCCTTCTGAGGCAGAGCATTCCACAGAACCATAACCCTCTGTGTGAAAAAGTTTTTCCTCAACTCCATTCTAAATTGTCTACCCCTTATTCTTAAACTGTGGCTTCTGGTTCTGGACTCCCCCAACACCAGGAACATGTTTCCTGCCTCTAGCATGTCCAATCCCTTAATAATCTTATAAGTTTCAATCAGATCCCCTCTCATCCTTCTAAATTCCAGTGTATGCAAGCCCAGTTGCTCCAATCTTTCAACATATGACAGTCCCACCATCCCGGGAATTAACCTCGTGAACCTATGCTGCACTCCCTCAATAGCTAGAATGTCCTTCCTCAAATTTGGAGACCAAAACTGTACACAATACTCCAGGTGTGGTGACTGGAGAACAACAACATCTAGATCTCATTGTACTTCCCCTTTTCCTAACTTGACACCATTCAGATAGTAATCTGCCTTCCTGTTCTTGCCACCAAAGTGGATAACCTCACATTTATCCATATTAAACTGCATCTGCCATGCATCTGCCCACTCACCCAACCTGTCAAAGTCACCCTGCATTCTCATAACCTCATCCTCACATTTCACACTGCCACCTTGCTTTGTGTCATCTGCAAATTTGCTAATGTTATTTTTAATCCCTTCATCTAAATCATTAATGTATATTGTAAATAGCTGCAGTCCCAGCATCGAGCCTTACAGTATCCCATTAATCACTGCCTGCCATTCTGAAAAGGACCCATTAATCCATACTCTTTGTTTCCTGTCTGCCAACCAATTTTCTATCCATGTCAGTACCCCTCCCCAATACCATTTGCTCTAATTTTGCCCACTAACCTCCTACGTGGGACCTTATCAAAGGCTTTCTGAAAGTCCAGGTACACTACATCCACTGGCTTTCCCATGTCCATTTTCATAGTTACATTCTCAAAAAATTCCAGAAGATTAGTCGAGCATGATTTCCCCTTTGTAAATCCATGCTGACTCAGACCTATCCTGCTATTGCTATCCAAATATGCTGCTATTTCATCTTTTATGATTGATTCCAGAATCTACCCCACCACTGATGTCAGAATAACTGGCCTATAATTGCCTGTTTTTTCTCTCCCTCCTTTCTTAAAAAGTGGGATAACATTAGCTACCCTCCAATCCTCAGGAACTGATCCTGAATCTATAGAACATTGAAAAATGATTACCAATGCGTCCACGATTTCTAGAGCCTCCTCCTTAAGTACCCTGAGATGCAGACCATCAGGACCTAGGGATTTATCAACCTTCAGTCCTATCAGTTTACCCAACATCATTTTCTGCCTAATGCGAATTTCCTTCAGTTCCTCTGTTACCCTAGGTCCTCTGGCCACTATTACATCTGGGAGATTGTTTATGTCTTCCCTAGTGAAGACAGATCCAAAATACCTGTTCAACTCATCTGCCATTTCCTTGTTCCCCATAATAATTTCACCCATTTCTGTCTTCAAGGGCCCAACTTTGGACTTAACTAATTTTTTCCTCTTCACATACCTAAAGAAGCTTTTACTATCCTCCTTTATATTCTTGGCTAGCTTACCTTCGTACCTCATCTTTTCTCCCCATATTGCCTTTTTGGTTATCTTCTGTTGCTCCTTAAAAGTCTCCCAATCCTCTGGCTTCCTGCTCATCCTTGCTATGTTATACTTCCTCTCTTTTATTTTTATACTGTCCTTGACTTCCCTTGTCATCCACGGTGGCCCCTTACTCTCCTTAGAATCTTTCTTCCTCTTTGGAATGAACTGATCCTGCACCCGCTGTATTATTCCCAGAAATACCTGCCATTATTGTTCAGTGCTCTCTGCTTACAGCTATTGCCACTGTCTAGCCTTCTTAATAGAGGGTGAAAATACGTGCAGGCCCACCACTGTGTGGACACGCCCTGGCGCCCATCACCACTGTCCCAGCTATGGGCAAATAGCCCCACTACCTTGTGGCGAGTCTGTTGAGACAACGCTAAGGGAGCACACCCTGACAGAAAAGCAATGTGCTGGCGGCGGCCACAGGCAGGCCTTAACAGACCAAAGACCTAGCAGCCTTCTGTGGCCAAGGTGTGGGACTGGTTGTCCTGGAATCACCCTTGCCACCAGGATTTACCTCATCATGGTGAAGATCGTGCTACTGTGGATGGCTCACTCCCTGTGGCACTTTAAAATCTTCCCTGCGCGGGTCTCCACATCTGACCACAGTGAACAATACCTGGACCTTACATATGGTTGAAGTCTGACGGCGATGGGGCGTCTGGCAACGGGAACAGGTACAAATGGACTGGGAGCTCCCAGTCAGAACCCAGCACGACAGCGGCACATGGTATTTGGTCGCTAGCAGCTGGAACTGAGTGGCAGCTGTTTTCGGCAGACCCCTGTGCGACTGAGCAGCCCAATTTAGGGACCGCACCGCTGACCCCAATTGGGGAAGGGCCTAGAAAGGGTGGCCTAAAAATTGCCCATTCAATCACTCACCTGGATAGGTTACTGCGCCTGTTGGGTTATTCCACTACTGCGGTCGAAATAAGAAACAATACAACCTAAATCTGGCAACATGGAATGTAAGGACTCTCCTGGACTCATATGGCCTCTCTGATAGACCTCACTGGAGAAGAGCCTTGATCGCTGCTGAGCTGAGACACTACAACATCGACATTGCTGCCCTGAGTGAGACCAGGCTCCTGGACGAAGGCTCTTTAACACAGGAAGGGATGGGTTACACCTTCTCCTGGAAAGGTTTCCCCCCAGGTGGACAACATCTCCACGGAGCAGAATTGGCCATCAAGAACACTTTTCTACCAAGTCTCACTGAAACACCTGTTGGCATTAGTGAAAGACTAATGACCCTCCATATTCCCCTGGCAAAGAAGCGTTATGCCACGTTTCTCAGTGCCTATGCACCAACTTTTCCATCTGAGAATGAGGCCAAGGAAGGCTTTTATCAGACATTGGATGAAGCTCTTTGCCAGTTCCCTAAGAATGATAAAATCCTTTTGCTTGGGGACTTCAACGTTAGGGTGGAACAGAACAACAGGATATGGAATGGAGTGCTAGGTAGGCATGGTATTGGCAAGGTGAATGCAAATGGCATGGGGTTACTTACTCTTTGCTCTGAGCATAACCTTACCATAACCAACACCATCTTCCAGCAGAAGGCAAAATATAAGACCTCGTGGATGCACCCTCACTCTAAGCATTGGCACATGATCGACTTCATCATTGTGAGACATAGTGACATCAAGGATGTTCTCATCACCCGTGCCATGAGAGGTGCAGAGTGCTGGACTGACCACCGTATGATTGTGGCCAAGCTCCATATAAAAGTGTATCCCCCCCTTGCAGCTGTAAAAACCCAATAAAAAGTGGCTAAATTGCAACCACCTGAGAAACACAGAAGCAAAAAGTGAGTTTCGATGCATCCTAGCTGAGAAACTAAGGGAGCTGGAACCTTGTCTGAGCTCAGAAAATACCATGGAACAACAGTGGACCTATAACAACTCTGCACTCTATGAGGCAGCAGCCCAATCCATCGGCCATAAGAGCGGAACCACCAAGACTGGTTTGAAGATAATTCAGAGACCATCCACAACTTGCTTAAGGACATGCACAAAGCACACTGGGCAACTTTAGACAACCCTTCATCCACCAGCATCAGACAGCATTGGCAGGCAGCTCAGACGAAAGTGCAAAAGGCAATACGGGCCATACAAAATGAGTGGTGGACTAAAAAGGCACATGAAATCCAGTCCCTTGTCAATATTAATGACATGCATAATTTTTACAATGCTGTCAAAACCATCTACAGCCCAATAAATTGATGTCTTACTCCCTTGAAAACAGCAGATGGTCTAACACTTCTGAAGAATCAGAATACCATTCTGCTGAGGTGGACTGAGCATTTTAACACCCTGCTTAATCAGGACTCTGACGCAGACCCCACCATCCTGGACAAACTGCCTGAACTTCCTCCTATCCATGACCTCAGTCAACCACCAACCTTCCAGGAGGTTCTATCAGCTGTCCATACCCTTAAGAACAACAAGTCCCCTGGCACTGACAATATCCCTGCTGAGTTACTGAGGAACGGAGGGTACAGGTGTATGCGCACCCTCTACCAGTACATCACCAAGGCCTGGACTGATGAGAACATCCCACAGCAATGGAGAAATGCAAACATCGCTGTGATTTATACGAACAAGGGTGACAAGGCCATCTGCGGCAATAGTAGGGGCATATCATTCCTTTCTGTTGCTGGAAAGGTCCTGGCTAAGGTGATGCTTCAGAGACTCATCAGCAACATCACCGAGTCAATGCTGCCTGAATCTCAGAGTAGATTTAGGAAGAACAGAAGCACGATCGACATGATCTTCACAGCTGCTGAGCAATATCAGGACCTGTTTATGGCCTTTGTTGACCTCTCCAAAACAATCGACACTGTGCGAAGAGAGTTCTTATAGGATGTCCTCCTCAGGTTTGGCTGTCCCAGTAAATTTATTAACATCCTCCGCCAGTTCCACGCTGGGATGACTGCTAGGGTGACCATAGGAGGACAAGAGTCCGAGCCCTTCCTTGTACACACGGGGGTGAGGCAGGGGTGTGTGCTAACACCAGTGCTCTTTAACATCTTCCTCGTGTGTCTTACCAAGCTTCTCCACAATGAGATTGAAGACAGCAGCGGTATGGCAGTGGACGTCAGATTAGATGGCAACCTCTTTGACATCAGGAGGCTCCGCACAACCACCAAACTCGATAGAGAGCGGGTCCTGGAGCTGCAGTATGCAGATAATTGTGCTCTTGTGGCCCATAGTCCAGAGGATCTTCAGACTGTCCTTACTGTGGCGGTGAGACCGTACAGCAGGATGGGGCTGACTGTCAATACCACCAAGACAGAAGTGGTTTGCCAATGGAGTACCAGTGTCCCACCCACTCTACCTGCCTTCACTGTTGGTGATGAAAAGCTGTCAGTAGTGCCATCTTTCAAATATCTGGGGAGCATTCTCTGAGGATAGCGGCAATGACAACGACATCCAGAGCCGCATTAAACAGGCATCAGCTGCCTTTGGGAGACTTCGGCGTAGAGTCTTTCAGAACAGGAGCCTTCATCCCTCCACAAAGGTCGCCGTATACTAAGCAGTCTGTGTCGCCACCCTCCTTTATAGCTGTGAAGCTTGGGTAACCTGCAGCCATCACATCAAGTCCTTGGAGCGTTTCCACATCAGCTGCCTCCAGCGCATCCTGGGAATTCCCTGGCGTGAGCGGGTGCCTCACACTGAAATACTTGTAAAGACCAACTGCAGGAGTATTGAGGCCATGGTCACCCAGCGTCAGCTGCAGTAGCTGGGGCACGTGATACGGATGCCCCCAGAGAAATGGGAAATAGTCCATGTCATCAAGTATCTCAGTGCTATAAAGTAGGATCTGGTTGATGGAAGAACCAATCCTCAGTGTGGATTCTATATCTACACTCTTTTATTTCTGGCTAAACTTAAGTCTTTGACTCCATCAAATTTGAGAGTCGGCAGATCACTCTCATCAAATGCTAAGTGCAAGCAGTGAACCTGGCCAACAGGTGCAATGAGTGGAAGTGAGTTGCAGCATTAGTTCAATAGGTTCAAAGGTGCGTTTAATGTCAGTGAAATGTATACAATATATATCTTGAAATGCTTTTTGTTCGCAAACATCCTCAAAAATAGAGGAGTGCCCCAAAGGGTGAATGACAGTTAAGTGTTCGAACCCCAAAACAATCCCACCCCCCCAGCTCCCCTATGCTATGCATAAGCAGCAGTAAGGCAATGATCCCCCCTCGCCCCCCAGCAAAAACACATAGGCGTCTGCCACCGAGCACTCAGGCAAAACATCAATAAAGACATAGACTTACAGTATCCCAAAGATTACTCGTTCACCCGGTAATTCAACATACCGCAGGTGCGCTCTCTCTCTCTCTCTCTCTTTCTCCCTAATAAAGGAAAAAGAGGTGTCCCCATTTCACAGCAAGAGGGGAGACATACCTCTGACATCTCTGTACCTACTTCCAAGCATCTTAAAACTGTGCCTTCTCATGCTAGCCATTCCAGCCCTGGGAAAAAAGCCTCCGACTATCCACGCATTCAATGTCTCTCATCATCTTATACACTTCTATCAAGTCACTTCTCATCCTCTGTCGCTCCAAGGAGAAAAGGCCGAGTTCACTCAACCTATTCTCATAAGGCATGCTCCCCAATCCAAGCAATATCGTTGTAAATCGCCTCTGCATCCTTTCTGATGTTTCCACATCCTTCCTGTAGTGAGACGACCAGAAATGAGCACAGTACTCCAAGTGGGGTCTGACCAGGGTCCTCTATAGATGCAACATTACCTCTCATTGTTATCTAAGTTTCTGTTCTAACTTTGTCTTCCACCTGAAACCGTTTGCTGCAGTGCCAGACTAAAGATGGATTATTCAGCCCAAAGCCTTCTGCTAATATGCCCAAAGATTTCTGCTGAGTCACATTGTGATTTAAACAATTGCAGCAACTTTAAAGCAGAAGCTAACTTGATGCTCCAAGAGATTCCTCTGTATGATTTTAAGTTGCAGGACAGAAATTGTACGTGTTGCATGTAATATTGGTGCCCAATAGGAGTGAGACATAGAAGTGCTCGTTTTAGTAAATTGTACACCATAGAGTCTACAGTGGACCATTCTCATATCACTGTCTCTACATTTCTGCAACATTTACGGAGACTGAGGCTTATTAAAAGGGTCATCACTGAGATATGCAATATTCGGCTCAAACATACGTGCGACTGACCTATTCAGACACATAAGGCTATGCTCAGCCAGCACCACTAATTCTTTGGATTAAGTTCTTTGCATCTTATAGGATATGTGGACATTCCATGTTTAATTCTTGTACAGATCCTCTCTCTTGCTTTATCGTCCGGTCTACTTTAGGGAATAGGGAACCTAATAAACTGATATGGGTCACCGCTTTGTGCAACACCTCCAGTCAATCCACATTGATGATGCTAAGTTTCTTTTTAGTTAAAGCCTGCCAGTTTAATTCTTCATTTTATTCTATTCTGACATCTTATTCTCTGTCTTACACTGTTCCAATAAATTCTAGCTCAAGCTCAATAACTATTTCACCTTCTCCCTTATCTCAGCAATGACTTCAACAATTGCAGATGATTAGTCTTTCCAGTGTCAGAACTGCAAAATTCTGATAAAAGGTCACCAATCAGTTGCTCTCACTGCAATGATGCTGCTCAACCTGTTTCTGTCTTTATGTCAGATTTTCATCATTTGTAATTTTCTTTCTTTTTCAATTGGTGTAGATCAGCCCATTCTCTTCTATAGTCAGAGCACATCTGAAAGGGCACAGATTCTCATAAGAGCAATCCTCCATGTGTCTTCACACCATTCATATATAAGTCTCGCCAAGGGATCTTTGCTCTCAGTTGTATCCAGACACTATCAGTACCAAGGGGTCTATGACAAAAGGTACATGATCATGGTTACTTTTCCTTTAATCTTCTGAATAGTATGCCATTAAAATCTACCAAAATATTGCATTTCAGCCACAGCACAGGCTCACTGGTGCAGCAGGTGAGATGATTAATGTTCATGTCCTTCTCATGTTTATTCAAATACTGTTTAACTTATGCAAAGGAGTGAATATGCAATAAGCTTTTAATATTGTTACCGAATTAGAAGTCAAAGCAACTGTATGAGATGTCTCATGAAAATAAAAGTTGAAAGCAGCCCATCAGCTTTGACCCACTGAACTTACTGATAAGCAATTGCTTCTAACAATGCTGGAATTGCAAATTTAGCTTCAGGAATAAAATAACATGTGTGAGTTAACCATCTCAGAGGTAAGAACCTCAAAATCTGTAGGATCAATTAATAGCCTGACAAATATGTAGGAGGCAATTTGAAGCGTCATATGTTCCTGTGAACTCTGTCTAAATCAATGTCTGCTCAAACTACTTTGTGCACGTGGGCAGCCATTTCATTGAGCAATGTCTATATAGATTTGCTATGTGTTACTAACTTCATTCTGAATCAATGCAATCACAGATATGTGAACACCTTCATTCCATATGAAAGTTGTGCTTTGGATGGTTGTGACTGAGGTTCAGACAACACACAGCTTTGAACTTTATTTTGTGTGAGTAAAATGAACAAAATTAGAGCTAGAACACATAAACTGTATAGAACACATAAACTGTGATGATAACAGAGCAATACAGAATGTATGAAGTAATGAAAGTTTGGAGTCTCCGACTTCTTCAGGGTTTGATGTAAACATAGCGTTGTGGAAAAAACAGTCAAGCAATCAACATAGAATTCTGTTCTTATTCTCTATCAATTAATTATCTTCATTTAAATTACATCTGCAAATGGGTAGATAAAAGCTATGTTGACTCCTGTTCTTTCAGACAGTCCATTGAGACTTACCTGTAAGTTGATGCATTTCTTGTTATCATGAAGGTGGAACTTTCTTTAGCTCTACCTCTAGCATTTTAATCTGTCAATGACAATCCACTTTAG
This sequence comes from Mobula birostris, assembly GCF_030028105.1. Classification (NCBI taxonomy): domain Eukaryota; kingdom Metazoa; phylum Chordata; class Chondrichthyes; order Myliobatiformes; family Myliobatidae; genus Mobula; species Mobula birostris. Next base: position 88,580,153 of record NC_092376.1, on the reverse strand, counting down.
CAATCAGTGTGTTCATCACAACCTCTGTCTGAAGCAGTGGAAATACAGCACGAACCTGATGAGAGGGTTGTTAGGTAATGGAATACATGAACTTCTATTGCAATGGACCCTGTATTTATTAGGCGGCATGTTAGCGTAGTGGTTAGCATGACACTAGTACAGCCCGTGGCTTCGGATTTTGAATTTCAATCATGCCGTCCACTGTAAGGAGTTTGCACATCCTCCTTTTCTCTGTGTGCTGCAATTTCTTCCCACATTCCAAAGACATACCAGTTAGTGGGTTAATAGGTCATTGTAAATTGTCCTGTGATTAGAGTAATGTTAAATTGGGAGTTGCTGGGTGGTGTGGATCGAAAGGCCGGAATGGTCTATTTCGCACTGTATTTCTAAATAAATATTATTAACATATTTTTTGTGCAAGTTAGTGGAAGTTTCTCAACTTTTTCTATGCTATGTCAGTCTAATCAGGGTTAGTTGAATTGTTAAGTCTACAATGAGATATAACTGATTAATGACTGCCTTAAGCAAAATACTTGTGAAGCAGGAAAATATGGAATAAATACTGAGAATTCTGGAAATAATCAGCATGTTAGGTAGCATCCATAGAAGGAAATACAAAACTAAGGTTCAAAACCTTCATCAGAACTGGAAGAATTTAGTATTGGTATTGATTTATTTTTGTCACATGTACTGAGAAAAAGTGAAGAATGCTTGCTTTCATGCCATCCTGTCAGTAAGTGCCCATCCATATGTCTGTGCATCAAGATAGAACAAGAGAAAATAGAATGGAGAGTATAGTGTGGCAGCTACATGAAAATGCAAGAGCCATGGTGAGGTAGATTGGGAGATCAAGAGTGCATGAGAGGTCCAGTAAGGAATATAACAATGGGATAAAACCTGTCATTGAGTAAGGTGTGTTTATAAGGGGGAAGCAGTGGTTATGTACAGGGCAAGAATGATGGCACTTCATTGAGAGAATAAATTTGACTCTGCTTGAAGTTATTCACATTGTGATGAGCTATTAGCAAAAAAACTCTCATCAACAAATGGAGATGTTTGGAAGTAAGTTTGTGGCCTTCCATTGTTCAAGGTTGACTATGGATGTGGTCTAGCTATCTATGTTGTTGTTGCGGTGGTGTCTGTAGCTGATGAGACCAATGCGAGGATGGCAGTCTCTGTATCTGCATCTGTAAGTGGCCTCAGCTCTGCTGGATTTACAGTCTTCCTTTCTATGAGCCTGTTTGTCTTCTGCCACTTTCAGGAACTTTTCCTCACATGAATTAAGATGTTGTTTCAGGTTGCTTCTCCAACTGGCATGGTCGGCTGCAAAATCCTCCCACGACTCATCGTTGATGTCCAACACCTTCACGTCCCACTTGCAGACATCCTTATGGCATAGTGTGGGCAGTCAGTGGTTCTTTTGCCTGAAGCCAGCTCATTGTAGAGGATGTCCTTTGACATGTGGTAATCCTGAATGCAACAGACATGGTCCAGCCACTGTACCTGACACTGCCTGAGCAGGGTGTACAGGCTCGGGAGGCTGTTATGACAAAGAACCTCAGCATTCAGTACTCTGACTTTCCAGGAGGTGGCCATGATGCAATGAAGGTTGTAGCCTTCCCGATGTGGTTGTTGATTTCTGCATCCAAGAAGAGGTTGTCACTGTTAACAATCAGGTATGTAAACTAATGAACAACATCCAGTTTGTAGTTATTAATGATAATGACTGGTGGTGCCTTTGCGTCTTGTCCCAATATGTTTGTCTCTTTCAGGCTGATAGTCAGACCAAATTCCTTGCAGGCCTGGAATAAGCAATCCATCAAGCTCTCGAGGTGCTGCGGAGTGTGGGTTGTGACTGTAGCATCGTCAGCAAATATAATATCTCCGATCATAGCCTCACGCATTTTGGCTTTGGGCCTTAGAAACCATAGAAAAACTATAGCACAGAAACAGGCCTTTTGGCCCTTCTTGGCTGTGCCGAACCATTTACTGCCTAGTCCCACTGACCTGCACACGGTCCATTTCCCTCCACACACCTCCCATCCATGTATCTGTCCAATTTATTCTTAAATGTTAAAAAAGAACCCACATTTACCACCTCGTCTGGCAGCTCATTCCATACTCCCACCACTCTGTGTGAAGAAGCCCCCACTAATGTTCCCTTTAAACTTTTCCCCCCTCACCCTTAACCCATGTCCTCTGGTTTTTTTCTCCCCTTGCCTCAATGGAAAAAGCCTGCTTGCATTCACTCTATCTATACCCATCATAATTTTATATACCTCTATCAAATCTCCCCTCATTCTTCTACGCTCCAGGGAATAAAGTCCTAACCTATTCAACCTTTCTCTGTAACTGAGTTGTTCAAGTCCCGGCAACATCCTTGTAAACCTTCTCTGCACTCTTTTAACCTTATTTATATCCTTCCTGTAATTTGGTGACCAAAACTGAACACAATACTCCAGATCCGGCCTCACCAATGCCTTGTACAACCTCATCATAACATTCTAGTTCTCATACTTAATACTTTGATTAATAAAGGCCAATGTACCAAAAGCTTTCTTTATGACCCTATCTATCTATGTGCCACTTTTAGGGAATTTTGTATCTGTATTCCCGGATCCCTCTGTTCTACTGCACTCCTCAGTGCCTTACCATTAACCCTGTATGTTCTACCTTGGATTGTCCTTCCAACGTGCAATACTTCACACTTGTCTGTATTAAACTCCATCTGCCATTTTTCAGCCCATTTCTCCAACTGGTCCAAGTCCCCCTGCAGGCTCTGAAAACCTTCCTCACTGTCTACTACACCTCCAATCTTTGTATTATCAGCAAATTTGCTGATCCAATTTACCACATTATCATCCAGATCATTGATATAGATGGCAAATAACAATGGACCCAGCGCTGATCCCTGTGGCACACCACTAGTCACAGGCCTCCACTCAGAGAAGCAATTCTCTACTACCACTCTTTGGCTTCTTCCATTGGGCCAATGTCTAATCCAATTTATCACCTCTCCATGTACACCTAGCGACTCAATTTTCCTAACTAACCTCCCATGCGGGACCTTGTCAAAGGCCTTACTGAAGTCCATGTAGACAATATCCACTGCCTTCCCTTCCCTTCATCCACTTTCCTGGTAACCTCCTCGAAAAACTCTAATAGATTGGTCAAACATGACCTACCACGCACAAAACCATGTTGACTCTCCCTAATAAGTCCCTGTCTATCCAAATGCTTGTAGATTCTGTCTCTTAGTACTCCCTCCAATAACTTACCTACCACCGACGTTAAACTTACCGGCCTATAATTTCCTGGATTAATTTTCATCCTTTTTTAAACAACAGAACAACATGAGCCACTCTCCAATCCTCCGGCACCTCACCTGTAGACAGCGACATTTTAAATATTTCTGCCAGGGCCCCTGCAATTTCAATACCACTCTCCTTCAAGGTCCGAGGGAACACCCTGTCAGGTCCTGGGGATTTATCCACTTTAATTTTCCTCAAGACAGCAAGGACCTCCTCCTTTTCAATCTGTACAGTTTCCATGATCTCACTACTTGTTTCCCTTAATTCCATAGACTTCATGCCAGTTTCCTTAGTAAATACAGACGCAAAAAACCTATTTAAGATCTCCCCCATTTCCTTTGGTTCCGCACATAGCCGACCACTCTGATCTTCAAGAGGACCAATTTTATCCCTTACAATCCTTTTGCTCTTAATATACCTGTAAAACCTCTTTGGATTATCCTTCACTTTGACTGCCAAGGCAACCTCATGTCTTCTTTTAGCCCTCCTGATTTCTTTCTTAAGTATTTTCTTGCACTTCTTATACTCTTCAAGCACCTTATTTACTCCCTGTTTCCTATACATGCCATACAACTCCCTTTTCTTCTTTATCAAAGTTGCAATATCCCTTGAGAACCAAGGTTCCTTATTCCTATTCACTTTGCCTTTAATCCTGACAGGAACATACAACCTCTGCACTCTCAAAATTTCTCCTTTGAAGGCTTCCCACCTACCGATCACATCTTTGCCAGAGAACAACCTATCCCACAACCCTGTCACCTGATCTAGTTTGGAGGTTGTTGTTGTTGAGTGCCAGTGAGTCATCATCTTCTCATGGTGACCCTATGGATAGTGTAGCTTTCCATAGGGTTTTTGAGGCATGAAATAGAAGTAGATTGCCTGGACTTTCATCCACACAGATAGTGCTGCTGTCTAGGTTGGGATGTGGCCCGGATGGAAGTTCAGGACTATCCGCCTCACAGTCCAGTGCAGATGCCACTACACCACCGCTAGCCCAAGTTTGGAAGTAGATCCTCTCAAATGCATGCCTCAGGAGAAGAGCAAAGACAATCCTGAAGAGCATTGGGGTGAGAACACAGCCTTGCTTAATACCACTGCTTATGTCAAAGGGCTTTGAAGAGCTGCTGTTGTACTGCACAGTCCCCTTCCTGCTGTTGTGAAAGGATCTGAACATGCTCTGACAGAGGACTTCATGCAACCTTACTTAGACCGGAGCTGAAAAAGTTATTCTCTGCTGACCAGTTCAAACAGCTTCGTGAGGTCAATAAACACACCTCTACTCCAGAGTGAACACTGTCACCACTTCAGCCCTGGACTCTATTCACCATTGAGTGCCTACCAACAATGGAAGAATTGGAGGCAAAACTGACTCTAGAGGAGCTAAGCAAGGACATCAGCAGCTTGGTCTCTGGGAAGGCACCGGGCAACAATTGGATTCTCCCAGACCTGATCAAGCACTGCCTGACTACCCTACTGCACTTGCTGCATGAAGTCCTCTATCAGTGCTTGCAGAAGGGAGCTGTACCACAGGATATGAGGTACACCAGGATTATTACCCTCCACAAAAACAAAGGTGAGAGAAGTGACTGTAACAACTACAGGAGCATCTCCCTCTTGAATGTTGTTGGCGATGTCTTTCCCCGAGTCTTCTTGGTCCGCCAGCAGAAGTTGGCTGAAAGTATCTATTCTGATTCATAGAGTGGCCTCTGTCCTGGAAGATCAACTGTGGACCTGATTTTCTCTCTCCACCAACTCCAGGAGAAGTACAGTCAACAAAAGAAAGTAAGTCCTAAATTCAGTAACCTTGTAAGATTTGTCATATCTATTAAAAAAAATCCAAATGATACATATTTAACAAATTTACCTCAGCACCTAATGATTGAATTGCAGAGCAGACTTGATGGACCATATGGAGCTCATCTGGCCTAATTCTGCTCCTATGCCTTATATCCCCTGTCTAAAATATAACATGTGCTTATCACCAAAGTTAAGTAATGAGTTAATATTGGGTACTTAGCAAGCATCCATAATGTTTAATCATGTACATAAAAATCTTATATTTGTGTTGTTCTAAACCAACTATTCAATGAGATGTACATATTGGCAATTAAAAGGAGACCTCAGAAAAAAGAACGCATCTCCGTACAATGAGTTTTGCGTGCAATGACTTTTGTGTGCAATCTAAAGTTTCATTTATTCAAGGTTTATAAACTGATGCAACACATCAATATGTGTAAATTCCGGAAGCACCTCGGAATTGCTTTTTCAACAAGCAGGAATTATTGCAGGGTTGGAGTGTATGATGGATTGAATTTTCGAAGTAAAAAAAAATATTATAAGGAACTTCTTTTCCCTCCCACCCAATTGCAAGTTTCTCACTTGCATTGTTATTTGAATCATTAGCCTGAGTCATCAGTGCAGATTTCAGTCGAGTAACCCTGTTGATTGCAACAGTGGTTCTCTTGAAACCATCTAATGTGGGACACAGAGTACCAGGTTTGCTTGCTTTAAATGTGTTACAATGCAGGGGTGAGGCCCTGAATGATAGGAAGGCCTTGACTGATGCTATGACGAAGTCCATCCTTGAAACTGCTCCAACAATTGTGGGGTTTGGGTATTGTAGTCTGCTCTTCCAGTATTGCAGAATGTCAAATTGTTTGGTGCACTCAGAATAATCTCTTCTTGAATGTACTATACTACTGTTCCAATAGGTACAATAAACTCATCGAAAGCTGTGCATATGATCTTCTCTGAAGGAGATGATGAAATTTATTTTAATATGATGATGAAATTTATTTTAAACAACATGGTCATTCTTCTGAAATAACAAGAGGCACTTAAAAGTATGGTGACACTGTGAGGTGCACTCAATTTGATTGATGCAGTAAAGGACTGCTGCTTTGGAAAAGTCAATAGGAGGACAGGAGGCAAAGTACTACTGCCATTAGACATCGATTAGGGAATCACCAGCAAGATCCCTTCAGGATCGCAAATTCAGTGTCTAAGTTAATATCCAAATCATAGGGTATCTTATCCGAATGAGGGTAGAGGATCAGGTAAGAATGACCCACCATAGAGGTAGTGGGTGGAATGGTAAGGCTGGTGTATAGAGCAAACTCTTGATAATCCAGTTATATCCCCCGATTTCACAAACAGAAAACAAAATATTACTCTCATTTTACCGACATCTCAGAGATATGACTCACTCCTTGTTTTAGGATATATTTAAAACATGGATAATTCAACAGTTAATTGCATAGACATGCTATATCCTGCTCTTTCTGAGAAAGATTCATTCATTATTAAAGCATGGATGCTGTTTCCAAGTATCTCATTGCTTGTTATATTATTAAAATATAATTAGATGGAGGCATTGAGAGTATTTTAAAATGTATCTTGCTTCACTCACAATTAAAATGTTCCCTTAAATGGATTCTACATGTTGGATTAACAATTATAATTTAATAACCAGACTTCTACAGCCATGCAGCTTTTGAGTTGGTGTAGTTTGCTTATCGAACTATCGTGCATGGATATTTACATTTATTTGTGCATCTCAAATAAAACAGTACACTTGATTCAAATTCACATTGATTTTTGGCCAATGATTAATCCTCACCAAGAACTGAACTTTCCAACATTAATCATTAAACATCTTAGGTTTATGACAACCTCCTGGACTTAGATATCCACTGATTTTGCTTTATCGCTCTTAGATCAATTTCCTGCTCCTTTACCTTTTTGTAACAGTGGATTTGTTTTTAATTGTTGGTCTCAAAATAGTATTATTGCACAGGGATTCTAATTGTTGGACCATTCTGATTTCTTCCAAGGAAGGTGGTGACCTCTATAAGAGGGATGCATTGAATTTGAACCAGTATTGTCCGGACTACCCAAAGTGTAGTGTTGGATGGATGGAACAGAATTTGTGAACTGTGTCTGGAATCTTTCTTGAGTCAATATAAAATGTTCCTCTCAGAAAGATGCAATTCTGGACCTTCCCTTAGGCATCTACTAACATGCTGCAGGGATTTGTGCTAGTACATTTATTTTACGTATATAGACACAACACAGTGACTTACTATATAATAAATCCCTTTTCAATTATAAATTAATAATCATATTTATTTCAATATTTGTATTAATAATTTGGATGCAAATGCACAAGCTTAATCTATAAGTCTGTGGATAATATGAAATTAGGAATGGAAAATTGAACATTCATACCATTGGACTATAGGCTAGCCAAGGGGAGTATAAGGGGGCTGCTGTTCTGCTATTTTGTATTTACCATCACTGTGGCAGTGGAGAAAGCAAAGGACAGACAGATCCATTTGGGAAGGGAAGGGGAGTTAAGATGACATGTAACTGGAATCTCATGATGCTCTTTGGGGAAAGAATACAGTGATTTGTTGAACAGTCGTCTGGTCTAGGCTTGCCTTGCTGATGCAAAGGATGACATACAGTACCACAAGAATCAAATGCAGTAGATTATGTTGAAGGCAGTCGTGTGAATGTCTGCCTTAATGAGAAAAGCTATTTTGTTCCTGGATGCAGGTAATAAAAGAGGTGAAGAGACAGGGGAAAGTGCCAAGGCATATGAAGGGTTACAGGGGAAAGAATAAATGATCATAAAGTACGGGGATGGGAAGATGTGGCTGGTGAAGGGATCCCATTGGAGTTGGCGGAAGTGGTGAAGGATGATATACTGGAGAAGGTGTCTAGTGGGTCAAGATGAGAACCAAGGAAACTCTATCTCTGTACTGTTTAGGAGAGGAAGGAGAATTTATGTAGGAACTGCATGTGAAAATTCCATCAAATATGATAGAGGAGAAGTCATGTTTCCTGAAGAAGGAGAGATTTTCTAATGCTCTGGAATGGAAACAAAGACACTGAAAGAAAGGGGTGCTGTTCTTTCCAAAGATAGAGTGGGAGGAGGTTCAGTCTGGGTAGCTGTGGAAGCTTGTTGATTTATAGCAGATAACAATGGATGGTTAGTTCCTGAGATGGAGACTGAAAGACAAAGAAAGTGGAGAGAAGTTTCAGAAATAGAGTTCTTTCAGCACATGTATTTTGTTTTATATTCCGGCATCCACAGTGTTTGATGTTTTGGTTTTCCTGAAGTCTGTGGACAACAGAAAAAGCAGAAGTAAACAGTAAGATATTTCAGCTGAAGGAGTTAAACCAAGGACAAATTAATGTTGTGTCATGGAGCTCGCTGCAGCTATCAGCGATCTGTCAGTGCTTCACTAATTAACTAATGGAGCTCCATAATAAATTAATCAATAGTCTGAATTAACCATGAAAATCAACGAATAACTTTGAGAATCTTAGAATTACTTAATTGGTACAAAACACCAACATCAATCAATGCTTTTAATTCCCACTGAACCTTTGCCAGATTCCAAATGTTCTTGCTATTTATTTTCACTTAGTAGTTGGCTTAATGTAACTGTGTCTAAATGATACGTAAGGAAGAGGATAAATAATTGACAGGTTACAAAAGTTTCAAAGCATCTTCTTTAAAAGTCATTGAATTAGATAAGGAATGACAGCATTATCTGAATAAATTGAAAAATATTTAATGCGAGGAGATTCTAAAAAGATATGAGGAATTGTTTAGCAAATATCAAAAAGCACAAAACGGTTGAATGTTAAGTCACAACCGAAGTATTCTTCAAATGTGTCCATAGCAATAGTTTATCATAATATTGCAGCATTTTGATATATAAATGACTGTTATGTAACATTAGGATAGTGTTCCTAACCATTCTAAGTCCCTCAGAGATGAACAGTAGTTCAAAACAGTTGGAAGTCCAACTGTTTATGCAGGCTATCTAACAGTACCCAGCAGACACAATATGAGAACATCAAGAGAACATGACTGAGTTCTCTGCCATGTGTGATGATGGAACAAATATTGAAAAAACTGGCATTCTATTATTGTATAACAATGCAATTAAAAATGTTATTAACTCGTTAACACGCACACAATGCTGGAGGAACTCAGCAGGCCAGGTAGCATCTGTGGAAGGCACCTTTTCATAGATACTGCCTGGCCTGCTCAATTCCTCAAGCTTTTTTTGTGTGTGGTTTGAATTTTCAGCATCTGCAGATTTTCTCTTGCTTGTGATCAACTCATTAAATTGTTTAATAACTCAACAGCTCAATTTCCCAGTATATCAAGAGCGTTGGTGACCTACATAACGTTAGTTAAGACATGGTTTTGCATATAAATATAATCACACTGTAAAAGGGGCCAAATTGGTAACAATCAAAAACACTCTCACCTTAAACACTGGAGCAGTTTTATGCTTGTCTTGTTTTGAATTAGTGCATTTGAATGTTCCAATGGACAGACTTCAAACACTTCTGTTTGATGTGAAGAGATTAAGTGCATTAGTTATTTCTGCGGTTGAGATAAGAGAGCCAAGCCTTGAACTTCTTTCAAGCACATTCAAGTTGGTGCTGGGTATGGGCCAAGGAGGTTCTTCTGCTACAAAATTTGATGTGCATAGGTTCCAAGGTATAAATTGAGCCTTGTGGCATTAACATATTTATAAGCCTTTCCTTTGTACACTCTGGAGAGGAGGAGTCTTCAGGGATGTATTTATCAGTTCCTGCTGTATGAACTTCAACCAAATAATGCTTTATCATCATGATAGTTGCTTGATTTGCCAAGTTGCTCCAACAGTTTGTGTTTTTTTTTTGCTCCAGATTGCAGCATCTGCAGTCTCATCCACCTCCAGATTGTTTAATTTAATAGATCAAGGTCTGAATATTCTATTTAGCTAATCCATCCTGGATCACATATGTTCTGGACCAGCTTATTTTGAGGAACTTTTGCATAGAACTATCAACAATTCAAGTAGAAAACATCAGTTCTTTGCTCAGCGGAGTGCTTTTCATGAACTGCAACCCAATTATTGGTGAATGAGAAGAGTTTAATAGTGCTATCAATGGCATTCTCTGTCATTGCTTTTTGATTCAGAATAGGCTTTAATCATACACATTGGATTTGTCCTAGTTTTGTGAACAGATATATATTCGGCAATTTTTGGCAAAGTTGTGGATTTTCAAGTGTTATAATTGTAATTATATCCAAGCAATTTGGCTAGAAGGTCAGCTGGTTTTGGAGTGCAGATTTATTCTACTACAGTCAGATGTTATCTAGTCTCATACTGTTTGCTGTTTCCAGTACTTCTGCCCAGTTTTGGAGATGATGTAGTGTGTATCAAATTGACTGAAGATTGTCATCTGTGTGGAGGTTTCAAGAGGAAGCCCAGTTGGATCATCCACTCAACACTTCCAGCTGAACAGGGCTGAGGATGCTTTGGCTTTGCACTTTGTACTTATTTGCAGGACATTGCGATGTTCAGTGTGGGGCACTGAAGTCACCTTCTTCTGTTAGCTATTTAATTATGTATGCTATTCATGACTAGATGTGGTAGGATTGTGACTCAATGAGATGGTAGTTTCAGTTGCATGAAGTATTGATGCAGTGGAGAATAACTATGCCTTTCAAGAAGGAAAGGAGTAATGAAAGTAGAAACCAAGGAATGTATTGTGGATCGGATGTATATTAAAAAAAATGTTAATTTCTTTGTGATTTTTTTAGACTATACAGTTGTTGCATTTCTTGAATTGCAAATCATGGCACACCAGGTGGTTTAAGCTACCCAGCAGTTCAATTGTTTTGAACTTCATCACTTAAATTTCAAAGTTCAAAATAAATTTATTATCAAAGTGCATATATGTCACTATTACAATCACGAGATTCATTTTCTTGCTGGCATACTGAATAAGTCCATAGAGTAATAACCATAACAGAGTCAATGAAAGACCACACCAACCTGGGTATTCGGAGTTCAAGAGAAAATAAACTGTGTAAATATAAAAAGAAAGAAATAAAGTAATAAATAAATAAACAGTAAAAATTGAGAACATGAAATGAAGAGTCCTTGAAAGTGAATCCATAGTTTATGGGGACATTTCAGTGATGGGTCAAGTGAAATTGAGTGAAGTTATCCCCTTTGGTTCAAAAGCCTGGTGGTTGAGGGATAATAACTGTTCCTGAACCTGGTTGTGTGAGCCCTGAGGCTCCTATACCTTCTTCCTGATGGCGTCAGTGAGAAGTGAGCATGCCCTGGGTGATGGGGGTCGCTGATGATGAATGTTGCTTTTCTGCGACAGCGTTTCACGTAGATGTGTTCAACGGTGGTGAGGGCTTTACTTGTGATAGACTGGCCCATATCCACTACTCCGTGTAGGATTTTGCATTCAAGGTCATTGGTACTTCCAGATCAGGCTGTGATGCAGCCATTCAATATACTCTGCACTATAAATCTATAGAAGTTGTCAAAGTTTTAGATGTCATGCTGAATCTTTGCAATCTCCTAAGGAAATAGAAGCGCTGCCATGCTTTTTTCATAATTGCACTTATGTGCTGGGCCTAGTTCAAGTCCACTGAAATAGTAACGTTGAAGAATTTCAAGTTGCTGACCTTCTCCACCTTTGATCTTCTGATGAAGACTGGCTCATGGACCCCTGGCTTCCTTCTCCTGAAATCAATAATCAGCTCCTTGGTCTAGCTAGCTTTTAGTAAGAGGTTGGTGCTATCGCACCACTCAGCCTCCCTCCTATATGCAGATCCATTACCACCTTTGATTCAGTCTACGATAGTGGTGTCATCGGTAAACTTAAATACTGCACTGGAGCTGTGCTTAGTCACACACTTATAAGTATAAAGTGAGTAGAGCAGGGGGCTAAGCACACAGCCGTGTGGTTAACTTGTGCTGATGGAAATTGTGGGGGAGGTGTTGTTGCAAATCCAGATTGTCTAGGGTCTGCAAGTGAGAAAATCCAGGATTCTGTCGAAGGGTTTTGGCCCGAAACATCAACTGTACTTTTTTTCCATAGATGCTGCCTGGCCTGCTGAGTTCCTCCAACATTTTGTGTGTGTTGCTCAGATTTCCAGCATCTGCAGATTTTCTCTTGTTTCCAATTGCATGAGGAGGTATTGGGGCCAAGGTCCTGGAGTTTACTGATAAGTTTTAAGGGGACGATAGTATTGAGTGCTGGTCAATAAAGACCATTCTGATGTATGTACCTTTGCTGTCCAGATGTTCCAGGATTGAGTGAAGAGCCAATGAGATGGCATCTGCTGTGGACCTGTTGCTCCGGCAGGCAAATTGGAGCAGATCCAAGTCACTTCTCTGGTAGGAGTTGATACATTTCATCACCAACCTCTCAAACATTTCATCACACTGGATGACAGTCATTGACGCAGGTCACCACGTTCTGCTGAGGCTTCAGTATAATTGAAGAGGGTGAGTACCTCAGACTGCCAAAGGAAGAGGTTAAAGATCTCAGTGAACACTCCAGCTAGTTGATTAGCACAGGTCTTTAGCACTTGACCAGGTACCCCGTCCGGGCTGGATGCTTTTCGTAGGTTCACCCTCCTGAAGGCTTCTCACATGTCAAACTCAGGGACTGAAATCACAAAATGATCGGCAGCTGTGGGAGTTTGTGATACTTCCTCCATGGTCTGATGGTCAAAGTGAGCATAGAAAGCTCATCTAGAAACGAAGTCCTGCTGTCGCCTAGGTCACTTGACTTAACTTCATAAAAGATGATAGTTTACAAGCCCTCCCACAACTGTTGAGCATCCTTTGTTAATTCAAGTTTAGTCCAGAACAGCCATTTCACCCATGAGATGGCTTTCCGGAGATCGTACCTGGAATCCATATAACTTTCTGGGACACCAGATTTGAATGCCTCTGATCTGGCACACAGCAGACTGCAGATCTCATGGTTCATCCATGGCTTCTGGTTGGGAAAGACTCTGAATGATTTTGTGGGGACACACTTGTCAGTAACTGTTTTAATAAAGTCAGTGGCAACCATAGTGTATTCATTCAGATCCACAGATGAGTCCTTGAATATGATCAAGTCTACTGACTTGAAGAGATCTTGTAGCCACTCTTTGCCTCCCATGACCACCTCCTTGTTGTTCTAATCTCTGGAGCTTTGCTCTTTAGCCTCTGCCTGTATGCAGGTAGGAGAGAGACAACTAAGTGATCAGATTTACCAAAATGTGGTCTGGGCATGAAATGTTGGACATTCCTTATTGTTATCTTAATATAACAGTGGTCTAGCGTGTTGGGACCTCTGGTGCGACAGGTTATATGCTGATGGTAATTGGGCAGGGTTTTCAAGCCTAGTTGAAGTTCCACACTATGATTTGAAATGCTTCAAGATGGACTGTTTCTTGTTTGGAGGCAGCATCATGCAGTATCTCAAGTGTTTGATTATAGGCGGCTGCTGGTGGTATGTAGACTGTGGTCAGGATTATGGAGGAGAACTCCCTAGGTAATTAGAAAAGATTGCATTTGACTGGTAGGTGCTCAAGTTCAGGGGAACATGAATTTGACAAAACCACCACATCAGAGTTGATCATGAAACACACATCTCCACCTTCTGCCTTTTCAGCAATTTGGTCCATACAGAAAATTGAGAAGCCTTCTAGTATGATTGCGTATCTGGCTGTGCCTGGAAAAACCCACATCGAGCTCAGATATACAACATAACAATCCCTCATTTCTCTCCAATACAGCAATCTTGCTGTCATGTTCTCAATTTCATTCTCCAGTGACTGCACAGCAAGCTGCTGGGTAGAGGAGCCTCAATCACTCTGGCTTCAGCCTGCTTTGGAGTCTACCCCCTCCTGCCTCACCTCCAGCCGATGGCAATGAACATTTGTCCACTTAAATGTACTGTGCATGCTTGGTCCACCAAGCCCTTCAGGAGATCATGAAATCTGTAAATCATTAAGTTGATTTAACAGTACATTGCTTAAAGAGGAATTACATGCTGTAGATTGCAATGAGACTAATTTGAAAGAGGTATATTTCAAAGTATTGTCCGCAGTTTGCAGAACATTGTTTAATGGTACAGCTCCTATCAAGCAGCACATTCTGCAAATGGGTCATCTGTCAATTTAATTTTAGAATGTGAAGCTGAAATCATCTTTATACTATTTTATGACAGATTGATTTATTTCAAGTGATATTTCTTGTGACAACTTGTTGTGTTTTGTACTGTGATCATGGTCATGTTGTTTTCAGTTGTGACTAGCCACTGATTACTGTAGTTAGACAAACACAGTGCCTTCTACGTTATTGTAATCATGAATGTCAAGGTCATGGAGAAGGTGTAGAGACTATTTACTCAAATGGCATCAGGAATGAGAGAGTTGAACTAAGTGAAATGCTGGGGTTTATATCATTACAAAGAGAATATAGAATACCTAGCAAAGGCATTCAAATCATGAATGGTTTTGCCAGTCAGTTCAGAAAAAAATGGGATTAGTCAACAACTACAAAACACAATGTTTTAAAAATCAGAAGGTTGTTTTCTCTCTTGCCTGATTCTGATGAAGGTTGTTTACTTTCGAATGTTTTCAATATTTACTGTTTTTATTTCAGATTTTGAACACCTGTGGTTTTTAAAATTTTGGTTTCCAGCATAAATGTGAGTGACTTGAGATGTATTTATGCAGTAAGTTATTCAGATTTGAAATAAGATACCTGACAGGGAGATGGAAGCAGTTTCAACAAAAACTTTCAAAAGGAAACTCAATATATATTGAAAGGAAAGAAGTTGGGAAAGATGGGGCTTGAAGAATGCTCTTTTTAAAAAAATTGCCACAGGCATGAGGAAATGGAAAGAGTGACCTCAGTCATTGTTTATTTCTGTACACCAGCTATTAAAACTCAGGGTAGCATCATAGTTTAGCCAAATCTTCCCATTGTTCATATCTAGGAAAAAAACCTAAGATGTTTCTAAAACCCCACAATTAGCTTAGATTAGTAACTCAGCTCTAATCTAATCAGCTCTAAGCATCCTAATGCAATATTTCAGGATCCATTCCAAATCATGGAACTGTTAAAACACTACTAATTGGGGTGATGTGAAGTGAGGTGCATAAACTCCACATTTCACTCTTATGGTGTTAATTTAAGTTGCAAAAAAACCAAACCTGTTAATTTATAGAATAAAATATGCACCAAACCTTATACAGCGTATAATCCCTATCAGTGACCTTCCTATGACTCTTAACTAACAGAGACAAGCTGTTCACTGATTGAAGTGTTTACTACGCACAAATAACATGAAATAGAAGCTGTAAACCTCACAATTAGCAGAAGAAGGAGATCTGCTGAATATAGCACACTTAAAAATAAAAGGCCAAGTCAATCCTTTGTATGAGTATGAGTTATTTCCATCAGTCTGTTATTAAGGTGCACGCTATAACAGATATTGACAGTTCTGGGCATTTTTCAAGAGGTATGCAGGATTGCAGAAATAAATTTACATTGTGTGATATTTCATGTCATCAGCAGAAGTTTTCCTGATTTCAGACCCATCACTCCAGGATTATCATTCCCATTTAGTGTAATAAACCAGAAAATCATGGGCTGAAAAATACAAAGTCCAAGCAACTATCTTTTCAGTCTGGCCTTCAATGACCAGCAAAATCGGGATGAATTGTCACTTGAGCTGTTTTTTTTTCTGAGCATTCACTGTGGGAGGGAGCCAGCATGAGTTTCCTTCTGAATTCCTTTTATTCTCTTCACAGAAGCTGCCAGGCCTCATGAACACTCCCAGTATTTTCTGTTTTTTATTCTACATGCTGATTCAGGTATCATCAACATCCCTCTTCATCTGCATCATAAACTAGATTATCAATATCAGAGGTATTTACCTTTGTTCTGCTTTGTACCCACTCCAAGGTGCATGATCTGCTAAGCATTATCTGCACTTCAATTACTTTTTCAGCATCTGCAATATCTTTGCTATTGTTGTACATGGAAATTATTAATTTACTATTGAGATCAAGAAGGTAGAGCTAGCGGAGCAACTTCTACCAACCTTTAATTAACATCCAGTTAGATCAATGCACTAGACATACTCCTATAGTAAACCACAGAGCAAACTCCCGGTCATTGATACTCAGCTGTGTCAAATAAGTATAGCCTTCAGAGTTATTCTAAACCACTTTAAAGTGATTACAATGCCTGCAATAAAAAAGAAATTTTAACAATAAAAAAGAGTCAAATACACCTTCTAATACAAAGCCAAATTCAAAATTACTATATGAGCCATCCTGTGCATGATGTCAACTAAGTTCACATTTATTAATCAGAATTATTCAGATAAATTTAGGAAGTAAGGGTCTGTTGTTTCTGTCAATCAAAACACATTCAAGCAATTTTGCCACAATAGCAGTGCTGTTGATGTGTATGAATTGTGTGAATGTAAAGAATGTAAAAACATTGAAGGATTTATTCTTGTAAATACCTTTTTATTATGAATACTGTTTAATTTGTTTAAAAAAATATTCCAACAATTTTCCCTGTTGACTTTGATCAAATGAGGGAAACCTAACTTTCCACTAGACCTATAAAGTAACCAGTACTGTAAAAATTATTCTGCATTTGGAAGGATATGCTTTGACCAGGCTTGTTCAAAAAGTCAGGGCTCATTGAATCAGGTGAACAACTATCAAGCCCAATTCACACATATCCAAACATAACACTCTCTCCCAACTGATAACAAGGTAATCATTTAGAATTCCCTTGAAAATTTAAAATTATTTCTTTCTTCTGCCAGGTGGTCTGCAATCTCATAGCTGTGGTGAGTTATAGTGGGAACCTGAGATAAATGTCTCCTCATCCAGCTTTCACTACTTGTTAGGTCTGCTGACCATATATAAAAATAGTTAGCCCCAATCGATCCACCTCTAGCAGGAGGTCAAGAGATGAATCAGAACAACTAGGTGACAGATTTCCAGTGACAGAAATTTGAAGGTCAGCTGTGAATTATTGGCCTGAAATGCCATTCCTTAGGTTCTTGTTCATTTCGTGCAGAGCACTGAGCCCCATGTATGCAGTTTCTCATAATTTATGTACGATGTGCACAATCTAATTGCATCTGACAGAAATTGTGAGGAACCATCTGAATTTTTGATATAGCCCTGGTAGATTTTGAAGATGAAAGTTGCATACCAGTCCACCTGCACTCTGGAATCATTCAGACAATCCCAGACCTGTGTTTGGTCCCACTTCTCACCTTTGATCCTGAATTGTGTTCCTTTCCATTTTCTAAACTATGGCAACCAGCCCATTCCAGTTATTGCCTCAATTTTATTTTCATCTTCTATTTATCCATCTTGTACATGAAGCCCACCTTTTGCTCTCTTGATCTGTTTACACTTCTTGCTTCTGATCTCCTAATTTGAAGAAAAAGTTTACCAGTCACCTTTGCTGGTACTGTTCCAAGCAAGGACATAGCTTCTCTGCTGTCTTAAGTTCACCCACAACCTGAAGCAATAGAGTTCGGTAGGGTTGATGAGACCGGTAATTGTGACAGCTTTGGAAATGGGCAAACCTCCATCCATGCTGCATGCACATGAGCCGATTATTCCAACTGCAAACTAAATTCCTGATTTTCCTTCTGCATCAAAAATCAGGGAAAACTTATTTTTAATTTTGTTTTATTTAGAAATCCAGCATGGAATAGCGCCTTCTAGGCCAATGAGCTCACCCCCCACAACCGACATATTTAACCCTAGTCTAATCACAGGACAATTTACAATGATCAATTAACCTACGAACGAGTATGTCTTTAGAATGTGGGAGGAAACCAGAGCACCAGGAGGAAGTCCACACATTCAATGGAAAAACATACAAACTCCTATCAGATGGGCACAGGATTGAGCTCTGAACTCCGATGCCTCGAACTGGAATAGCGTCACCCTGACCGCTGCACATCTACCTTTTACAGACTCTTCCTTTCTGAGCTCCTTCATTGACTGAATGATGGTGAAGACAACAGGTCTCCGCAGGTGACCTGGGTTTAAGTTTGTAACTGGACATTGAAGGCACTATTGTATACTTAGAGCCCAGTGCCTTGTATGATCGCATTGCCTCTTGTAAAGAGGAGATTAATATTGGGATCTATGAGAATGAACAAGGCTAGTAGCATGTGAGCAGTTAAAATATGTCATCTTTTCCAACTTGTTTCATGGATTTTTGTTTCCATTTTGTAGGTAGTAGAAGTAAGTGGAGAGATTGAAGCATAAAAGGTCGTAAATTGTGACTGAGTCTCTCTGAGTTTCACTGATAGTTCATAACCAATGATTTACTGAAGATCTTTGCTCTCATCCTTGTGTTTCCAAGATCGCAAGTAGCCAACTTCCTTCAGCTTTAACTCTTTGCAATACAGTTTGTCGCTCAGACAAATGGTAACTTTCTGGGCACTATACTGTCTCCGTACCACAGTTGACACTTTAGATATGTCAACGTGGATCAGGCAGGCAGAGCCAACATGGTTAACTTGGATCTAAAAAAAAAGAGACACAAAATGCTGGAGGAACTCAGCAGGCCAGGCAGCATCTATGGAAAAGGGTAAACAGTCCATGTTTCAGGCTGAGACCCTTCAGCAGGAGTGAAGTGAAAAAAAAGTCAGAGTTAGAAGGTGGGGGGAGGGGGGAAGAAACACAAGGTGATAGGTGAAACCAGGAGGGGGGAGGGGTGAAGTGACTAGCTGGGAAGGAGATACGGGGCTGGAGAAGGGCGAATCTGATAGGGGAGGACAGAAGGCCATGGAAGAAAGAAAAGGGGAAGGAGTACCAGAGGGAGATGATGGTCAGGCAAGGACATAAGGTGAGAGAGGGAAAAGGGAATGGGGAATGGTGAAAGGGGGGGCAGGGGGGATCATTACCAGAAATTTGAGAAATCGATGTTCATGCCACAGGTTGGAGGGTACCCAGATGGAATGTAAGGTCTTGCTCCTCCAACCTGAGTGTGGGCTCATTGTGACAGTGGAAGAGGCCAAGGACTGACATGCCAGAATAGGAATGGGAAGTGAAATTAAAATGGGTGGCCACTGGGAGACTCCACCTTTTCAGGCAGATGGAGCGTTGGTACTCGACAAAGCCTTCTCTCAATCTACGTTGGGTCTCACTGATATATAGGATGCCATACCAGGAGAACTGCACACAGTATATAACCCCAATAGACTCACAGGTGAAGTGCTGCCTCACCTGGAAGGACTGTTTGGGGCCCTGAATGGTGGTGAGGGATGTGTTGTAGGGGCAGGTGTAGCACTAGTTCCGCTTGCAAGGATAAGTGCCAGGAAGTAGAAGTGTGGGAGGAACAAATGGACAAAGCATTCGCGTAGGGAGTGAATGTGGGGGGTGTGGGGGGAGGGAAAGATATGCTTGGTGGTTGGATCCCATTGGAAATGGCAGAAGTTATGGAGAATTACAAGCTGAACACAGAGGTTGAGGGGGGGGGTAGGTGAGGACAAGACGAACTCTATCCCTGGTAGGGTGGCAGGAGGATGGGGTGAGAGCAGACATGCGCGAAATGGAAGAGATGCAGTTGAGGACAGCATTGATGGTGGACGAATGGACACCCCTTTCTTTGAAGAAGGAGGACATCTCCTTAGTTCTGGAATGAAAAGCCTGATCCTGACAGCAGAGACGGAGGAGTTGAGAGAAGGGGTAGACACTTTTACAAGTAACAGGGTGGGAACAGGTATCTGCGAGAGTTCTAGGGTTTATAATAGACATCATTAGGTAAGCTGTCTCCATAGATAGAGGTAGCAAGATCAAGAAAGGGAAGGGATGTGTCAGAAATGGACCAGGTAAATTTGAGGGCAGGGTGGAATTGGAGACAAAATTAATGAAGCCGACAACCTCCACGTGGGTGCAAGAAGCAGAACCAATAGAGTCGTTGACATAGCATAGGAAATGTTGGGGAGCGATATCAGTGTGGGGTTGGAACATAAACTGTTCCACGTAAAGACACGCATAGCTGGAACTCATGGGAGTACCCAAGGCTATACCTTTCATTTGAAGGAAGTGGGAGGAGCCAATGGAGAATTTATTAAGAGTGAGGACAAGTTCCACTAGATGGAGGAGAGTGGTGGTGGAGGGGAACTGGTTGAGTCTGCTATTCAGAAAGAAATTGAGAGATTTGAGGCCTTCCTGGTTGCGGGGGGGGCAGGGTTGGGATGGAGGTGTGTAGGGATTGGACATCCACAGTGAAAATAAGATGATGGGGCCAGGGAACCCAAAATCCTTGAAAAGATCAAGAGTGTGTGAGGTGTCACGGATGGAGGTTGGGAGAGGCTGAACCGGGGGGGATAAAACAGAGTGGAGGTATGCAGATATGAGTTCAGTAGGGCAGGATCAAGCTGAAACAATGGGTATATCTGGTCAAGCAAGTTTCTGGATCTTTGGTAGGAGGTAGAAATGTTAGGAGCAGGGTGAAGGAACTTTGAGGTTGGCGGCAGTGGATGGGAGATCCCCAGAATTAATAAGGTTGGTGCTGAAGTGGTAGACAATGGCCTGGTGTTTCTCAGTGGTGTCCTGTTCAAAGGGCAAGCAAGACGAGGTGTTTGAGAGTTGTCGCCTGGCTTCAGCAAGGTAGGGATCAGTCCGTCGGACTATTACAGTAGTCCTATATCTGTAGGTTTGATGATGGAGTTAGGATTACTGTGGGGAGATTGGAAAGCAGTGCATTTGGAAGGGATCAGGTTGGATTGGAGAGATGTGCAGTGAAGTCAAGACTGTTGATGTCCTGCCAGCAGATGGCCTGAAAAGAACATCGATTTCTTGAGATTCCAGTAATGCCCCCCACCCCTTCACTATTCCCCATTCCCATTTCACTTTCTCATCTTATCTCCTTACCTGTCCATCCTTGTGTTTCTTCCCCTCCTCCCCTCCACCTCTCCACCTTCTTACACTGACTCCTCAGCTTTTTTGCTCAAGTCCTGATGAAGGAACTCGGCCCCAAAATATCGACTGTTTGCTCTCTTCCATAGATGCTGCCAAGCCTGCTGAGTTCCTCCAGCATTTTGTGTGAGTTGTTTGGCCTTCCAGCATCTGCAGATTTTCTCTTGCTTATCAAGAAAAGACCTTCATTTAAATACTATCTTCCAGTATCTTGGTATTTCAGGTAATGAGGTATGTTTCCGGGACTATTACTCTTATTTTGTGGCAGACAGGGCGGTCAATTTGAGCACAGGGATATTAACTTAGAATTCTGTGATACCCATTGTAAGTGAACATCAATTTTAGTGATGTTGGCTGAGGGAATAAATCCATGGAGAACATTCTATTACTGAAAATAGTGTCATAGAAGGGTATAGTTCTCATCATATCTTGACAGTAATTATAGAATTGCACCAGAGAGGAGACGGGATACTTAGAGGACGCTGCAAAGGGCAAACGGAACTGGGAGGAAAGCTCTGATAGGCTGTAATAGGTTTCCTTAGAATCATGGAGGCTTAGACTTCATTGAGATGTATGTAACTGAGGAGCAGAGAAGAATAAGAACTTATTTTCCTTGGCAAAGGCATTGAAAAACAGGATGGTGCAGGTGGAAGGATTAGACAGGAGAAAATGAAAGATGTTATTATAAAGAGGGAAGCTGAAGTCAGGAACTCACTGCCTGAAGGGTAAATGTGGTGTATTCATCTCATTTAGGAATTACTTATAGATTCCTGACCAACAGGGCTCAGGTTTGGTACTGGAGGGTGGCATTGCCCCGGCATATATCTTTTTGACTTACTGTTCGGAGTAATTGTTGCTGTAAATTTTCTATGATTCTCTGAGTTCAATTATGCCGTTTTACAAGTGCACTGCTCATGAAGTTCAGCACAGTAGTTCAGCCTGGATTATGAGTTTGAAGCACAGGGTTGGGGTTTATACCACAAGATCTAACACAGCAGCCAAGGTGACGCCATTAGATGCAAGGTTGACAAGGTAGCAAATCTAATAACAATAAATGCCATCAGGTGGACCTGTAACTACCAAGTATCTGCAATATATGTTGTAAAATCTTTAATCACTTAACATTTAAATTGTTGTTAATAGCTTGGAAAAATGCTAAAGATCTTCACTCATTGCATACTTAAACTCTTCCTCTCATCTGTCATAAATATAAGCAGACAGAAAATCTGGTGCTCTGGAGAAATAAAAAGTTATAACTTTAATGGTGATTTTGGCTTTAATCCAAACAGTTAACAAATTTTAAAAATGACTTTAAATTTACCAGGTTCCTGCAATACCTTAGAGATGTATGCACCTTTTGGCACTCTGCATGAAAATTACCCTTTACACACAGTAAATTATTTTCAACAGCTACAAAGACACACAGTTGCATTAAAAGAGAATGTAGCAGTTTTAAGAAGAAAGTTGTGCTTTGTGGATAGTTCATAAGGCAAGTCGCGAATCAGGGAGCAAGTGTGAGCCTCAGTTCAATGTACGCTTGAGCCTAAATGAATCCATCACAGAGTCAAGCTAGTGCCAATAACCCAAGTGATTGGATAGTGCACCATTAAGGAATACTCATCATCTCTATGTGCCAGCTCGTATGACGTAGGTGATCATGGTCTATGACCATGATTGTTCTTGGCAAATTTTCTACAGAAGTGGTTTGTCATTGCCTTCTTCTGAGCAGTGTCTTTACAAGACAGGTGAACCTAGCCATTATCAATACTCTTCAGAGATTTTCTGAGTGGTCACATAACCAGGACTTGTGATATGTACCAACTGCACATACGACCTGCTCCCATGGCTTCACATAACCCTGAATGGGGGAACGGGAGGTGGGGCAGCAAGGCAGGTGCCACATGCTGCCCAAGAGTGTCCTGCAGGCCAGTGGAGGGAAGGAGTGTCTTACATTTCTTTTAGCAAAGACGAATTTCCACCCCTCCATGAGGAATACTGTATAGCTAAATTTGTGACCCTCAGGACAGGATGTAAAAATGAAACTTTATCTGCTACCTTATGTTGGCATAAAAGACTTTGAAATTAGCTCTAAATGTGAATTAAATATCCAATATAGCTACATCTGTGCATCTTACAACACTTCTGAAAATATGTTCCATTAAGTTCAGTCGAATTGAATTTCTGTTGCCAATTTTATGTCACACATTGCTACCTCATTATGACAGAGATTCAGGAAGGAAGATTCTACTGTTGTGTTGGTCACATATATAATCACTACATAAACCAATAAGTAGTAAGTTCTGAGTCAGGGTCTTGACCTGAAATGTTAAAAATCCGTTGGCTCCATAAATGGTTCCTAACCCACTGTGTTAGTCCTGCGGTTTGGTTGCTTTTTCATGCTGTTTCTTGTGTGATCAAACAATAAACACCTAAAAGTCCAGAAAAACTACAAGAAATGTGACCTTAATAAATCAAAACATTGCCTGATACATTCTGTACATTTCAAACATGAAATATTGGAAAATCTTAGCAAATCAGGAAGTGAAAAGAAGTGTTTGGAATTGTGTCCCTTCCTTAGAGGTAAGAAAGAAAGATGCAAGTAAGTTTTCAGTAGCATGGAAAATATGAGTAGGATGTGGGAAACAATGATAATGTCTTTGATAGGATGTGCCAGTATGGCTTAATGGGAACAGTTAACAGCACATTAAGTCACTGAGACTGTGTTAATAATAAGATGGTGGGACCTGCCCAGCAGGCTAGACTTAAATGTATACAATAAGGAAATAAAACAGGAAATGAAAGATACTGTAAATCTCAGCAGGTAAGGCAGCATGGGTGAGAAAATGGTCAAATGATGCGGGACCCATTATCAGAGAGAATTAAGTTATTTGGGTAGCAAGAAAATATTTGTGAGGCCAAGGGAATTTCTCTGACAGCTTGAGCACGTGGTAGGTGGGAAAATGCAGTGCTGTTGTGCAATTTGTAACAGTTATGATTATGTTATGTTCGGAAGACCGGACTACACACTGAGAGGAAAATTAAATAAAATGGATAACAGGTAGAAGCAGTTCTTATAATATCTGGAAAATATATATAGAGGATATCAAAATTTAGAGGTGATATTGATAATGATAATGAGAATCATTAAGGGTGTGTGTGGAACCAGGAGGGAGACTGGAGTGAAAGTAGGTGATAGGGGACTGGGAAGAGGAGATATGAGGAAGAGGACAATAGTACAAGGACCAAAGATGAAACAGAAAGGGGAGGGGACACCAGGAATTGGAAAATACAATGTTTATATGATTGGATTATAGAGCACCAGCCTTAGACAGATATTGATAGACTTAAATACAAAGAAATAAATTAGACCTTTTTCAACCATGCTGGCTGGTGGCATAGTGGCATCAATCTCAGACTTCAGAGCCAAGGCTCCTGAGTTCGAGTCCAGCCGGCTCCCTTGCATGCTTTCCATTTGTGTTGGGTTGAGTGTCGAGCTAGAAGCTCTGCCTTGTAAAAATAAGAAGGCTTGCTAAAAAAACGCTGTCATGATGGCGTCCCGATGACTCCACTCGGAGTTAAGGGCTTTCTTCTTCTTCTTCTTCTTTTTCAACCATAAAGCCAGATACTAAAAAAAAGATTAAAAATAACACACGTACTTAAAGCAAACTCCACATATGGAAGTTTTAAGGTGAATATTCCTGAAATCTCAGCCTAAGCAGAAGCTAACCCAGACTATTTATTTGGCATATTGCTTCTTCAACATCATCTCTCATTTACAGAAATGGACTTTTGACCTGAATTCTCTCACACAACTTAAGTATAGATGGATAAAGATAAGTGGAGATGGAGATGGAGGTGGTGATGGAATTAAAAATGTGAGCCATATCAAAATGCTTTTTTTAATCAGTGAGGCTAATAATTTTGCATGATGAGAATAAAGAAAATAGCAAGAGATGGTGGCTAGAGGTGACAAAATGATGTCCAAATCAAAGCTCCGTGTCCCTGTCCAAGTCAAGACTCCGTGTCCCAATCGAAGTCAAAGCTCCATGTCCCAGTCCAAGTCAAGGCTTCATGTCTAGTCAAGTGATTCCCAGACGTTTGCCGCTTCATGAGCTACTCCGTGTCAAGATACGTATTGTCTGTTATTGTTTGGTTTAGTCATCTCGTTTCCAGCTGAGTAGGTCCGGACGTTTGCCACTACTCCGAGTTAGGAATTTGTCTCTCTGTGTCCAAGTCCATGTCCAAGTCTGTCTCCATGTCAAGTCTCCCTGTCTGTGTCCTGCACTTGTTTCCACTTCCTCCGGCCACCCATTGCAACACGGGCGAGCAGAAGGTTTGAGTGGGTAACCAGAATGTGGAATAGGAAAAGGAAGAAGAATGGAAGAGAAAGAGATTACCACAAGCTTGAGGTAATGATGTTCATGCAATCAGGATAGAGGCTACCCAGATGGAATACAAGGTTTTGGTCCTCCATCCTGAGTTTGACTTCTTCACGGCAGTAGTGGAGACCATGAGCAGACAGGTAATAATGGGAATTGGGTGGCCACTGGGAGATTGTTGCTTTTGTCAAATCAAGTCAAGTCAAGTCAAGTCACTTCTTCCCGTCCCATGATCCTCTCCCTTCTCCAGCCTCGTATCCCTTTTGCCAATCAACTTTCCAGCTCTTAGCTCCATCCCTCCCCCTCCTGTCTTCTCTTATCATTTCCGATCTCCCCTCCCCATCCCACTTTCAAATCTTTTACTATCTCTTCTTTCAGTTAGTCCTGATGAAAAGTCTTGGCCTGAAACGTCGACTGTACCTCTTCCTATAGATGCTGCCCGGCCTGCTGCGTTCACGGCATTTTTTGTGTGTTTTGCTTGAATTTCCAGCATCTGCAGATCTTCTCGTTTTTGAGCTTATGTAATTACGTTAGTCTTATGTATTTATATTCATTGTCTTCCTTATGCTTATTGTGTTTTTATGCTGCATCAGATCTGGAGCAACAATCATTTTGTTCTCTAATACACTTGGGTTTTGAAACATGAAAATAGATAATCTTGTATCTTTAATTTTGAAATGTGTAAAACAAAAAGTTAGTGCAATTTTTGCCCATCTAGCTCTGGTTTAAGGCTTTTGAGTAACAAATTTCTATCATTTGATATGTGAGGTTGGATGTCATGGGAGCCTTCCCAAACCCCCAGCTCATCCCATTGATTTCCCAGTTGTTGTACCTCATCACTAAACTTCTCAGAACTTCTCCTCCTGCTTAATTAAATATAAATATTAAAGATCAAAGACACTTCTATTTTCAATAACTTGGTTACAGATCCCTGATGGGAGACTGCTCTATGCATTTGAACTGGGGAAAAAAATGTAAGTGCCATCTGAAATCAGAATTGTGTTTGTCCAGTATAACCACCAACTTAGCTCCTTTTTCAGCATCCATTGAATTATTTTTTAATTCTTTAATCTAAATGCTGCAGATTTGTCATATTGACGAAACAGGGAATGTTGGTTCCTTCAATATTATTTCTTGATTGTCCATGAGTAGCAAGTTCCTCACTTGATTTAAACTGTTTTAGATGATTCTCAGATGACACAAAGGTTGGAGGTGTTGTGGATGGTGTGGAGGGCTGTCAGAGGTTACAACGGGACTTTGATAGGATGCAAAAATAGACTCAAAAGTGGCAGATGGCGTTCAACCCAGATAAGTGTGAGGTGGTTCATTTTGGTGGGTCAAATATATTAATGGTAAGACTCTTGGCAGTGTGGAGGATCAAAGGAATCTTGGGGTCCGAGTCCATAGGACACTCAAGGCTGCTGAACATGTTGACACTGTGGTTAAGAAAGCAAACTGTGCATTGGCCTTCGTCAATCGTGGGATTGAGGTTAGAAGCCGAGAGGTAACGTTGCAGCTATATAGGACCATGGTCAGACCCCATTTGGAGTACTGTGCTCAGTTCTGGTCACCTCATTAAAGGAAAGATGTGGAAACCATCGAAAGGGTGCAGAGGAGATTTACAAGGATGTTGCCTGGATTGGGGAGCATGTCTTATGAGAATAGGTTGAGTGAACTCGGCTTTTCTCCTTGGAGCGACAAAGGATGAGGGGTGATCTGATAGAGCAGCGGTCCCAAACCACCGGGCCATGGACTGGTACCGGGCCGCAGAGCATTCGCTACCGGGCCGTGAGGAAACGATATGATTCGGCGATATGAGTCAGCTGCACCTTTCCTCATTCCCTGTCACGCACTGTTGAGCCATTACCCGCACATCGTCCATGTCAGCGCGGGAAGGAGATCAACTCCTTGAGCTTGCAAATGACGACGGGCTGAAAAGTCTGTTTGACATAACACCTCTGCCGGCATTCTGGATCAAACTCAAGGCTCAATATCCTGAGATAGCCACGGAAGCACCGAAAACGTTGCTTCCATTTCCAACATATCTGCGATGAATGTAACAAAAACTAAATTGCGGATTAGACTGGACATAAGGAACCCCGTTTGAGTTTCGCTGTCCCCCATCACCACTCGATAGGACCGTTTTGTTGCAGGAAGGCAAGCCCAGAGCTCCCACTGATAGCGATATTGGTGCATTGCAATGATTTTATAAGTTCATACCGGGAAAATATGCGCTGTGTGTTTAATATCCAAACGTTACTTAAAATGTTATGATGCTATTGACTTATATAACCATGTAACAATTACAGCACGGAAACAGGCCATCTCTGCCCTTCTAGTCCGTGCCGAAAGCTACTCTCACCTCGTCCCACCGACCTGCACTCAGCCCATAACCCTCCATTATTTTCCTGTCCATATACCTATTCAATTTTTCTTTAAATGATAATTTCGAACCTGCTTCCGACACTTCTACTGGAAGTTCGTTCAACACTTAGCTCCCCTGTCCTCCCCTGATAATTGACTTATCGCTATAATCATGCGAGGAAAATGCGCTGTGTGTTTAATATTAAATTCGTTAGATAAAGCCTTTTAGAAATGAAATTGAGTGTATTAGCCACTTATCACCGATATTCCGGTCGTGATTAACATCCCTCTCCGAACAGAATCGCCAAACACGATTTGTGGAAAAATAATCGGCAGGTGCATGCATGCGCAAATCACGCAAGTGAAGTGGTGCCCGCGCAAGGCTTCATGGTCATTATAGTCTTTCTCTGGGTAAACGCAACGTATTTGACTGCTACTCTTGTCCGTTGGCAACCATCCCCCCCCCCACCGGTCGGCCGGTCCACAAGAATATTGTCAACATGAAACCAATCCGCACTGCAAAAAAGGTTGGGGGCCCCTGTGATAGAGGTGTACAAGATGATGAGAGGCATTGATCTTATGGATAGTCAGAGGCTTTTTCCCAAGGCGGAAATGGCTAGCACGAAAGGGCACAATTTTAAGCTGCTTGGAAGTGGATACAGAGGAGATATCAGGGGTATGTTTTTTATGCAGAGAGTAGTGAGTGTGTGGAATGGGCTGCTGGCGACGGTGGTGGAGGTGAATACAATAGGGTCTTTTCAGAGACTGCTGGACAGGTACATGGAGCTCGGAAAAATAGAGGGCTATGGGTAACTATGGTTAATCTCTCAGGTAAAGACATGTTCAGCACAGCTTTTTGGGCTGAAGGGCCTGTATTGTGCTGTAAGTTGTCTCTGTTTCTAACATGAGGCTGCCTCCTTATGCATGTTCTGAGACATCGCACCCGTTGTCACTAGGGAGCTGATGTTTACTTGGAACAGGAAGAGAACAAGGTGCAGGATATTCAACAGGTAACTTCAGAAGATATATCTTCCTGCACATCACACATGTACAACCAGCCTGCCAGTCCTTTTGTTCACCATGCTAGAAAGCAGATCTGGCAGCAAGTGGGTGGAGGGGAGTTATGGGCGTGTGGTGAGGAGAGAGCATTGTAGGGAACTGGGTGATGGATCAGAAAGCATAGTAAGAGTGAATCAGTATTGTGATGTGTGTGTGTGTGTGTGTGTGTGTGTGTGTGTGTGTGTGTGTGTGAGAGATAACTTCAGACTGATTCAGCATGGGTATCCTTTTAAGAGTGAGATCACGATTATTAGTAGAGCTAAGGCAGACTGTTCTTAATTTTGTAGATCCCGGCTAATGAAGAGCTTATAGACGAACAGACAGTGTGGTCTATTGTTCATTGCCATGATAAGAAATAAATTTGCTATCTGTTTCTAAAACTGCTAAATTTTATTTCCTGCATTTATCATATCCTCCTTTCATATTCCAAAAGAAGTTGACAAGGTCTGTCAATATAGCATACTTGGGCAAGTTATAAACTTGGGAAGTTAGGTATTTTTTTACCAAGAGAGATAATATATAAAAGCAGAAATCTTCAAATTATGTACATTGGCGATGCTTTTGGCAGAAGAATATTGACAAATTTTGGCAAGAAAGGTGTTTTATTGTTATATTTACTCTGGTTTTCTAAGAATTGTTGGATCACATATGTAGACTGATAATAGGATTTCCTTAGCCTCATTTACGTGGGATTAGTCATCAGAATCAAGTCATGTCATTGAAGACTAGTGCTATGGAAATATTCTTCTTATATAATTCTTGGCACAGATACTGAAACAGAAGTTTTAATGTTCTACACTTGTGATAGCATTGGATTTTGAGATAAGACTCTTACCAAAACTTCTCTTGGGATTAGACTGCTACTCCGCCAGCTTTTCCAGTGGAATAGCAATATTAGAGAACTCATTGAGAACTTTCTAATGCAGGGTTTCTGTGTGGTTTAGTCCTTAGAGTATTCATTTCCTTTATCTCAGCTGCATATCTTTCTGAAACCTAAAAGGTTCTCCTGTTGAGAATTCTGAACACCCATAAAAGAATGTCAGAACATAGAAGTTGGTTACATCCATCCCATGGAAGCAAAC
The DNA here is from genome assembly GCF_030028105.1 of Mobula birostris. Taxonomy (NCBI): domain Eukaryota; kingdom Metazoa; phylum Chordata; class Chondrichthyes; order Myliobatiformes; family Myliobatidae; genus Mobula; species Mobula birostris. The sequence continues at coordinate 88,550,152 of NC_092376.1, read as the reverse complement.
ACCCATTGATATGCCGTAGTTTTTAGCATTCTGATATCAATCAAACCACCTTTCCATATTTTTCCAATTTCGGTGATTTTGGTCTCTGGGTATAATTGTGCAGGTCTTCCCCCTTTACTTTGTTAAAGATTGGACATGATTGAGAAGAATTGACGCATCTTTCATCTTTACCCAGGAAACTTTAACTGAGTGAGAGCTACCCAGCCTTTTCTGTCAGACTGAGTACAGGTTTCCCTCGCCATCCGAAGGTAAAGCGTTCCTATGAAACGGTTCGTAAGCCGAAATGTCGTAAAGTGAAGAAGCAATTACCATTTCTTTATATTGGAAAATTTTGTGAGCGTTCGCAGACCCAAAAATAACCTACCAAATCATGATAAATAACACATAAAACCTAAAATAACAGTAACATATAGTAAAAGCAGGAATGATACGATAAATACACAGCCTATATAAAGTAGAAATACTTCTCTACAATGATTGCCTGCACAGATCTCTGTAGCGAAAATCTCACGCAAGCGCTATTGGCATAAACATGCTCTCCAGTAACCTTTAAGCTATGAGGCTGCCAAATCTACCAAATAACTGTAAAAATACATGATACATTGCCGCGAAGAACGCAGCAGTAGCCAGGAGGCACACAGCACATCTTTAAGAAAAAAGCCGATATAAACAAGCTAATTAATTAGGTGCCGCCGACATGTAATTGTCGGCCCAGATCAGAGGCGATGCAATCAGATATTAGCACTGATTTGGGCCGACAATTACGTGTCGGCGGCACCTAATTAATTAGCTTGTTTATTTCGGCTTTTTTCTTAAAAATGTGCTATGTGCCTCCCGGCTACCGTTGCATTCTCCGTGAATCGGTACAGTATCTGTCCGGGGCCTGGGTGTTGGAGTGGTGGGACATGGGGGTGTCATCTCATCGTCGATCAGGGCAGGCAGTTCATCTTCTCATATGACTACCCACCTCGATGTCGAAGATCGAGGTTCGTTGTCTGCTGTGGCTGATGTGGAAGGCTTGCTTGACTGCTGAGCCTCACGCATTTTCTATCATACAGTTGTTTGTAAGGACTCAAACCATCCTGCAAGTATCCCCTAAACCTATGAACCCTTTCAAAATTAAAGTCGTACTTTATCTTTGCAGTGAAAATCTCACGCAGTTGCTTCACGTTCAGTTCGCTACTTCAATCGGTTTCGATTGTTATCCTTTCCTTTTCCAATTGCATCAGCTCTTCATCTATCAGTTCTTGGTCATGGGATGCCAAAACCTCTTCAACATCATCTTCGTCAACTTCCACAAGCCAAGCTCACTTTGTCCTTACTTCGTTCACCACAATCGAAACGCTTAATTATGTCTAGTTTTACGCTGAGTGTAACACCCTTACGAGCTCTTTTAGGCTTTTCCGATACCTTAGAACTCATCTTGCAAACGGCTGCTCACAGGCTCGTGTTTAAGGAATGCCGTTCCGAATCCGGGGGAGAGCGGTTGCGCGAGGCGCGCGCTGACTTTTATCACGCACTGATTTTTTCACAAGCTGATTTTTTATCGCGCGCTGCCTTTCTTCGTAACAGTGAAAACACCTTCTGAAAGTGAAAACCGGGCACTAATGTAGGTCTTTCATAACAGTGAGGTTTCGTAAAGCGAATGTTCGAAAAGCGGGGGACACCTGTATAAGGATGTTTCTTGCAACATCAAGTATAACACAAATAGCCATAATAGTTGGCCTAGTGGCCCTACTTGTTGCATTGTCTTGTCCATACTGCACCAACCACCACCGCTGGGCTATAAACGTACAGGAGCAATGTGTGGTTAAGTGTCTTGCTCAAGGACACAACACGCTGCCTCAGCTGAGGCTCAAACTCGCGACCTTCAGATCACTAGTTCAACATCTTAACCACTTGGCCACGCGCCAACGTCGTACAAGTACCACATTGTATGTCTATATTCAAGTAGTAATGGATAGCAAACACATTTGAATAGATCTACCTTGTGAAAACATAATGCAAGAAATTGCAACAGAATAGCTAAAAAGGCTATCAGGAGTATAACATTCCCTGGGGTAGCCACCTTTCCCCTCCAGGTAAGTCTTTTACCATTGTATGTATAACATACCACACAAGATATGGTAAGACAGATGGTTTAAGTACAAAAGTCAAAGGTGTAAACCATGATGCCATCATTAGCAGTGAGCAACATATTTACAAAGTACATTATATAAAGTCTGAAGAACCATATTATGTAAAAAGTTACCCATGTTACAAAGTAAATATCTGATATTCAAATAGGTGAGTGAAAAATATTTGACGATGTGTCATTCTGTGAGATTGTGTTATTAGACTGATTATTTATGACAGACACATCCCTCTGCCCCTTCCCCCACTCCCAAGACTCAAGATGAGATGAGAAACACACATACCCATACACAATGTTAGTGATCAGGACTAGGAAAAGGAGAGGAGCAAGAATAACATGATTAGTGCACTTCACTCTTTCGGGGTTGAGGATAAACCAGAGGAACAGGTAAAAGGCAAGTATGAGGCAGTGTATAGCAAAGCAGACAGATGAGAGATAATCCATGGTGGTGCAGTACAGTTCAGGTACTAGCCTTAGCAGAGTCTTAGGAGTGAAGCTGTTATCCAAAAGGCAGAAATCGCCAAAGTTCAGTCCTTGCAGGCTTCAATATTCCAACAGAAGGAGTACCATAAAAATAATAATTCCAATGACCAGGGGAATTGTCCATTGCAAAACTGTAAAATAAAAAATTGAACCCAATTTCAAGTAGTGCCGATCCAACCAGAAACTATATTCACTTCTGCAGAAGTTAAATTTGCAAAAGATGGAAAATCTTAGCTATTATTTTATCAGAGTGTTAAGCTAGTCAGGGGCTTTGTGTGGGTCTGTAAAGATTCAAGGTTCAAGATCATCTCATGTCATGTCCTATTTACAAGTGTAAGGGAGAACAATATAATTGTTGCTCCATATCCAGTGTAGCACAATAAAAAACACAAAAGATAAAGAACACATTAATAATAATCATCATAATCAAAATACATCCTTCATGTTGACTACCAAAAGGCATTTGACTCTGTCCCACACTCATGGTTATTAGAAGTCCAAAATATATATGAACTACACCCAATACTTGTGAAATTCCTGAAACATCTCAAGAAGCATTGGTGCACTGTAATCACCGTATCTATTAACAACTGGAAAAGAGCAACCACTGTTAACAAAATATAACGAGGCATTTTCCAAGGTGACTCTCCAAGTCCACTATGGTTCTGTCTAGTTTTAAACCCCTCTCTAATTTTCTGAATTGGATGAAAATTGTGTATCAAATCAGAAACAATGAAATGAGCTATACCCTAACACACCTTATATATGTGGATGATTTGAAATTATATGCTCCTTCATCAGTAAAGCTAAAGCAATTAATTCAAATAGCTGAATTATTTTTGAAAGATCTAAACATGAACTTTGGACAAGATAAATGAAGAACATTAAACATAAAGAAAGGTGCAATAGAGCTAATAGAACACAAAACAGAGCAATAGGATACAATACAACCAACGGATAAGTATGAAACATACAAGTATCTGGGACATCAGGTAATATGGAAGAATAGGCAGGAAGGTAAGGGAGGTGGGGTTATCATCATCATCATCATCTGGTGCCATGCCCAGTTTGAGCTTTGACTGCCGTGGCCCTCATACTCCTGTTTCGGGTCAAGTGGATAAATTCATTGGTTTTCATTTCCAGTTCTCTGGCTGCTGTCTCCATCATCATTTGTCTTTGTCTTCCTCTTGCTTTGTTCCCTTCAATCTTGCCCATAATTACCTTGCATTCTAACTCCTCTTTCCTAATCACATGCCCAGTGAAGTTACGTTGCCTTTTCATGATCTCATACATTATCTCTCTTTTTGTGTTTGCTCTGTTCATGACGTCCTCGTTAGATATTCGTTTCGTCCATGATATTCTTTGCATCCTCCTCAAAAACCACATCTCTGATGCTATAATTTGTTTCTTCATGTTACTAGATATTGTCCAACATTCTGAGCCATGTAACATAACTGGATAAACGTGACATTTTAGTACTCTGAGACGGGTTGTCATGACTAATTTAGTATTGGTCAGTACACTCTTCATTCTCGTAAAGGTGTCTTTTGCCATCCCTATTCTTCTTTTGATGTCCAAGTCACACCTGCTATCTGACATCACCCAGCTTCCTAAGTAGCAAAAGCTCTGTACTTGTTTTATGTCTTCCCCATTTATTCTCAGCCTGCAGATAGGATTCTCCTTCTTTTTGGATATCACCATACATTGTCTTTTTGCAATTGATAGATAGACCCACTTTTGCACTTTCTTCAACAATTATATCAATTAAGTTTTGTAGTTCTCCCTCGTACTTGCAATTAACACAGTGTCATCACATATCTGAAATTATTGATGTTTTCACCGCCAACTTTGATTCCCAAGATGTCTTTTTTTTTGTAATATTGTTTCACTGTACACATTAAATAAATCAGGGGAGAAAACAGAACCTTGTCTAACGCCTCTCTTGATTTCTGTCAACTGACTCACTTCTCCATCTATTCCTACTGCGACAGTTTGTTCCCAATACAGAATTCTGATTAGGTGGAGGTATTTTGAATCTAGATCTAGAATTTTCTGTAATATTTCAAATAACTTTTTGTGCTTCACTTTATCAAATGCTTTTGTGTAGTCGATAAAACAAACCAACAAATCTTTTTGCACTTGAATAGCTCATTCTGATAGTATCCTTAACATCAATATTATGTTTCCTGTACCTTTGTCTTCCACGAAACCACATTGTTCTTTGCCTATTTCAGCTTGTATCTTACTTTTAGCTCTTGTCATCAAAATTCTTAGAAGTATCCTGGTGATATGACTCATTAAACTTATGGTCCGATGCAATTCACATTCTATTGCTCCAACTTTATTAGGAAGAGTGATAAATACTGATTTTTTCATCTCTTCTAGTATTATTCCACTCTCATAAATTTCATTGATTAAATCAGTAAGTCTTTAAATTCCATAATCTTCAAGGGCGATAATTTGTTCTATTACTAATTCATCAGGACCTGCTGCCTTTTGTTTCTTCATCTTATTTATTGCATTATGAACTTCGGATTTTAAAATACTTGGACCTTCAATGTTTTTCTTAATTTCTGGTTTTTCGCCTCGATCGTCTTCAAACAATTCCTGAATATACTTAGTCCATCTGCTCATAATCTCACCTTTTTCCATGATAATGGTACCATCCTTTGCTTTCAAACATCCACCTGAAGAACAGAGGAGCTTTATACCAGTAATATTCTTGATTTGTTGATGTACCCTTTTTGGATCAGTAATAGGGATTCTTTCTATTTGCTCACATTCCTGGTTTAACCATTCTTCTTTGGCTTTTTGACTTAAGCTTTTAATTGTTTTATCTAACGACATATATTCTATAGGATTTGCTTTCTTCCGTCTCCTTTCTTCCACTAGATTTTTGATTTCATCTGTCATCCATTTATTCTTTGTGTTTTTTTCTTTCTTAGGAATCACTGACTCTGCTGATTCTACCAATGCATCATTTAGGGAGTTAATTTCATTTCTAGATGCTTGCTATCATCTTCATCAGATTCTATTTCTAGAATTTGAAATCTATTCCTCCCTTCAATTGTAAATTTTTGTCTTAAGTTTTCTTCTTTAATTAATTGCAAGTAATCAAGGCTTAGCACTCTAAATTAAGGATAAGATCAGTGTGATAGTGAGAGATGATATAAGATCTAAGGAACAAAATGTTGAACCCATCTGGGTAGAGATTAGGAATAGTAAAGGGAAAAAAATCACTGGTGGGAGTTGTCTATAGGCCACTAAATAATAACATTACGGTGGCATAGGCAATAAACAGAGAAATATTTGAGGCAAGTCAGAATCAGGTTTATTATCACTGGCATGTGATGTGAAATTTGTTAACTTGGCAGCAGCAGTTCAATGCAATACATAATCTAGCAGAGAGAGAGAAAAATGACAATAATAAATAAAATAAAACATAATAATAAACAAGTAAATCAATTATGTATATTGAATAGATTTCTTTAATGTACAAAAACAGAAATACTATATATTAAAAAAAAGTAAGGTAGTGTCCAAAACTTCAATGTCTATTTAGGAATCAGATGGCAGAGGGGAAGAAGCTGTTCTTGAATCGCTGAGTTTGTGCCTACAGGCTTCTGTATCTCCTACCTGATGGTAACAGTGAGAAAAGGGCATGCCCTGGGTGCTGGAGGTCCTTAATAATGGATGCTGCTTTTCTGAGACACCGCTCCCTAAAGATGTCCTGGGTACTTTGTAGGCTAGTACCTGAGATGGAGCTAACCAAATTTACAACCTTCTGCAGCTTCTTTTGGTCCTGTGCAGTACCCCCTCCATACCAGACAGTGATTCACTGTGGTAAAGATGGAACGGCAGTTATCATGGGGGACTTTAACTTGTACAGAGATTGGGTGAATCAAGTTGGTCGATGCAGTCTTGAGGAGGGCTTCATAGAAAGCATCTGTGATGACTTTCTTGAACAACATGTTACTGAGCCTACAAGGGAACAAGTTATCTTGGATCTGATCTTGTGCAATGAAACAGGTAAAATTACCAACCTTGTAGTTAGCAATCCTCTTAGAAAGAGTGTTCACAATATGATTGAATTTCTTATACAAATGGAGGTTGCAATAGTTAGATCTAAAGCCAATGTGTTATGCCTAAACAAGGAAGACTACAATGGGATGAGGGAGGAGTCGGATAGTGTAGACTAGGAACACAGGCAATATGGTGGGACGGTTGAGGAACAGTGGAAGACATTCAAAGAGAGTTTCTGCAGTGGTCAACAAAAATATATTCCGTTTCAGATTTCAGGATAATTGGGACCTCTTCTGGGGCAGTTGGGACCTGTACAAGAGAGACAGGTTACACTTGAAATACAGGGGGACCAATATCCTTTCAGGGAGGTTTGTTAATGCTATTGGGGGGACTTTAAACTAGGTTTGCAGGGGAATGGGAACCACAGTTGACAGTGTGGCTGGGGTGAAAATAAAAAATGTTAAAAGTTCAAGCAAATCCACTAGTAGAAAGGTTGTGAGTGGTGGTAAAAATCTTCTGAGGTGTATATATTTCAATGCTAGGAGTATTGCGGGGAAGGCGGATGAGTTGAGGGCATGGATTGACATGTGGAATTATGACGTTGTAGCAATTAGGGAAACTTGGCTACAGGAGGGGCAGGACTGGCAGCTTAATTTTCCAGGGTTCCGATGTTTCAGATGTGATCGAGGCAGAGGAATGAAAGGTTGGGGGAGTAGCATTGCTTGTTAGGGAAAATATTACAGCTGTGCTCAAGCCGGACAGATTAGAGGGCTTGTCTACTGAGTCCTTGTGGGTGGAGCTGAGAAACAGGAAAGGTATGGCCACATTAGTGGGATTGTATTACAGACCACCCAATAGTCAACGAGACTTGGAAGTGCAAATCTGCAGAGAGATAGCAGGCAACTGCAGGAAACATAAAGTTGTGGTGGTAGGGGATTTTAATTTTCCATATATTGATTGGGTCTCCCATACTGTTAGGGGTCTAGATGGTTTAGAGTTTGTAAAATGTGTTCAGGAAAGTTTTCTAAATCAATATATAGAGGGACCAACTAGAGGGGATGCAATATTGGATGTCCTGTTAGGAAACGAGTTAGGACAAGTGACAGAAGTTTGTGTAGGGGAGCACTTTGGTTCCAGTGATCATAACACCATTAGTTTCAACTTCATCATGGACAAGGATAGATCTGGTCCTAGGGTTGAGGTTCTTAACTGGAAGAAGGCCAAATTTGAAGAAATGAGAAAGGATCTAAAAAGCGTGGATTGGGACAGGTTGTTCTCTGGCATGGATGTGATCGGTAGGTGGGAAGTCTTCAAAGCAGAGATTTTGAGAGTGCAGAATTTGTATGTTCTTGTCAGGATTAAAGTCAAGGTGAATAGGAATAAGGAACCTTGGTTCTCAAGGGATATTGCAACTCTGATAAAGAAGAAGAAGGAGTTGTATAATGTGTATAGGAAGCAGGGAGTAAATAAGGTGCTTGAAGAGTATAAGAAGTGCAAGAAAATACTTAAGAAAGAAATCAGGAGGGCTAAAAGAAGACATGAGGTTGCCTTGGCAGCCAAAGTGAAGGATAATCCAAAGAGCTTTTACAGGTATATTAAGAGCAAAAGGATTGTAAGGGATAAAATTGGTCCTTTTGAAGATCAGAGTAGTCGGCTATGTGCGGAACCAAAGGAAATGGGGGAGATCTTAAATAAGTTTTTTTGCGTCTGTGTTTACTAAGGAAACTGGCATGAAGTCCATGGAATTAAGGGAAACAAGTAGTGAGATCATGGAAACTGTACAGATTGACGAGGAGGAGGTCCTTGCTGTCTTGAGGAAAATTAAAGTGGATAAATCCCCGGGACCTGACAAGGTGTTCCCTCAGACCTTGAAGGAGACTAGTGTTGAAATTGCAGGGGCCCTGGCAGAAATATTTGAAATGTCGCTGTCTACAGATGAGGTGTCGGAGGATTGGAGAGTGGCTCATGTTGTTCCGTTGTTTAAAAAAGGATCGAAAAGTAATCCGGGAAGTTATAGGCCAGTAAGTTTAACGTCGGTAGTAGGTAAGTTATTGGAGGGAGTTCTAAGAGACAGAATCTACAAGCATTTGGATAGACTGGGACTTATTAGGGAGAGTCAACATGGCTTTGTGCGTGGTAGGTCATGTTTGACCAATCTATTGGAGTTTTTCGAGGAGGTTACCAGGAAAGTGGATGAAGGGAAGGCAGTGGATATTGTCTACATGGACTTCAGTAAGGCCTTTGACAAGGTCCCGCATGGGAGGTTAGTTAGGAAAATTCAGTCGCTAGGTATACATGGAGAGGTGGTAAATTGGATTAGACATTGGCTCGATGGAAGAAGCCAGAGAGTGGTGGTAGAGAATTGCTTCTCTGAGTGGAGGCTTGTGACTAGTGGTGTGCCACAGGGATCAGTGCTGGGTCCATTATTATTTGTCATCTATATCAATGATCTGGATGATAATGTGGTAAATTGGATCAGCAAGTTTGCTGATGACACAAAGATTGGAGGTGAGTAGACAGTGAAGAAGGTTTTCAGAGCCTGCAGAGGGTCTTGGACCAGCTGGAAAAATGGGCTAAAAAATGGCAGATGGAGTTTAATACTGACAAGTGTGAGGTATTGCACGTTGGAAGGACAAACCAACGTAGAACATACAGAGTTAATGGTAAGGCACTGAGGAGTGCAGTGGAACAGGGGGATCTGGGAATACAGATACAAAGTTCCCTAAAGGTGGCGTCACAGGTAGACAGGGTCGTAAAGAGAGTTTTTGGTACATTGGCCTTTATTAATCAGAGTATTGAGTATAAGAGCTGGAATGTTATGATGAGGTTGTATAAGGCATTGGTGAGGCCGAATCTGGAGTATTGTGTTCAGTTTTGGTCACCAAATTACAGGAAGGATATAAATAAGGTTGAAAGAGTGCAGAGAAGGTTTACAAGGATGTTGCCAGGACTTGAGAAACTCAGTTACAGAGAAAGGTTGAATAGGTTGGGACTTTATTCCCTGGAGCGTAGAAGAATGAGGGGAGATTTGATAGAGGTATATAAAATTATGATGGGTATAGATAGAGTGAATGCAAGCAGACTTTTTCCACTGAAGCAAGGGGAGAAAAAAACCAGAGGACATGGGTTTAGGGTGAGGGGGGAAAAGTTTAAAGGGAACATTGGGGGGGCTTCTTCACACAGAGAGTGGTGGGAGTATGGAATGAGCTGCCAGACGAGGTGGTAAATGCGGGTTCTTTTTTAGCATTTAAGAATAAATTGGACATGGATGGGAGGTGTATGGAGGGATATGGTCCGTGTGCAGGTCAGTGGGACTAGGCAGAAAATGGTTCGGCACAGCCAAGAAGGGCCAAAAGGCCTGTTTCTGTGTTGTAGTTTCTATGGTTTCTATGGTTTAAAAGCAAGGACAGTAAAGGTGGGGTGAGGCAGCCATGGATAACTAAGGAAATAAAGGAATGCATCAACCTAAAAGCTCATGCGTACAAAGTTGCCAAAATCAGTGGGAAACTGGAAGATTGGGAAAACTTTAAAAAGCAACAAAGATCCACTAAGCAAGCAATAAAGAAAGGGAAGATAGATTATGAAAATAAACTAGCATAAAATATAAAAACAGATAGTAAAAGTTTTTATAATTATATAAAGTGGAAAAGGGTAGCCAAAGTGAAGATGGGTCCCTTGGAAGACGAGAAGGGAAATTGATATTGGATAATGAAGAAATTGCTGGGGCTTTGAATAACTATATTGTGTTGGTCTTCACTGTGGAACACACTTCTAACTTGCCAAAGAGAGATGTTATGGATACAATGGGAGGTGAGGACCTTGATACAACAGTTATCATTAAAGAGGTAATGCTGAGCTATCATGCGACCAGCAACAATAAATATAGAATTGAGTCAGGTTTTATTAAAACAAACAAACATTTATTAAACTCTGCTCAAAAATAGCGAAATGTATTTAAACGACTAACTTAACCGGAAGTTAACTGCTATACGGCAACTCTGGAACAGTTCTTTAAAGGGCAAATGCGAAAACAGTTCTTAAAGTGGTAAATTCAAACACAGTTCTTAGAATAGTAAATTCGAAAGTCCAAGAGATTTATACAGTTAGTTAAGAGCGACTTTCCTGAAGTAAAGAATTCCTTGAAGACGTGACATTACTGCTGATCCCAGCCGGAATCTGCCTTTGTCCGTAGGGTTCACGACGACAGTTAAAACGGTTTAAAGGAACTGACCTTTTCCTCTGAAGAACAGACACTGCGCAACCCTTCCTGCTTTAGCAGAGGATATCTCAAAATGCAGGTTACTATTTCTTGAACAAAGATTTAATAAAGGTTGATCCTTTCCAAAGCCGCCAAACAATATCAGCTTTACTCGATTCGGCAAATTCTTGTACTTTGGTAAGGTCTTCACTCTCCAATACTATGTACAATAGAAAGTAGAACTCCACATTAAAAAGAAACTGTCATAAGACGAATACGCAGCATAACGGAGTATCTGACGAATTAAATAATGAACTAAACTTAAAACTCAACTGGAAAAACTAACTGCATCACACCAGGGGTCTCCCCTTATATATCTGGTGAGAACATGTTATCACGTGACCTCACATCGGCGGGAAAACTACATCATGTGACCTCCACAAGATCATTACATCATGCTCATAAGACTTTCACAAGATATCCATGAGGTATGTAACTCCTCCCTCCAAAAAAAATGCTGGTCTCTTTAGGAGAAACATTTTAAAAATTACCTATTGACAAAAAAAAATACAAACTTACAACTTACACAATATACTCTGTATTATCATACAGCATCTTGCAAACTAATATACAGTAGGAGTGTTACAAATGTTAAAATACCACTCTAAAACAAAATTTACATTGTACATTTAACATCTAGATAGACAATCAGCGATCACATTATCCTTACCTTTAATATGAGTTATCAAAATATTTTACTCTTGTAACATCAAACTCCAATTTAGTAATCTTCTATTTTTGTTTTTCATCTTACTCAAAAACACTAACAGATTATGATCGGTGTAAACTATGAATGGTTTCTGAGTAGTATCAACATACACTTCAAAATGTTGTAAAGCCAAAACAAGAGATAATAATTCCTTTTCTATTCTTGAATAATTTCTTTGATGCAAATTAAATTTCTCAGAAAAGTAAACTACCGGACGATCAACTTCATCACTTTCATCCCTTTGAAGTAACACTGCTCCTGCAGCTTCATCACAAGCATCTACAGCTAATGAAACTGTTTTTTCAAAATCAGGGGATTTGAGCACAGGTTGACTACATAGTATAGTTTTCAATTTATTAAAGGCCTCTTGACAAGGCTCTGTACAAATAAACTTTTCATTTTTCTTCAAAAGGTTAGTTAATGGAAGAGCAATGTTCGCAAAATTCTTACAAAATTTTTGGTAATATCCTACCATACCCAGGAGTCTTCTGAGAGTTTTCTTACCAGCTGGAGTGGATACTTCTAAAGTTGCCTGAACTTTTGCCTGAACAGGAGCTAATTTTCCTTGACCCACAACATAACCAAGGTAGGTCACTGTGGCATAACCAAATGCACTTTTAGCTAAGTTAGTATTTAAGTTAGCTTTTGAAAGTCTTTCAATTAGTTTCACCACCCCAGTAATATATGCTTTCCAAGTATTATTTCCAGTAACTAAATCATCAATATAGGCACCTGTATCTTTTAACCCATGAATCATACTATTAATGTACCTGATGTATTCTTCATCGCAAATGGAAAAACATTATATTCATATAACCCGGATGTGGTTACAAATGCAGAAATCTCACTACCTTTATCTGTCAATGAAACACACCAATAACCTTATAACAAATCAATCTTTGTAAGGAACTTTGCTTGTCCAACTTTATCCACACAATCATCTACCCTAGGGATTGTATATGCATCAGTTTTTGTCACAGCATTCACCTTCCTGTAATCTGTACAAAACCGAATACTATTGTCTGGCTTAGGCACCATAACACACAATGAACTCCACTTCAAATTAGAAGGTCTAATAATATTATTCTATAACATATACTTAATTTCTTGTTCAGCAAGTTCACATTTTCCCTGTTCATCTGAAATGGATACTGTTTTATGGGTTTTGCATCTCCAGCATCTACATCATGTGAAACTACTGTAGTTCTTTGAGGAATGTCTGGAAATAAATCCTTATATTTAAAAATTAACTGTTTCATCTGCTCTCTCTGCTCTGACAGTAAATGAGCTGATTTCTCATCAATATTTTCCAGAATTGTTGAGTTTGGTAATCTGGCAGAAATAATGTTGGGTTTAAAATGAGTTTCAGATGAATCATCTATTAAGTTCCCAGAGGGATCAAACTCACTATTATTGGCCACAACAGTCACAGTAGCAGCTTCACTCTCAAAATATGGTTTTATCATATTTATATGACAAAGCTGTGTTGGCTTTCTTCGATCTGAGGTTTTTATCATGTAATCCACATCATTTACTTTAGATTTGATCTCATAAAGACCATGAAATTTAGCTTGTAATGGGTTCATTTGCACCGGGAAAAGAATCAACACCTTATCTCCAAGCTTAAATGACCTCATTCTAGCTTCCTTATCATACCAGGTCTTCGTTTTCTCGTGAGCCGATTTTAAATTTTCCTTGGCTAAGCTACAAGTTTTATGTAATCTTTCCTTGAATTTTAAAACATAATCCAGCAAATTAGTATGTACCTCTTTATTAGTCCACTGTTCCTTCAACAAAGCCAAAGATTCCTTCAACAAGGCCAAAGATCCTCGAACTCTATGTCCAAACACAAGTTCAAAAGGACTAAAACCTAATGATTCCTGTACTGCCTCCTGTACTGCAAAAAGTAGTAACTGTACGCCTTCATCCCAGTCCTTTTCATTTTCCACACAATACATCCTAATCATAGTTTTAAGGGTAGAATGGACTCTCTCCAAGACTCCTTGCGATTCTGGATGATATGCAGATGAGGTAATCTGTTTTGCTCCCAGTTTATAAACTATCTGCTGAAACAATCCAGACATAAAATTACTACCTTGATCCAATTGTATTTCCTTAGGCAACCCAAAATAAGTAAAGAATTTTATAAGAGCCTTTGTCACAGTTTTGGTTGTTATATTCCTGAGTGGTATTGCGTCTGGAAACCTAGACGCTGTGCACATAATGGTCAGCAAATATTAAAGTTTAAAGTTTTCTTCACACCTTGATGGTCACCCAAAGGCATACTATGAGCCATAGTTAAAATCTCATTTCGATAAACTTTAGGAACTGCTACCTGGTGATTAACTTCCCATTCTTCACTTGCAGGAATTGTAGGTGATCTCCACTTCCTCATTAATACTCCCTTTTCAAAATAATATCCTACTGGCACCTTCTCAATTTCACTGTCTGGAAGAGCTTGTTCCTTTAATTTGATGATCTCAGGATCTCTATTCTGCTCTGCTATCATCTCCTTCTGAGATAAAGACAAATCTTCATGGTCAGGCTTACTACAATACTCTTTTGGCCTCTTCGGTGAATGATATCTGTAATCTGTCAAGTAGAGGACCATGCACAATCCTGATTTGATGGAAACAGACGTAAGAGTATGGAGGAACATCTAGAGAAACTCCTGAAATGCCCGCTTCGCTGCCACTGTTACTGTGTGGTAACCAGAATCTCCGGAGCAGAAGGCCCCGAATCCTTGGCTTTGCTTGTTTCAGCAGCCGGGACGAGGTCAAAGGCGTTTGGTGCAGGATGGTGCTTGGGAGGCTATGTCAGAGGGGCTGGTTGGAGGCTCGAAGTTTTTGGATGGATGGACTCAGTGTCAGCTGTGGTCGGCTGCTTCCAAGATATCAGCAAGTTGTCGGTGCCTGGAGGTCTATGGCAGGGAGTTTCTCCCTTTTGCCGCCTGCTATCGGGGACTCAGGAGTCGGTCGACTCGGGGAATTTGAGACTTTTTTTTACCGTGCCCATGGTTTGTTCTTTATCAAATTATGGTATTGCTTTGCACTGCTGTATCCATATGTTATAATTTTGTGGTTTTGTCAGTGTTAATCTTTGGTTTGTCCTGTTTTTCTATGATATCACTCTGGAGAAACATTGTATCATTTCTTAATGCATTTATGCATTTCTAAATGACAATAAAAGAGGACTGAGTGTTCTAATAATCTATTCTAAGTTGATCAAATAATGAAGCTAAGAAAGTTTCTGACACATCCTCAAAATTCGAATCCCAAGTTGAACAGTCATGGGTAATAACCTCATCCAGCACATCTATCTTTTTAGCCATAGCTCGGGTTACAACACAGGAAGAATCTGTGTTAGAATCCCTCTATGGTTCCTCAGAAATAGGCTTTATTGTCAAGTGCACTTCAGGAGAAACTTGTCCGTATGCTAAGTCATTCCCTAACAAAAGAGAAACATCATTCACAGGTAAACTGGGTTGTAGTCCTACTTTAACAACCCCTGTAACTATCCTGACCTTAAATTTACTTCATGCAAATGTATCGACATAAGGACACTCCTAACTCCTTTTATATAGTTTACCTCACCAATGTCAGATTCATCACTAAACACTAGAACACTGTCTAATATAAGTGATTGAGAAGCTCCGGTATCTCTAAGGATTCTTATTGGTACTGGTTTGGATCCCTCTTTGAAGGATACAAATCCCTTGGTTATAAAATGTTTATATCCCCTCTTAACTTGGTCAGACTCTGGCAAAACTTCATTGGTATTTATCAAACTCTGTGAATATACAGGTGTTTCAATATGCTGCACACAAGCATCTGGGACTGCTTCCTTCTCTTTCTTTTCCAATTGAAAGCAGTTAGCTATCACATGTCCAGATTTCTTACAATAATTACAAATAATACCAAAATATCTTTCCTTCACATGTCTTCCTTCATCCTTACCTTTCTTACCAACTTCAGATTTAATTTCTGGTTTACCTCAACTCTCTGTGCTATTTTTCCTTTTAAAAGTTCTACCTGGTGAAAATTTACTCTTATGAATTAAAGCATACTCATCAGCTAATTTAGCAGTCTCCTGCAATGTGGCAGTGCCCCTTTCATTTAAGTATGTCCTCACTTCTACAGGAATGCTCCTTTTAAATTCCTCTAGTAAAACCAATTCTTTTAATTTATTATAATCCCCATTCACATTTTTAGAGGGAACCCATCTCTCAAAACTCACAGATTTCTTGTCAGCAAATTCCACGTAAGTTATTTACACAGATTTCTTCAAATTTCTGAATATTTCTCTATTAGCTTCTGGAACCAGTTCATACACTTTCAATATATGCTGCTTCACAATATCATAATCAAGTGCTTGCTCAGCATTTAAAGCTGTACAAATTTGTGCCTTGCCTCTAATTACACTTTATAACATCACTGGCCATCTCTCTTTTGGCCACTCTAAACTCAGAGCAACAATTTCAAAATGTTTGAAATATTTGTCCACTTCTGTTTCTTTAAATGGAGGAGCCAAAATAACCTTTCGACTAGCAACAAACGGTTTCCTAGAACCAGAGGACTGATTTTCAATCCTCAATTTCTCCATCTCTAGCTCGAATTTCTTCCGGTTATCAGATTCTCTTTCTTTAAATTCCCTTAGTTTATTTGCCTCTCTTTCGGCCACTTCTGCTTTAAATCGTTCAAATTTTAGCTTTTCAAGATGCAACTGCACTTCCAGTGTACTCATTGGAAACCTCCCTAACACCTCATCATCAAACTTTCCCAAACGTATATAATGCTCCACGATTTTCCTCTGAATTACGGGCTTTGTTGTAACCTTCATAATTCCATTAAGATCCAACCTTCTAGCAATCTCGGATACATCACCTTTTCTCGCCTTTGCTAAAAACTCTGGGTCTGGCGATTCCATAAAGTCGTCAATATTCATTGCTGCCGAATACCACCCACAGACCAATCAAACAAAAGAATTGGGCATTTCCCTTTTCCAAATCAGGTTGATAATTAAACAAGCACTTAAGCTCAAAATCGGAACAATCCATACGAGCTCCCAAATTATGTCAAGTGACCGGCAATAATGAATTAAAACTAACAAACATTTATTAAACTCTGCTCAAAAATAGTGAAATGTATTTAAACAACTAACTTAGCCGGAAGTTAACTGCTATACGGCAACTCTGGAACAGTTCTTAAAAGGGTAAAAGCAAAAACAGTTGTTAAAGTGGTAAATTCAAACACAGTTCTTAGAATGGTAAATTTGAAAGTCCAAGAGATTTATACAGTCAATTAGGAGAGACTTTCCTGAAGTAAAGAATTCCTTGAAGACGTGACATTACTGCTGATCCCAGCCGGAATCTGCCCTTGTCCACAGGTTTCACGATGACGGAAATAAAATGGTTTAAAGGAACTGACCTTTTCCTCTGAAGAATAGACACTGTGCAATCCTTCCTGCTTTAGCAGAGGATATCTCAAAATACAGGTCACTATTTCTTGAACGAAGATTCAATAAAGGTCGATCCTCTACAAAACCGCTGAATGATATCAGTTTTACTCAACTCGGCAAATTCCTGTACCTTGGTAAGGTCTTCACTCTCCAATACTACTTACAATAGAAAGTAGAACTCCACTTTAAAATGAAACTGTGTCATAAGACGAATACGCAGCATAACAGAGTATCTGATGAATTAAGTAATGAACTAAACTAAAACACATCTGGAAAAACTAACTGTGTCACACCAGGGGTCTCCCCTTATATACCTGGTGAGAACATGTCATCACGTGACTTTGCATTGGTGGGAAAATTGCATCATGTGACCTCCACAAGACCATTACATCATACTCATAAGACAGTCACAAGATACCCATGAGGTATGTAACAGAGCAAACTTGTGGGCCTGAAGATAGACAACTCCCCTGGTGCTGATGGAATGCATCCCAGGGTACTGAAAGAAATGGTAGAGGTTATAGTAGAGGCTTTGGTGATAATTTACCAAAATTCTCCTTATTCTGGACAGCTCCTGGTGATTAGAAGAAGGCGAATGTTACACCACTGTTCAAAAAAGGATGTAAACAAAAGGTAGGTAACTATAGGCCAGTTAGTTTAACAACTGTAGTTGGGAAATGCTTGAAGCTATCATTAAAGAAGAAATAGTGAGGCATCTAGAAAGAAATTGATCTATCAGGCAGGTCCTGTTTGATAAACTTACTACAGTTCTTTGAGGATATAACAAGCATAGCTAATAGAGGGGAACAGATGGATGCGATTTACTTGGATTTCCAGAAGGCATTTGATAAGGTGCCACATAAAAGACTTACCCATATAATAAGTATGTATAGAGTTTGGGGTGATGAATTAGCATGGATAGAGGATTAGATTGGTTAACCAGTAGAAAGCAGAGTACAGGTATAGTTTATAACTGATGTTTCGATAAAAGGCTCCAGCATCTTCAACACGAGTGAAGCCTGGGCATTTCTAACCGATGGATTGTTTGTCCATAAAGTAATGCTAGTTACAGTAGTGTCTGTATACACAGTAACTGACAGGAAATGATAAAGTAGTAATGGTTGGGAGTGTGGAGGGATGGGGTTGTGTGTGGTGGTGTTGATCAGCCCTTCTGCTTGGAGTAAGTAACTGTTTTTGAGTCTGGTGGTCCTGGCATGGATGTTATCTTGCCTCTTTCCTGATGAGAGTCCCTAAAAGGAAAATTGTGAAGAGAGGTGCCCTGCTCACCTAATTGTGTTAGTTCACTTGCTGTAGTAGTACACTGAATTTCTTCTAGCTATTATTGATGAATATCAAGACCTTCTAGAATATTCTTAGTTTTAAGATATCATTCCTTTAAATTGGACTTGCATTTCTGCCTTGAGATATGTAACATAGATGCACTAATCAAATTACTCCAGGACTCACTTCCTTTATAAATCTTAAAACATGGATGATCCTCTGATGGTGATATGTATGAGCAATTTTCAATTTCAGAAATGTCTACCTTCTGAGCGAACTGAATGTTCACATCAGTGCTATTATGAGAGTGAACACTGTCAAGGCATGGCTGTACAGGCAGTTTTACTCAAACATTTTTAAAAATATCATGAAAATTTTTAAGGGCCGAATTGTTTTTTCCTGTTGATGATAATACCATCCGAATGAATACATGGCAATTATTGAAGGCTTGGCTGTACAGTAATATTATCTATCTGGGAAGTGCTCTTATCAGTGGAACCCCAATATTTAACATTATTAATTGATCTCCAAAAATAAAGATTGCCCTCGCACACGAGGAATTCTGCAGATGCTGGAAATTCAAGCAACACACATCAAAGTTGGTGAACGCAGCAGGCCAGGCAGCATCTCTAGGAAGAGGTACAGTCAACATTTCGGGCTGAGACCTTTCGTCAGGATGAGGTTCTCGGCCAAAAACGTCGACTGTACCTCTTCCTAGAAATGCTGCCTGGCCTGCTGCGTTCACCAGCAACTTTAATGAGTGTTGCATAAAGATTGCCCTTTTTGTGTTTATCCTGTCTTTCAACTTGTAATCACAGTCTATTGGAAATATAATTGGATTCATAAGGACACTAATAGTTCAGAACTAAGTTTTGTTATAAGGTATTATTTACACCACTGGATGAACTATTCACAATCGCTTGATTGAAGGGGAATAGGAAATCTGCGTAGATACAATAGTCGATGGGACTAAAATCTCCAAAAAAGTTTATTGGACATCAGTTTCAGTTCACCAGGAGGAAAACATTTTCATTTTATCTTATCTTCTGCTTCAGTGCATCTTTCCACCTTACCTTCCCATGCAAAAACCCAGATCAAGGGCTTTGCTGAACCATATAGCACATAAACGTGAAACGCGGAAAATTGTTGTCACTGTGACATTCAGCAATAGAGTGCAATAGTGGCCATAATTGGAGAAATGGAAACAGCTCAAATTTTTGTAGTAAGTATGTTGATATAAGGATAGTGCAAAGAGATACCCATCTAATGTGGAAGAGTCTTCATTTAAAAAGTGTTTTTCACAATATTCTAGTCTAACGGTTTCAATGTCATGTTTCCATAAGTGGGACCATTCAACGACATAACATATGCTTTTTTTCAAGTGTAGAGGGATCCATCAAAATTCTTAGAAGTATCTTGGTGATATAACTCATTAAACTTACGGTCCAATGTAATTCACATTCTATTGCTCCAGGTTTCTTAGGAAGAGTGATAAACACTGATTTTTTCATCTCTTCTGGTATTATTCCAATGTCATAAAATGTCATTGATTAAATCAGTAAGTTTTTCAATAAGAATTTTGCTGACAAGAGCTAAAAGTAAGATACAAGCTGAAACAGGCAAAGAACAATGTGGTTTTGTGAAAGACAAAAATACAATAAACACAATATTGATGTTAAGGATACTATCAGAACGAGCTATTCAGGTGCAAAAAGATTTGTTGGTTTGTTTTATCGACTACACAAAAGCATTTGATAAAGTGAAGCACAAAAAGTTATTTGAAATATTACAGAAAATTCTAGATCTAGATTCAAAATACCTCCACCTAATCAGAAATCTGTACTGGGACCAAACTGTCGCTGTAAGAATAGATGGAGAAGTGAGTCAGTTGACAGAAATCAAGAGTGACATTAGACAAGGGTGTGTTTTCTCCCCTGATTTATTCAATGTGTACAGTGAAACAATATTACAAAAAAAAGACATCTTGGGAATCAAAGTTGGCGGTGAAAACATCAATAATTTCAGATATGCGATGACATTGTGTTAATTGCAAGTACGAGGGAGAACTACAAAACTTAATTGATATAATTGTTGAAGAAAGTGCAAAAATGGGTCTATCTACCAATTGCAACAAGACAGAATGTTTGGTGATATCCAAAAAGAAGGAGAATCCTATCTGCAGGCTGAGAATAAATGTGGAAGACATAAAACAAGTACAGAACTTTTGCTACTTAGGCAGCTGGGTGATGTCAGATGGCAGGTACGACATGGACATCAAAAGAAGAATAGGGATGGCAAAGACACCTTTACGAGAATGAAGAGTATACTGACCAATACTAAACTAGGCATGACAAACCACCTCAGAGTACTGAAATGTTATGTTTATCCAGTTATGTTATACGGCTCAGAATTTTGGACGATGTCTAGTAACATGAAGAAACCAATTGTAGCAGCAGAGATGTGGTTTTTGAGGAGGATGCAAAGAATATCATGGATGAAACAAATATCTAACAAGGATGTCATGAACAGAGCAAACACAAAAAGAGAAGTAATGTATGAGATCATGAAAAGGCAACGTAACTTCATTGGACATATAATTAGGAAAGAGGAGTTAGAATGCAAGGTAATTATGGGAAAGATTGAAGGGAAGAAAGCAAGAGGAAGACAAAGACAAATGATGATGGAGACAGCAGCCAGAGAACTGGAAATGAATACCAATGAATTGATCCACTTGACCCGACACAGGAGTGTATGGGCCATGACAGTCAAAGCTCAAACTGGGCATGGCATCTGATGATGTTGATGAGAGGGATCCATGGCAATATCTGAGTTGGAATCTTTCTGTTCTGTTAGAGGGTCATTAATCACTTCCACAAGTGATTCTTTTCTTCCCATGTATGTTCACTTGGTCTGCAATGCAATCAGTTTAAGTGGATGGAAAAAATCCTTTATCAGAGGCAAGAATTAAGGATTCACATATGACCGAGGGTAAAGGCCATGTGGTAATATTGAAATTAGAAACATTATTGCTCACAGATCTTCTGAATCTAATATTCTCTGAGTCATTAAGTATAGGGCTGTCCGAGCCAAATGAGACAACTTCCATAAATGTTACTTCATCTGCTAAAAAGCAAATAGTATGTAAGGGGGCACTGAATAATATTGACATACGCACTAATATTATAATTAATGTATAGCAAGAGTAATGTCCTGAAGTATGAGTCATTCTCAGTCTGAAAACGATAACACAATTTGGGTGTGCTTTCCTTTGGCAACGTATCTATGAGATCTTCCTCATGAATAGGAATATTTTTATATTTTTCTCTAAGTAAAGATGTGTTTTATCTTTTCATTACATCCTACCTCCTCTCCTGTCGGAGTATAGATGCTCTGTGGTGGACCCATGTACATGTCTAATGTAAGAGTTCTAGGGGGGAGTAAATCTTGCTGGGGCAAATCTGATGTCATCTACAGAAACAGTTTTCTTATTCTTGTTTCCCCTCTCAGTCTCGAATACCATGCCTAACCATGTATATCTTGTACAAAGATCAATTAACGCAAGAATATACCTATTAGGCCAGGTAAGGTCGGTTGCCTTAGAATGTTGGAAATAATTAATTTTCCACACCTGCATGATGCAGTTGCTTTTGTTTGTCTTAAAAGAGGTGGTCTTGTGAATACTCCTTTATTATAGGCCAGGCATTCTTTACAATTTGCAATGAATCGCTTACAATCAATCAACATTAAGGCCACCAGTCTAACATCACTAATTTTGCATGAGTGATTTGTCTGCCACAATGATTGTGTCCAAATCCTTGGTGGGCTCCTTTGATCAGTGCACCTGCTTGGGGACAGGAGATGTTTGCTTTTCATCTTTTTTTAGGGCGGCTTATCCAAACCTTAGCTCTACCATGAGGTCACACTTGTACCATATTAGAAATTCTTTGGAACTGGGTTTAGTAGTATCCAGAAGAACTCTCAAACTGTTATCCTGGTTATTGTTTAATTGTTGCTTAGTTTCTACTAAAACGCTGGCTTCCCTTATTGTCGTAAAATCCATCCTGACAGCTTATTTTGCTTGTTCATCGACTAGTTTACCATAACTTTGTAAGAGGCCTGATGTATGTCCTGGAATACACAATATCTGTACTAATGTTAATTAGTAAGTCAATATTAATTCATAAATATTCTTCCTTGTGGACAAATGTCAAAATGGCAGGTTTGTAAAGTGGGATTTGGTCTGTCTAATCTGCATCCTCTCTATGTTCGATCCCTCCGTCATTCTAAAGAATAAAATATTCCTCATGTTCAATTTGAGGAGCAGTTGGGGTATTGTTCCATATTGGGGAATTCTCTGCCACAGGAAACAGTTGAGGCCAGTTCATTGGCTATATTTAAGAGGGAGATAGATATGGCCCTAGTGGCTAAAGGGATCAGGGGGTATGGATGGAAGGCTGGTACGGGGTTCTGAGTTGGATGATCTGCCATGATCATACTGAAAGGTGGTGAAGGCTCGAAGGGCCGAATGGCCTTCTCCTGCACCTATTTTCTATTTTCTATGTTTCTGATATAATATTTAACATATTCATAATATCAACCAGCATTTGACTGCACAGCTACTGGAACCAGGATGTCAACCAGTCTATCATGCTAGCTTGAGTACACTCTGAGTTGAGGTACATCTCATTCTTTCTGAAAGATACTTATACTATAACATGACCATATCAGGTGCCAACGCTGACAGTACTGGGTTTGCTAACTGCAAAGTTCTAAGTTCAAACAAAGATCTTAAGCCCTATCTGATACAGATAGCTACAGGTACACCCATGAAGGGAGGCTATACTGCAGCCATCTATTCTTCTAGCTATCTTCTCTATTTATCCTCCATGGCAAGTTTAGCTACTAATACCCTCTGCTTGAGGTCTCCCTCTCTACCAAAGAGAAGGTACTTCCAGCTAACAAAGCTGTTTAAACACAGTTCATTTATTTTAGTAATACACATTTAAATTTAAATAAAATTCTTAAAATACATTTAAAGCTCACAGAGTATTTTATTTTATAAACAATTTCCAAATTACAAACAATTATTAAAACACAAAGGATTTCCAAAAGACAGGTACATTTTCTATAAGTTAAAAAGACATGCCAACGAGTTGCTGACAAACAAATTGTTTGTCGCAGAAATCAAACCCAGTGGAATGGATTCCAGTTCACCCCATTTTCTGTCATACTTCTTGCTGTTTTTCAGTCATTCATAACAAGACTGACAGTTCACTAATATTTATACAGTTTTTCTGCCACTTGGGAGATTTCACACACATGTGATATTTTTTCAGATACCTTTCCCATATCTGTAGGTAGTCTGGAAGTCTCTGGGGAGAGAGCTCTCAGGTACCCACGATTAATACTGTGGAGGTAGTTCCCTTAGTACAGAACCTTTCCAACTATTAATAGATCAGCTATTTGATGTGCTAAGTGATAGTATCAATCTGGTTTGCAAGCTTCCTTGAACTAAATAAGTTAGCTAGTGTTGTCTGGTTTGATACAAGCTCAATTAACACAATCCCATGTCTTACAATTCATCTCTTGAGTAGCAAGCCGAGGTGCTATGGGCCAGCACTCTGTACTCTATAGACAGTGCTGTTTGTTTGCAAACCTGTCCTTTTAACTTCAGGTTGATTACTTGTTGCAATTTACTTTAAGAACTGAAGAATGGCTCCCATTTATGACAAAAAGCTGAACAAAGAATATTGGTTGGAATTTTAATTTTCTCAAAAACAATCAATTGATGTCTAGAATTTAAAAGCTGCTGTGTTTAGAAAGTTGAGTTTGGCCAAAAACTACCCCTGGTCCTGGATAGTGAAGATTCATCACACACTTTGCAAGTAAGATGGAAGGGAAACCTTAATGATGTGTTGAACATGAGGTCTGAACTGCTCCAAAAATAAAATCAATTATACTTACTTAAGCGATTGGGTGTATTTATCTTGTACAACAGAAGATAGTTCTGAGTATTGGAAGTCAACAATCCCAGTGCTAGGAGCAGCAGGAGATGCCTAGTTCAGTGTGCTATGTCAATCAACTTCAGCTGCTACATCAATGACCTTCACTCTGGCACAAGATAATAAGTACTGTCGATTTCACTGTGCCAATTTCATCCATTACTCCACAAAGTGAAATAACTGAGCACAGGAAATCTAGAATGATGTCAAGGATAAGGTGAGAACCAGCAAGTTATTCTTGCATCATGATCAACGTTCTGGGGGTAACTTATGACCAGAAAAAAATCAAATGTGTTTGAAACAGTACGTCAGAAACCTGGTATCCTGTGCAAAACCCCTTACTATCTGCCACTGAAAAGCCTTCTAGCAATTTACAGGACTATGATGAAATGAGAAAGCAGGTGCAAGAATCTGAAAGAAAAAGAGAAATGCTGAAAAATCAGACAAGCAGCATCTGAAGAAAGAGAAGCATTTCAGGTTGTAGATTCTTTACTAGAAATACTTCTTTGGACGAAATACTTTCCATTTGATAGGTTGACTTCAGCGTTCTCTCTAAATTTTTTTTAACTGCTCTGCAGACTAACCATTGCTCTGAGCAGGGAATTTTTACACGGCCTGAAAATTGCACAGATTTTAACAAAACATTATATAAAAGAAAATTCTAGCTGCGGGAGCATTTCAGTTACTGAATGGCCATACACCCATGCAGCTTATAGGGAAGAGTGGTTGAGAGTTGTTCCAACAACATTCCAGAAGCATGACACTCTTCAGGATAACACAACGCATTTCATTAATGTCACATACACCAGCCGAATCATTCATTCCTTCTGTAACTAGTATGCTATGTATAGTGTTTGCACCATTGACAAAACATATTCTAGCACAATGTCCCAAACCTTGAATTCTGTCACCAAGTAAAACAAGGGCTACAGGAAATATTGGTTACTCATCAGCATGACTTCAATCATTCATCATTTTCGGGTCAATATTCTGGCATTCCTTTCCTAACAACATTGTGAACTACCATCAGCCAATAAAATACAACTCTTAAAAAAGATAGCTCCGTACCAACTTCTCCATCATCCTTCCTAATCCTTGTCAGAGTCTTTCTTCCACAGCTATCATTATATTCCCTTTCTTTGCCCTCTCTAGAAATGATGGTGTCTTTTCCTCTCTGAGCCCTCTCACAAATGTCAATGTCTTCTCCTCTCCTGATCCTCTTCATAATTTGCTTTAACTCTGTCTTTGCACCATCAGTGAATTTGACTGCCATGCATGTTATTTGGCTAAGTCATTAACAAAGTTATGATTAATAGATTAATATTAGAAAGAACATAATGTCATTAATTACAGTTCGCTGATTTGATAACCGATTTATTTTTAGGCTCTATTTTCTGTGTTAGACATTGCTTCTCTATGTTAATATATTACTCTCTTACCATGTTCAGTGACCTTTTGTGTGATGCATTATCAAATGCTTTCCAGTAATCAGAATACATTATATCTGTTGGTTACCCATTATGCACTCTGCTCATTAAATCTACAAATGAGCAAAAATTCTATCAAATCAAATTTGTCAGAACAATATCTCTTTCAAAAGGCCATTTTGACTCTGCTTGATTTTAAGGATTTCTAAATAACCTGGTACTATTTCTTTAATGTTGTATTCTAATGTTTTCCTAGAGACCTCCATTCGTTTGCGTTATATATGTTGCTTTCTAATTCACCGGGACATTTTCAGAACTTAGGAACAGTTGGTGGATCAAAACCAATGCATCTTCTGCCTTTGTAGCTTTTACTTTTGAGACCCTTTGATAAGGCCATTGAGTGCAAGTGAGTTGTCAGTCTTTCTTCTCTTCCAAATATCGCCATCAACCCTTCCAATCTCTCCTGCCATTTTCACCAATTGACCATACAACCAGCACCTCCATGTTGGCAGAAACTAGAGAATGCAGAGGAAACCACAGAAGTTACAGGGGAAATAACACCACAGGATCAAACACAGGTCTCCAAAGTGCTCTCCAGGTACCTCAACCA
Organism: Mobula birostris; assembly: GCF_030028105.1. Taxonomy (NCBI): domain Eukaryota; kingdom Metazoa; phylum Chordata; class Chondrichthyes; order Myliobatiformes; family Myliobatidae; genus Mobula; species Mobula birostris. The sequence continues at coordinate 88,523,768 of NC_092376.1, read as the reverse complement.
TGACGAAGGCATAAAGCTGCAAAATGCAAGGAAATTAGGTAAAGTACATATCTGCATCTCAAAAGAAACATGTCACATCCAAAGGGTGGAACTCTTTAGAAATAAATGGGTTATCTTAAAGACCTGGGTCAAGCTGGAAATATTGTGAGTTCTGTATACAGCATAGTGAATGGGGATGATTTTCCATGCTAGGAATATAAAGGAAGTAACCAATATTTGTGATAACAAAAAGAACAAATCCATCTGTGGGCAATAGTAGACTAATCTTTTATAAGAAATTGATGTATTTATCTACACAATTCTAGTCAGTTTATCAGTGCCGCCCAGTCAGTCAATGTCACATTCAGTGAGTTCACTAAAATGTTGCATAGTGACTTTAACACAGTGCAGTCAGAAATTTCCACAGCCAAAAGCTATGTAAAGCAGGATGGGTTATGTCATTAGAAGAGTTGTTATGTGCTGTTATTTTGAGATGTTCCAAAGACTTACATTAATTGATTAATCTGTTTGTGAGAATACAAATAGGCTCATTCAGATTCAGTGATCCTGAATGTGCAGGAGTTCACATTTGATAAATCATGTAAGGTTACTATTGCCATGGAAATGGCATTCAGGAATGCAAGGGCATTTGTTCAGTGAAAACTGGACATGACTTAGTACCTGCAGTGTATAAACCAACAGATATAGCATTGATAGTAACTTCCTCAGAGGGTCTAGGTCATAGTGATGTGGGTAACCATTCAGGACAGCTCAATTTTCCAGTTGTACAAAGAGGGACATATAACTCATGTTTGCAAAAGGACACAAAATACAGTTGTAGCTGCATCCAAACAGTGAGGAACTGAGCATACGATATAAAGACTTGTGATGCTGCTCGCTGCACAGTAATGAAGTGAATGAAGATCATAAGAAATTCATAAGCCCTTTCAAGGAGTCCTCCTGTAATTCTATCTTCCCACCCAGTTTGATGTGAAAGTGACAAATTGAAGAGCAGGTAAGTTGTGCCTGCTCTGAAGACACAAATTAGACTAAAGAAGTTGGAATACCATGGCATGCTGGTAAAAATGAAACAAGGTCACTGATAGGAAAAAATAAGTAAAGAACTGAACCCTCAAAAATTTGCCTACTGCCACAATAGGTCTATAATAATAATAATAGTAATAATAATAAATAGAGACGTGAAATGCACCAGACAAAAAACAAAACAGAATTATCAGTTCCAAAACAATGGAAAAAATTTATACAAAACATTGAAACTAAATTTGACACACAAAAGTGTCACTAACACTGGTACAGAATTACCAACAAACACTAAGATAATGAACACTTGATGCAACACCTGGTCAAATGGAAGAGGCAAACTAGGTTAGGGAGGAGAAAGAAGACACTGACACAACTGAATACATGCAACACCTGAAGTTAAAATGGATATGCTAAAAGCAGTTATTAAGAATACCCACAACTGGAAAGTACTAGCAGTGATAATATTCTTTCTTATCTATTAATATATATCAATATTCTTAAAAATGTTTTTAAAGCTCCAGAATTTTTGTCAGAAGGTAAAACTTATCTCTTACCTAAAGGATATATATAAAATTGTAACATTATGTATCTTGCAATTAATCAACGCTCACAAAAGTAACCACAATACACTTACAGAAGAGCAGAGAGGATGCCATAAGGGTGTGAAAGGATGTAAAGAACAACTGATAATAGACTCTGTAATTCTAAATCAAGCCTGATGAGAAAGCATAAATCTTTCATGTTGTTATATTGACTACTGAAAAGCATTTGATTCTGTCCCACACTCATCGCTAATAGAAGCTCTGATTATATACCCAATCCTTGTGAAACTGACAACACCTGATAAAGCATCACCCTAAAAAGAATAACCACCATTATCAAAATAAACTGAGGCATTTTCCAGGGTGACATCATCACAATGTGACAGAAACAGATGTACCTTTGCAGTATTTTTTATGTGTAGGTATGCTGCTCTGGTCACTTTCTTTATGAGAGATTTAAAATTCTGAATGAAGGGTAACACCCAGGCTTGTTACTTCTGTTTGTACAAGGGGAGCCAAGTTCCCAAGTTTGTTGAGAAGTTTATCTCTTTTGGCTTTGGTACCAACCAAAAGTATTTCAGCTTATCTTCAATTCGTTTTAGGAAATTATTGTTCATCCATTTGTTTATTGCAACCATACCAGAAGTCAGAAAAGATAGGGTATTATGGCCATCAGGCTCAACTAGGATATACAACTGTGACCCATCTGCATAACTGTGGAAATCAAGTTTATGCTTTCGGATGAAATCTCCTAAGGGGAACGTGTAAGGAGAAGAGTAGGAGACCAAGACAGCTTCCCTGAGCAACACCAAGGGTACCGAACATCACCTCTATTAGAAAATAGTTGGGGGATGGGAACCAGTATGATAGAGCTGAGGATGAGCCAGAAGATTTACAACTAGATAATAGGTGTAACATGAATGTAATGAAGGACAAACACATGATTGGGTACAAATACAGACAGAACAAAGAGTTAAATCATACCACATACGCAAAATTCATAAGAGCAAAGAATGCAGGACTGAAGTTGCTGCATTTAAATGCATGTAACATTTGGAATAAGGTGGACGAACTCGTAGCGCGATTAGAGATTGGTTGGTATGACATTGTGGTCATCACTGAGTCATGGCTGAAAGAAGGCCATAGTTGGGAGCTTAAAGGATATACTTTGTATCAAAAAGACAGGCAGAAAGGCATAGGTGGTGGTGTGGTTCTGTTGGTAAAAGATGGAATTACATCTTTAGAAAGAGGTGAAATAGGGTCAGAGAAAGTTGAATTTTGTGGGTGGAGTTAAGAAACTGCAAAAGTGGAAAAACCATTATGGGAATCATATGTAGGCCTCCAAATAGTAGCCAAGATGTGGGGTTGAGATTGCAAAGACAGCTGGAAAGGGCATGTAATAAGGGTAATGTCACAATTGTAATGGGAGACTTCAATATGCAAGGGGATTGGGAAAATCAGGTTGGTGTTAGATCACAAGAGAGGGAATTTGTTGAATGCCTATGGCATGGATTTTTATAGCAGCTTGTGCTTGAGCCTACTCAGGGAAAGACTATCTTACATTGGGTGTTATGTAATAACCCAGATCTTATTAGGGAGCTTAACGTAATAGAACCCTTAGGAGACAGTGATTATTGTATGATTGAATTCATACTGCAATTTGAGAGGGAGAAGCATACATCACATGTATCAGTACTGCAATGGAATAAAGGGAACTTCAGAGGCATGAGAGAGGAGCTTGCCCGGGAGGATTGGAGAAGGATACTGGCGAGGATGACAGCAGAGAAGAAATGGTTGAAGTTTCTGGGAATAGTTCACAAGGTGCAGGAGAGATATGCCCTACTGAAGAAGTTCTCAAATGACAACTTTGGCTGACAAGAGAAGTTAAGGATTCTATAAAAGCCAAGGAAAGGGCATATAAAGTTAGCAAAAGTGAATGGGAAGTTGAATGATTGAGAAGCTTTTAAAATCCAACAAAAGGCAACTAAAAAACTATAAGAAGGGAAAAGTTGATATAGGAGGGCAACCTAGCCAATAATGTAAAGCAGGATGCTAAAAGCTTTTTCAGTTACATAAAGAGTAAATGGGAGGTGAGAATTGATATTGTATCACTGGGAAATGATGCTGGTGAGGTAGTAATGGGGAACAAAAGAATGGCAGATGAACTTAATGGATACTTTGCATCATTCTTCACTGTGGAAGACACTAGCAGTGTGCCAGAGGTCCGTGAGTTGCAGGAATCAGGAGTGAATGCCATTGCTATTACAAAGGAAAATGTGTGAGGCAAACTCAAAGGTCTTAAGGTGGATAAGTCACCTGGACCAGATGAACTACATTCCAGAGTCCTGATAGAGGTTGCTGAAGAGATAATAGATGCATTGGTCATGATCTTTCAAGAATCACTTGATTCTGGCATGGTCCCGGTGGACGGAAAGATTGTAAATGTCACTCCATATTTAAGAAGGGAGGAAGGCAAAAGAAAGGAAGATATAGACCAGTTAGCCTAACCTCAGTGGTTGGGAAAGTGTTGGAGTCCACTATTAAGAACATGACGTTGGAGACTAATGGTAAAGTAAGTTAAAGTCAGCATGAGTTCTGTTAAGGGAAATCTTGCCTGATAAATCTGTTAGAGTTCTTCAAGGAAGTAATAAGCAGCTTGGTCAAAGGAGAAGCCGTGGATGTCATTTACTGGGATTTTCAGAATGGACTTGATAAGGTGCCACACATGAAGCTGCTTAACTAAATAAAATCCTCTGGTGTTACAGGAAAGATACTGGCATGAATAGAAGAATGACAGGCAGGAGACAGTGAGTGGGAATAAAGAGGCCTTTTTTGGTTGTCTGCCAGTGACTAGTCCTGTTTCTCTGGGGTCAGTATTGGGGCTGCTACTTTTCACATTTGCTTATTTGATCATGGAATTGCTGGCTTTGTGGCAAAGTTTGAAGATGATATAAAGATAGGTGGAGGGGTAGGTAGTGCTGAGGAAGTAATGTAATTGCAGCAGGACTCAAACAAATTGGAAGAACAGGCAAAAAATTAGAGGTTTGACAGCCACAATTTTGGAGGCATCTGGTAAAACTCCAGTTTCAAGGGATGTGTTAATAATTTTCCCAAAAGAATTGAAAGCTATTAAAAAAGAGTTCTTAAGAAGTGTGGTAGGGGCAAGGTTGAAACAACAACTAGATGGTTTACTCTTTGTTACAATCTTATAGAGTTCTGAATCAGAAAAACTTGTAAATTTTGGCATGGTTGCCGTCTTTTTACAAGATTGGCTGTACAGCTATCTGTAGCTATACTCCCACTAATAGAAATAAATCTGTGATAAAAATATAGTGAATTCCTCATACTTTGTGCAGATGCTTCTCTGAGGACATTGCAGTTATTCTGTAATTTTCTATTCTTCATGCTATTCTCTGTAATAATCTTGGGATAATGAGCTCTTGCAGAATGTAAAAGAATTAAAGGAGACTAGTCTTTCCTTGAAAATATTACTGTGGACTTCTAGCCCAGTTTTTCTCCATTTTCTCTCAGCTACACTCTATGGTCCCTTGAGTTTCTGGACAGAATTGTTTAACCATGGCAAAGTTTTACTGAGTGATTTATTCTTAACCCTATGTGGGGCCACTGTGTTTAATATGGTGGTGGGGGGGGAGAGGGTCATTTCTTTGCTGCTGCTTGAGCATGGAGGGGTAGAAGAGGAGGCTTTGGGTTTCTAACATTTTTGCTGTCACTCATTCTTTGGGGCACTTCTGTTTTCATGGATGTGTGTGAAGAACAAGAATTTCAGTTTGTATATTGTATACATTCTGATATTAAGTGGAACTATTGAACTATATTGGTCAAGTTATTGTTGAAAGAGTCAACCATTTCATTCACATGGGTCAGATAAACTAGCCTGCTTAGAGAATTTAGGCTGTGTTGCAGCAACAAGAAAAAGTTTTGAACTGTAATCTCTTCTGTTGTCTTGGTTATAGACAGGAGGTTATCAAAATGTACACAAAAACGATCAGAAATGGAGGTAGCTGACAGAGAGGCATTTATAATATTTAACCCTTTTGTCATTACTAACTGAAGTGTATTTCCAAGTCAATGTGTGGGGTCAGTAATCTAGGCTGTCTAGTAAGTTCATGAATTCAGCTACCATCGTGTTCACATATGAGAGATCATTGATATGAATTTTGAAATCATCAGCAATGACAATCCTGTCATTGTTCAATATTAAAGAAGATAAGAATTCTGAGAATTCTCAGAGAAAACAGGCGTTGGGCTTGAGAGGACGATCAATGATAATGTACAGGACAGGATCCATACAAAAAATTTTAAACACATACTCTAAAACGTGAAAAATTGTTGACAGACAGTAGATTGCACCTAAAATGCTTTTTGAACATGGAGGCAAGCCCGCCAGCTCATCCACTAGGCTGCAACACTCTAAGACTGTCTTGGTCAAGGGAACACAATTCAGATAACTGGCTGTATTAATCTGGCTTTAACCAGGACTCTGTTAAGAAAATAAAATCAAGGTCTGCAGAGATAATAAAATCACTTGCGATAAAAGTCTTATTTGAATGGTAACTCACATTTCAAAGAGCAGCTTAGACAGAGTAGCTTGGAATGGGGCAACAGGGGAGGCAGATTTTAAGAACAGAAGTTTATTTCAGTTAACACTTTTAATAGGGTCATTCAGTCTGGGGGCCCTTCCAGTGAGAAAGGTCTGAACAGGATGGGTAATATTTACAAAACTGGTGAACAGTGAGGAGGAATTAGTTAGGGAAGGTCACACATGATATTACTTGTAAATAGTTATACATGTGAGTTTGCCAGAGTGTGGTGAGGTATGTTTGCAGACAGCATCCATGAGCCTAGACTTGTTTGGGTGAAAAGCAATGAGTTTGAAAAATGTGGTGTGCTCCCAAAATAGATTAAAGTTGTCAATTAAGCAAAGTTCTGAGCTCTACATTGCATCCAAAGGCAATCATGCAGACTGAAGAGCATGCTAACATGCCCAGAGCTGCGAGTCTGTGTGCAAATTGGTCAGAAGATAAAAATGTCAATGCAATTTCACTGGCTCTCCACTTAATCTTAGAGCAGTTTGACAACAGCAATTGCTACGTCAGGCTGCCGTTCATCGATCACAGCTCAGCATTCAATGCAATCTTACCCTCACTACCAAATCAATGAGTTTCAAAACCTGGGCCTCTGATCCTCCCTCTGCAATTAGATCCATGACTTTCTCATCAGGAGACCACAGTCAGTGTGCATTGGAAATAATATCTCCTCCCCCTGGGTAATCAAAACCAGCGCACCTCAAGGATGCATGCTTAGCCCACTGCTCTACACTCTCTACACCCATAGCTGTGTGTCCAGTACACCTCAAATGCCATCTGTAAGTCTGCTGGTGACACAACTGTTGTCAGCAGAATCTCAAATAGTGACAAGGAGGCATATAAGAGTAAGGTAAATCAACTGGTTAAGTAATATCTCAACAACAATCTTGCACTCAACATCAGTAAGACTAAAGAATTGATTGTGAACTTCAGGAAGTGGAAGTCAGAAGAAAATGCACCAGTCTTTATTGTGGGATCAGGAGTGGAAAGTGTAAGCAGTTTTAAGTTTCTGGGTGTCAGCATCTCTGAAGATCTAACCTAGGCACAATATGTTGGTGCAATTACAAAGAGGGCACGCTGGAGGCAATACTTCAATAGGAGTTTGAGGAGTTCGGTATTGCACCAAATTTCTACAGATGTACTGTGGAGAGCATTTTAACTGGTTGCATCATGACCTGGTAAGGACCCACTAATGCACAATATCAGAAAAAGGTGCAGTGGATTGTAAACTCAATCAGTTCCATCAAGGGCACTAGTGTCCCCAACATCAAGGACATCTTCAAAAGTCAATGCCTCAAAATATGGAATCTATCATCTAGCCCCACCTCCAGGCTGTGGCCTTTTCTCGTTACTATCATCAGGAAGGAGGTACAGGAGCCTGAAGGCACACATTCAACATATTAGGACAATCTTCTTCCCTGCGGCCATCAGATTTCTGAACAATCCATGAACATTACTTCACTATTTTGCACTACTTATTTACTTTATTTTCTAATATATTTCTTATTGTAACTTCCTGTCTTCTTGTGCATTGCACTTTACTGTTATGGCAATCAACAAATCTGACAACAGATGCCAGTGATATGAAACGGAAGTCTGATAATAGGAAACATTTCCTTGGTTTTAAAGAATGTAGCCCTGGGGTAAGGAGGAAAATGTTCAGCGGGAACGTAAAGAAGATTTATCTTACTTGGATGATTTTAAGAATTCAGAACATAATGGAAGTGGGTATCTTTAAAGCATTCTAGAAAAGTCCAGGCTAGCACTTGACTCACCATTGTAAAGAGGAGTTGGACTTTTTATGGTTGCCATAATGTGGCAAGATAAAGAGTCTGTTTCTGTGCAGAATGATTGTGTCTTAATGATAGCAGGTAGATTCATTAAGTCATGCAATAAAACAGCACAGAAACAGGTCATTTGGCCCAACTAGCCCATGCTAACCACAACATCCTCCCTACTAGTCCCAACTACCAACATTTGATCCATTACCCTCCAAGCTCTTCCCCTCTATGTACCTATCCCAATGTTACTTCAATGTTGCAATTATACTCACATCAAACATTTCCTCTGGTAGGTCATCGACAGTATGTAAAGAGGTTGCAAGTTCTGACAAGATAGTTCATATCTGTGGTGACGATGAGGTCACTTTAGACAGAGTGATGGAAAGCCAGTGTTTATATCAGGAATTTTCTCAGAGTTGACAGAGGCAAAGTTTATTAGAAAGCTCATCTTAATCCATGTACTTGCCCAATTCAATGTGGAGCAGACAAACCAAGCTACTTAATAGTGTACACTCTGAGTCTTGTCTGCATTCATAACATTACCATACAAAATATCTCTGACCATCATCTCAGTTACTTCCTTCACCTGACTAATGTTTTCTGTTTGCATCACTCTGATTATTCCCACCAGATTATCCCTGCCACTGTTCCAGGTGTCCCATCATTCCTAATTCCTGGTTTCCAGCATCAGCAGTATTTCTTTTTCTTTTGTTCACTCCTAATCAAAAACTACCCAATCAATCATACTTAGATCCCTCCATTGGCGCTCATCCAATCAACCTGATTCCCATTTGTCCAGCTCCTTGCTTGTGATGTTCTCTTTCCCTCTGGTTTCATTTTTACATCTATCTGTGGTCCTCTGGATTATTTCTTCCATGCTTCTCATTGTCCTCCTGTGTTAATCACTCACATACAAGAGAAAATCTGCAGATGCTGAAAATCCAAGCAACACAACACAAAATGCTGGAGGAACTCAGCAGGACAGATAGCATCTATGGAAAAGAGTACAGTCGGTGTTTTGGGTCAAGACCCTTCGGCAGGACTGTGCTCTTTTCCATAGATGCTGCCTGGCCTGCCAATTTCCTCCAGCATTTTGTGTGCGTTGCTTGATAACTCACATCTTCTGTCTTGATCACTCAAAGGTTTAAAGGTTCATTTTATTGTCAAAGTATGCATGTATAATGCAACTGCGACATTTGTCCTCTTTCACAGTCCTCTTTCCTTCCCTTCTATTTTGGGAAGTCAATAACTGAACTAAATGCCTAAATGCCTATCTGGCTCACTTCTGTTGGACTAAACCATAGGAGCCTTGAGCACAAAGCACTCAATAGCAAAGCAGACCAAAATAGATATTTTACACTTAGAATCCTCAATATTCCTCATAGGGGGAATATCAACTGAACACAGCTGCCGCACTTTGCTATACAAAGTGTAGCAAGGTACGCTCCTCATGACAGTCAGACAGAAATGCACATTATCACTTCTGTAGAAGACAGACAAAGTTTGCAGGGAGAGAGCTTCACAATTAACTGAAGGGGAAGTTAAAGTTGTTTGAACTGACAAACCTGTTGAGTGGGAGGCTCAGCACCAAATAGTGAGGTTTAGTAGGGAGGAGGTGTTTGTAGAAGCCTCAGTAGAGCATCTCCTGCTGGAAGTGACTCATGCGGCCTCTCACACATACACTTTAAGATGGCACCAACAAGAGGTGACTCTCTGTGTAGCTCCGATGGGAATCATCAAATGTTCCCATTCAGGACTACTGCAGCTGAAATCATCATCACAGCTGCAGGTACTTCAGTAAGCAATGTAGTTTTAAGACTTTTAAAATAATCTACCGATACTCAAAATGAACAGACCCTGGTCTGCAGACTCGGATCATGACTGCAGTTTCCTTTTAAGAGGAAGCGAGGAGTGTGCTGGGCTGCAAGTAAGGTTGAAATGCAGAGGCTTTAGACCACCACCCCCGCCACTCCAACTACCCTTCTGGTGAATGTACAGTCTGGAAAATACAACTGAAGATCTCAGACAAGGTTATTGCAGCAGTGAGACATCAGGGACTGCTGTGTACTCTACAGAAACATGGTTATCCCCCACTATTTCAGATGCAGCACTACAGCTCGATGGCTTCACCATTCTCTGCAAAATCAGGACAGCTCCGTCATTCAAAGGCAGAGGAAGAGGAGAATGCTTTATGGTTAATTCATCATGGTGCATCAACGTGGCAGTTCTGTCTCAGTCCTGCTCATCCGACCTGGAACATTTAGCAGTCAAATGTTATCCTCCTTGGCTGCTGAGGGAGTTTTCTACCATGACCTTAGTAGCGATGTACATTTCACCCCGGCCAATGTAAGGCAGACTCTGGAGGAGCTGAGCAGTGTAATCAGCAGGTGTGAAACTGTACACCCTGATGCCTTCCCTTTCATTGCAGGGGATTTCAACCAGGCCAGTTTGAAGAAGTCACTGAACAGCTACCATCAGCATATCACATGTGCAACCAGAGGAGTTAAAACACTTGATTACTGTCACACAACCATCAAGGACACGTACCGCGCCATCCCACATCCGCACTTTGGAAAGTACAATCACCTGGTTGTACTTCTACTTCCAGCATATAGGCAGAGACTAAAGACCACAGCACCAATGGTGAGGACCAAGAACGCAAGGTAAGTGGAAGTAGAGGAGCGCTGACAGGACCGCTTTGAGTCAGTAGACTTGACAATATTCAGAGATTCATCTTTGTGTCTGAATGAATGCTACACAGATGTCACCAACTTCATCAAATCCTGAATGTGCCTTCAAGAACACAGCAGACATACCAAAATCAAAAGCCAGGGATAAACCAGAAGATTCACAATCTGCTGAGGTCCAGATCTACAATGATCCAGAACTATACAGGAAGTCTAGGTATGATCCACAGAAGACTATCTTAAGAGTGAAAAAACAATTTTGATTGAAGGAATTGAATAAACATCAGCTCTGGCAGGGTTTGCAGACAATTACCTTCTATGAAGCAAAACCTAACATCATGATTTACAGTGTGCTTCAGTCTCAGATGAGCTCAATGCCTTTGTGCACACTTTGAAGGAGAAGAAAACTACATCAATGTGATCACTGCAGCATCCACTGACCCTTTGAACTCTGCCCTGAAGTCTGATGTCAGATGATCTTTCAAGATGCCCCGATAATGTACCTGGTAGGGCTCCGAAAAACTGTGCCAACCACCAGGCAGGAGTATTCAAGGACACCTTCTATCTCTCTTTGATGTAGTCACAAGTTCTTACTGGCTTCAAAGAGTCAACAATTGTACCAGTGCCCAAGAAGAGCTGGATAATCTGCCTCGATGACTATCACCCAGTAGCACTCACATCAACAGTAATGAAATGCTTTGAGAGGTTGGTCACGGTCAGAATCAACTCCTGCCTAAGCAAGGACCTGGACCCACTGCAATTTGCCAAACACCACAATGAGTCTACAGCGGATGCAACCTCACTGGCTTTGCACTTGGCCTGGGATCACCTGGGCTGTTGCAGTACTTATGTCAGGCTACACACACAAAGTACTGGAGGAACTCAGCAGGCCAGGCAGCATCTATGGAAAAGAGTAAACAATCAACATTTCAGGCCAAGGCCCTTCATCAGGACTTGGGTAGAGGTAGAAACAGGAGGTGCAGGGCATGGGAATGATGAGATTAGTGGCAGTAGATGCGAGATCCTCAGAATTACTAATATCAGTGATGGTCTGGGTGACAATGGCCTAGTACTCCTTACTGGGGTCCTCTTCAAGGAGTAAGTAAGAAGAGGTGTCTGAGAGTTGTCACTTGACCCCAGCAAGGTAGAGGTCAGTCTGCCTGACTCATACAACACCCCCGTTATCTGTGGGTTTGGTGGTGAGATTAGGATTAGTGAGGAGTGAGTGGAAAGCGATGCGTTTGGAAGGAGTAGGGTTAGAATTGGAGATAGGAATGGTGAAGTCAAGACAGTTAATTTCTCACTGGCTGTTAGCAATGGAAAATCCAGAGCAGACAGAAGAACAGAGCAGGCTGCCCAGGAAGAGGAGGAGGGCTGGAGATGAGAGGAGGTCATCAGTGAAGGCTTGGAGACAGTGGCGGCAGATGAAGATCTTACTGTCATGATGGGCACAGAATTCACTGAGTGTGAGGCCCTCACTGAGGACGGAATGTTCTGCCTCAGAGAGGGTAAGACCTGGCATGGATGAGAGCTGGGATCAAATGGGTGAAGAGGGTTGGTAGTGTCTGAGGAGAAGGGAAGAGAAGGGAGGGCTGGGGTTTTCAGGGAAGTTGGGGTGGGAGGAAGATAGAGTCTCCAAAGGCCTAAGAATTGACAGTGGGACCTGAGAGAAACGGGATTGCAGAGTAATGGTGGGGGAAAGGGAGACTAGAGTGCCCGCAGCAGCACGCAAGGTCCTGGGTCAGTCAAGGTCTGGGGTGGTTGGGTTTGGAGATAGCCCTATAAGCACTTTGAAAGTCTCTGGGTTCATTCGAACCCACATCGATGGCGAAGGAGTCCAGGTTCTCAATCTGCTCGGGATTGTTAGAACCATTGAGGTGGGCAGCAGGGGTCATGGTCTAGAGACATCCATGCCTGCCAGCGTTGGAGATGGCAGGTTCTGTAGTCTGTAGACAGGCAACCTTCCAATCCTTGCTGGATGTGAGAGGAACTGGTGATTACAAGCGTGGATCCGACGGAGGATAAAGGAGCAGACAGGTTCATTGCAGGCGACGGAGAGGGAATCCCGGAGCTGTGTAAGTGACTGGGATAGGCACACCAGTTACCTCCTCGTGGCGGAAAATGTAGCGTGTGGAATGTGGCGTGAGAAGCAGCGGGAGAAGCGGTCTATTGAATGTAAGTACCTGGGGTCCTCAGTTGGTCCGAATCGAGAAGCTTGAAAACGGATCTGGATGCCACGTGGCACAAGATGGCAGCAAAGTCATGTCCCAGGTAGGATACATGGCTGTGGTAGTGGGATCGCGTGAGCGCGTGGTTGAAGAGTTGGAGGGCAGCAGAGATCACAGAGGTGGAGCAGTGAGAGGGGGCTCATTGAAATTCCTTTGAAGAGAAGATTTAATCCAGACAACCTGTTCATAGTCTATGCCTTCACAGTATGGTCCAGGTCAATTTTGACCCGGCCCAAGAATCCCCTCATAACAAGTTTTGAACTTGAAATTATGAACCGCAGATCTATTTAGGACATATAAGTAGCCTATCTGACATTAATAAATGGATGATTAATCCTTAATTAATGTTTCAGAGATCTAAAATCCATTTCAATAGATACGGGACAAACTTGATCTGGAACAGCCTCAATGTACAAATATTTGTAGCACCTGTACAAAAGTATAACATTTTTAAATATTTTCATTTTTGTGCATTTTGGGTCACTTTAGGAAAAGTCATCAAATTTTGGCTAAATAAAATGGCATTTAGGGTGCTTTGACTGCTGTTAAATGTCAAAATGGGTCAAATTTGATTCGAACAGTATGCAAGGATTAAACTTCTTCATGGTAGGCATCCCTGGAAGAGTCTTCACAGTGTAGTAATCCAATCACAAACAAGACAAAATCTACAGATGCTGAAAATCCAAGAAACACACAGAATGCTGGAGGAACTCAGCAGGCCCTCAGGCCCAAAAATTCTTGAAGAATTTTTATGTCACCAGTGATACTTGTAAATTGCTACAGATGTACCATGGAGAGCATTCCACTTGGTTGCATCACTGTCTGTTATGGAGGGGCCACTGCACAGGATCAGAAAAAGCTGCAGAAGGTTGTAAATTCAGCCAGCTCCATCATGGGCACTAGCCTCCCCAGCATCCAGGGCACCTTCAAAAGGTGATGCCTCAAATTGGTGGCATCCATCATTAAGGACCCCCATCACCTTGACATGCCCTCTTATTGCTACCATCGAAAAAGAGATAAAGGAGCCCAAAGACGCACACTCAAAATTTCAGGAACAGTTTTTTTTCCCTCCACCATCAGATTTTTAAAGGAACATGGAAGCCATGAACATTTCCTCAATATTTTTCCTCCTCTTTTAATTCTATTTATTTATTTTTATATACACTTCTTAATGTAATTTATAATTTTTATTACTATGTACTGCTGCTGCAAAACAACAAATTTGCTGTGATATCAAATCTAATTCCGTTTTTTTTTTCTGATTCATGCACTCATATAATCACCAAATTACACAAATGATGCTGTTAAACATAGGAGCTGTTACTTCTTTCCATCCTCTCTTGCAACACCTCCTATGCTCATGGCACTTATGGCATTCTCCCTCTTCCACCCCCTATACAATAGTCAGGCTTCCAAATATAGGAAATTCTAAATATTACTCAATGTCCTTTAACACGTTCATTCCATCAACAAAATTGTTGGAGGTTACTTATACAAACTGAGGCTTCCTGCTAGATCAGTACTTCAAGAAATTGGACAATGTTATCTACCTCCTTATAGGCAAGCAGGTCAAATGAGCCCAAACCACCTCAAGGGTTGGGGCTATATGAGGTCTACCAGGTAATGCATTAACAATCTTTCATTACTTTGATTTAATTAATGTATAACACACTCATTACCATATATTACCTCGTCATAAAGACATTCAAGTCTTGCCTGCCTTCTGCATCAGAAAAGACCCCCTGTTTTCCACTCCCTGAAGCATGAAAGGTCAGAAGAGAAGGAAGGAAGACAGGATGGAGAGGCAGAGATGGATGAAAATTATGATGGGTACAGGACATCATTGTATCTCAGTACTACCTCAACGACTGTCACCAAAGGAAATGAGCAGATTACTAGGAAGTACAGCTGACAGTCTTGGCTGCAGTCAGATAGCATGTATATGAATTTAGTCATGAAAACACTGTTAATTTGCACAATGATATTAGTTTGGGATTACGTAGACAAAGCAATTAGATACAATTGTGTCTAAAACCATTTGCATTCCATTTCCTTCAGATATTTTCGGTACTGCTCTGGATTTTAGTGTTCCAAGGGACAGATCTTGCCCTGACTTTAAACTTCCTCCAGTATCCTTTGACCTTTGCAACCAGTTGAAGTGTTGAATGGACAATTTCTCCATGGTGCCATTCTCATTTCCATACTTTCAAATAGGCTATTTTGAAATATTGGATAAAATAGATGAGGTGACATTATGATGAAATCTACAGGGGGTGCGTGCTTCCAATTTTCATCTCCCGAAATGAGATAAATTACGAGGTAAAATCACCACTGCCATTAATTTTTTCATTGAGCTTGGAAGTAGGCTTTGATGTGTTCCAGTGCTGTAGAGTGTGACTACTATGGTTAAGTAAAATATACATTTCTAGAAATGTATCTATTAGGAAAGTGAAACTAATTTGACAATAATATTGTCAGATTGGCTCAATGGATTCAAGGAACACTCCCAACAAATGCCCCAGGATAGTCTTGCTATATGATGTTACACATGTACGTACTAATGCAGGGAAATAAATTTGAGACAGTATAAATATTTTTAATCCAATTTTACACATCAGTGAATTAACCTAAAAAGCTTTTGTACTATACAATCTGAAATGAATTCCTCCTCTATTTGGTACAGACTTGAGTATTCTCTATCAAATTCTGAATTCAAATTGTAAAGGATTATAACATTGAAGTGTTAGGTGAGGTAAAGGTTTGTAGGGAATTGCAGGACAGGGAGGAGGGGAACACAAGTTGGTGGTGGGGAATTAAATCGATCAAAATATATCAATGTGTCCAGATGGAAGCTACAAGGTTTAACTTGGACACATTCAGCTGGATAGCACCATTCAAGGATATGGGTTCATTTAAATAGAAGTAGAGTACTTGAGTGGTATTTCAATCAGCATTTAAATTTAACAACACAAGAAAATGTTCTCTGAAGTTATTGACATGTTCTAATAACATAATGAAGAAACTAAAGGGTAATTCACGGGGTTCATTAAAAATGAAGCACACAACAGCAATAGCAGCCATGCTTGTTTTCAAATCTCCCATTGGAAAGGGATCGTTGAGAATGATGAGGTGAGGCTAATTTTGATCCTTGGATGATCTGAAATTGTACACAGAGGTCTTAAACTGGATTGTGGATGAGGGAAAATATTCCTATTGTCCAAACAACAGCTACTTGTGGTGAGAGTGTGGGAAGAGACAGCTACACAGTGTTGAACTTGCAATATATGCAAAACATAACGTACAAACAGAAGTTTGGTTTTCTTGACCTCTCATAAAAGCTGTGTTTCTGAAAGTTTTGATCATCATATTGGTTGATGGTTGATATCAGCATGCAACTAGTCTCAAAGACTACCTTCTTTTTGTTAGGCCTGGTGACCATGCTTTACCAACTGAATGTGATCACCGTCCTCAACTATTTTGCCTCAGGATGCTTGTAGGTCTCTTTGATATGTCTAAGAACTTTGTATTATTTGTAAACTGATGCATAAAGCAGGCTGTGTTGACATTTTGCCAGATCTGACAATTAAGCAAATTTCACATGAAAACAGGCTAGTCAAAATGGAAAAGCAGCCAAATGTGTAGTTCTAGATGGCTTCCTGCAAGTAAAAAGCATTATCATTTGCAAACATATCAATGTGCATTTTGGATCACCTTATGGTATCATTTTAAAATATTTATTTCTAAACCACAAGGGTGTTCATCTTAATCATGCAACAATAAGATAAGGGTACTCCAGGTGTATGTCAAATCTTTGGAACCATCATGACATTTTTCAAGTTCTATGATCTCTTTAGATCTCCAAGGAGACAGGAGTGTCTGCTGAGTGACAAGGGATCCCAGTCAGGCATGGCTGTTGATACCCAGTCAATGTGGACAAAGGGTAGAGCAAAACTGGCCAATGACTGTCAGCTCTGGTATCGGGCAAGAAAGGTTCATATCTGAGCAATCGTCTTATTGAAATCCCACGTGAATGCTTATGAATACCACTTATTTAGAGGATCATATCTTGAGTGAAACCAACCATTAAAAACTGGAACTAATCTGACCAGACTGGATTTGATCACTAAACGTCAATAATAAAAAAAAAATTGCTGACAATTGGGAACTTCACAGCGGTTCACTGTCCAGACTTTCTCTTGTTTGATAGTAAGACAGGAGAATCTATTGATGTGATTTCTCTTCAATTTTTTGTTGCCACTCTTACAAATAGCATGGTGGTTGTCCTTTTAGTACAGTTTTCCAGTAAAATTGACTTCCCCTATCTCTTTTTTGTTTCATTGTCCAAGCTGCGACCTTTTACTCTTTAGCATCTGTTCCATGTTTTTTCTAACAGCAGATAAGAGTCTCTGGTTTGTTACTGCTGTAGTCTGTAAAGAAGTGAGCATTACCTTTTCTGTTCTTTGTTGCTGCTCTTAACAGCAGACAGAAATCTGTCGGTTGTGATTAAGTTCTGGTCTGGACTATTTATTAACTGAAAAGTCAAAAAATCATGACATTTAAACAACCTGAAACAAGCCTCCTCCTAACATAGCTCAGATCTGTTTAAGGTAGACGAGACAGTTGGAAAGCTATCTTTCATATGCTTCTCCAGAATTAGCAGAATCAATTTAATATCATCGACATACCTCATAAAATTTGTTTTCATTGAGACAGCAGTACAATGTAGAAGAAAAACCTGTGAACTACAGTATTAGTGTGTGTATAATAGTTAAATTAAATAAGTAATGCAATTATAAAAATATAAAGTAGTGAGGTAGTGTTCATGGGTTCAATTATTTTAGTGAGCTGACTTCTTCACCACGTTGCAGTGCAGAAGATTTGAAGTAGCCAAAGGTACAAGATACTGGAATCAATTAAGAAGAAGAGGAAGATTAAAAATTAGAGAGTGAATAAAGAGAGAACACTATCACAACAACAGTGCTATAAGGCTCAGATTATCACTTGCAGTCTCAGAAGTAATTGTTCTAAAGTAGCTGATTTCAGTGATTAGCTTTTTTTAAGAGCTGTAACGTTAACATCATTTCACATTGGCTAATTTCAAGTATATTCATTAAAAATCTCACTTAATGTGCAGTAATGGAGAAATAATGTAAATCATGAGTCAAATGACTACACTCATTTGTAAAAAGTGCAAATACAAAAACTGCACCAATGTCAAAGGGACAGGCAAGAATAGGGATCATTATATTTCTATTTTATCATTAGCTTTATGGGAATGCAACTGGCATCCTACCTACCATGATCTCTTTACTGTGCTTGCCAGACATTATCTTCTCTTAGATGGTATCTATCAAAACCGTGAAATGCTTCTTTCTTGTGCTGGCTGAGTCAGTTGATGCACCCTGGTCCAATTTCTGCTGATAACTCTGAGCAGCTTATAGTCATGGCATTTACTCAGCTCTGAGATAACTGAAGCTTACTCCAGTAGCAGTGATGCTTGACTTCATGTCTTTCGTAAACTTCAGTTCTGAACGCTATTTGCTTACTTCAATTATTTGCACAATTTTTTTCTCTCTGTGCATTGGAAATTTTACAGTCCTATTTTTATGGGTTCTTTTGTGGTTTCTTAGTTTGTATCTCCCTGTGAGGAGATAAATTTCAGGGTTATATATGTATTTTGATAATAAATGTACTTTGAACTTATAAAAGGAGAATACTATCTACTTATGGAGGAGGTAGTCTTTTAATGCTTGGTGCTTTTTCCCTCCTGTCTTACAAAGGAAAACAATGCTGGGATATTGTTGAGGCCAATATGGTTATTGGCCATATAGAATCCTGTATTATCCATCATTTGCAAACAACACATGTACGTCTGAGAAAATTGGAAAGGTAGGCCAGGTTTTGAATCTATTTGTATATTTTTTGCTTAATTAGAGTTGTTAACATCCTTTTGAGAACAGAAGTTACTGGCTTGGAAAAAGTAAGAGATCTTATTAACAGAGCAGATGGTGGTCTATTGACACCTAATTAATGGGCACAAAGAATCTTAAATGAAAGTTAATACTGAGAAATATAGCCAACACTATCTTTCATGAAAATAGAAGTGTGATTAAAAATTAAAACTATATTTTTCAATAAGATAGCTCAGGAAAAGAATGTGTTGAATAATTGAAAAAAATATTAATGTGCAGACCTGAAGTAGCAAATAAAGTTACTGCTGCAGAAATAGACCTTAGATGGTGTTCCAAATGTCACTGATGCATCATAAAGAATTAGTTAAAATGCATATCAACCACAGCCTACAATTGGTGCTCTTAAAACAAATCCAAACCATGGAAAGGATTTAGAAAAACAAGTCAAAGATGCGTGGAAATGAATAATCAATTAAAATTCTACAGAAGAAATGTCACTCAAAAATTGTGATTAAAAATTTTAATCTAAACTGAAGAGTTGTTATTCAGATGTTCGTAAAAAGAAAAATAGAATTCAAAAACACATAATCAGCTAAAATGTGAAAAAAGCTCCATTGTTCAGATCTGTCAGCTGAGACGTGAAAGGTTAACTATTTGCTGATGATTAGAAAAAGAGTGGAGTATTACCCATATCAAAGATTCTCTCTCGACCAAGCACCATAAAAACGTTTAACTGGGCATTCATTCACAAGCTCCCTGGAACATTCAGATGCAACAGTGGCTCAGCTCTAAAGTTAACAGTTTCTTGTGGGACACTGAAAATTCTGAGGAAACACCATTTAACTCCTGGGCACTCTCTTAATCAACAGGAATAATTTCTGAGTAATTGATCTTCAGTTTGGGGACCACTTGAAACAGAGTAAAATTAATTAATTTGCTAAGATTAAAGCTGATAAGAAAATAGGACTGGTAAAAGATCACAAATCTTTGGATACCCAAGACATCTTCAGAGAACGGTGCCTCAGAAAGGCGGTGTCCATTATGAAGGACCTCCATCGCCCAGGACGTGCCGTATTCACATTGTTACTGTCAGGAAGGAGTTAGAGAAGTCTGAAGGCACACACTTAGTGATGCAGAAACAATTTCTTCTCCTCTGCCATCTGATTTCTATATAGACATCAAACCCATGAACATTACCTCGCTTTTTTGTTATTTCTGTTCTTGCACTATTTTTCATTTAACTATTTAATATACATATATATTGTAATTCATTTACTTATTTTTCTATGCTTATCATGTATTGCATTTTACTGTTGCTGCAAAGTTAACAAATTTCATGCAGAGACATTAAACCTGATTCTGATTCTGATTTATTGAAGAGAATTCCCTCATCATTTTCTTTATATTTACAGTAACAATCAATGTTCAGTAAAGAGGCCAGTGAAAACAATAACTTATATGAACATACACAAAATGCTGGAGAAATTCATCAGGACAAGCAGCATCCAACTTCTTGTGAACAGCCCATGCAGCCAAGCTTGAGAACAAAACAATCTGAGGACAACGTATTCCAAGCTAAACTCAGAAAACTTCAATTACAACTCTCTGTGGTTCAAGAAATCAGGAAAACCTGTCTCATGTACTTGCCTCAACTCCACCTCCCCCCATATAGGAAGAAAATAACGCAATTCTCAAAATGAGTTCTTCGATTCCATGACATTTGATGTACTCACATTCTTCAGGAAGATGTCTTCCTTTCTATTGCGTATGGTGGTGGTGACGTCCTCTCTCACATTCTCTTTGTTACTCAGACCTATTGTCATCCCACCTTCCTTTCAGCCAAAATGAGGAAACAAACTTCTTCCCTCGGTCATATGCTGCTTGACCTATTGACTTCTTCTTGTGTCTCTCTCTTGGACCTCAGACATGCGAGCGCTATTTGTTTTGGTGTAGGCTATCCCTAAACAACTTCATCTGCAGAAGGAAAACAGCTCACAGCAGGCCAGTCAAGATGCTAAAGTTCTGAATCCCTGCTCTGACTGCTGACACCATACTCTACAGCAACTAACCCTCTCTGTTTGTCAATCACATATGATTTTATCATCGATCATCCATTCCAATATGACCTCATTCAAAGTTCAAATTTTATCATCAAAATACATATATGTCACCATATACAACCATGACATTCATTTTCCCGCAGGGTACCTCAACTAATCTATAGAATAGTAACTATAACAGGATCAATGAAAGATCAACCAGCGTGCAGAAGACAACAAACTACGTAAATGCAAATATAAATAAATAGCAATAAATAATGAGAACATGAGATAACAAAACAAAGAGCCCTTAAAGCGAGATCATTGGATGTGGGAACATGTCAATGGATGGCCAAGTGAGTGTAGTTATCTCCTTTGATGAAGAAACTGACGGTTGCGGGTTAGTAACAGTTTTTGAACCTAGAGGTGTGAGTCCTGAAGCTCTTGTACCTTTTTCCTGATGGCAACAGCAAGAAAAGAGCATGGCCTGGGTGGTGGGGAGCTCTGATGATGGAGGCTGCCACTAAGGTGGTGGAGGTAGATACAATAGGGTTCTTTAAGAGACTCTTGGATAGGTACATGAAGCTTAGAAAAATAGAGGGCTATGTGGTAGGGAAGTTCTAGGCAGTTTCTAGAGTAGGTTATATGGTTAGCACAACATTGTGGGCTAAAGGGCCTGTAATGTGCTGTAGATTTCTATATTCTATGTTATATAATGGTTGGAAGGGCCAAATTCTCTACTTTTTGCAGGATTTTCCATTCAAAGGGTTCCATGGGTTGCAATGCCCTCAATAAAATGAGTCTCTTATCAGTTCTGCAACCTACTCATGGGAAAATGAATGAATCTTTGTAGCCTGATGCACTTTCTCAAAATAAAAAAAAGAGATCTTCATAATACTGCGGACCAGCCAGAGAGCAAACTCTGAAATTGTAATTAAGAGTCAACATTGATCTCTTTAATCTGATGGGAAAGAGAAAGGACAGAGCATCAAGTAAATGCACTCAGCTCCATATGAAGCACACATTACTGATTACCTATCCTGATGGATTGAAACTATCACTCGAGAAAATTGGCATAAACACTTTGCAATAATGATTGGCTAAGCTTGGCCTACCTCCAAAATGGTGCCAGGTGGCAATGAGAACAATCAGCTTAAGATTTAGTCTATGGTTAAAGATGACAATTTAGGTAACAGGTATGCTGGAAGAAGCTGTCATTGCACTTGAAGAGGAGGCAAACATCAACAAGAAGAAAGCATTTTTCACAACTGTGCACTTGTAGTGCTACTATGACAATGTAACTTCCTTTGGGATCAATAAAGTATCTACCTATTTCCTGCAGCACTTTATAGACACTATATAGAAAGTACTGAAGTATTCTCACCATGT
This sequence comes from Mobula birostris, assembly GCF_030028105.1. Lineage (NCBI taxonomy): Eukaryota > Metazoa > Chordata > Chondrichthyes > Myliobatiformes > Myliobatidae > Mobula > Mobula birostris. The sequence goes on along the minus strand of NC_092376.1, from coordinate 88,501,560 downwards.
CATGCAGGAAATTCCCTTGAACAGAAAATCTTACAAAAAGTAGTGGATATGGTCCGGTCCATCATAGATAAAGCCCTCTCCACCATTGAGCACATCTATATGGAGTCTTGTCACAGGAAAGCAGCATCCATAATCAGGGACCCCGACTACCTAAGTGATGCCTTCTTTTTGCTGCTGCCATCGGGAAGAAAGTACAGGAACCTCAGCACTCACACCACCAGGTTCAGGAGCAGTTATTAACCCTCAACCATCAGGCTCGTCAACCAGCAAGGACAACTTCACTCAACTTCACTTGTCCCATCACTGAACTGTTCCCACAACCTATGGACTCACTTTCACGAACTCTTCATCTCATGTTCTTAATATTCATTCTATCTTTCCTTCTTTATTTATTGTCATTAGTTATTTTTTTCTTTTTGTATTAGTAAAACTTGTTGTCTTTTACACACTGGTCATCCGCCCTATTGATACAGTCTTTCATTGATTCTATTATGGTTATTGGATTTGTTGAGTATGCCTGCAAGAAAATGAACCTCAGGGTTGTACATGGTGAGATGTATGCATTTTGATAAAAAAAAATTTACATTAAACTTCGAATTTGGAAATATCTCTGCCAAAATGAGCTCAGAGAGTTCCTCATCAGCAAAGTAATATTGATGTCTAGTTTTTTACAATGTCTGTTCAGGAATCTTATTTGTCATGACAAACAAAACACCCTGCTCTTCTTCAGTACCATCCCATGCACTCCATTACATTTACTAGGAGAGTTTTTGAAAGCTTATTTTAACAAAAAAATGCCACTAGAATTCACACAGAGTTTTTGTACTCAATTAGAACTTAAAACCACAAGACTCTTAACTACATAGTAAAGGTACAACCATCTGAGGAAATTCAACTTAAAGGCACTAACTAAAAATTATCAGCACATATTATAAAATAATCATGCATTTTGTAATAAAGCAGCAACAACAAAAAGGTCCTGTTTGATGAAACCTCATAGATTCTGATTCCACAGAAAGGCAAAAATATCAAGCCATAGTATTAATCACATCAAGGACAAAAGCGTATTTATCAACCTTAGGAGGGTGGGTTAGAATATCTTTAACAATTCTTCCAATTTGAACATGCTAATTTTGACACAAATTTAGTTTACACATTTTAGTTTTTCCATTGAACCTAATAATAAATATTTAAGAAATTTGATTCAAAAATACTTTTGCAACCCTCATAACAGTTCTCTCTAAAGCTTGGTCAGATTTTGGAATTTGAAAAGTACCTGCTGTTTTGGAAGACTCCAAACAAATGATGGTTTTGAAGAATTCAATCCAATAATTAAATGCAAGTGTAACTCAAATGATTTGTTTTTAAAAGTAATACAAGGTTAAACATTAGGAAAGAGACACGGGAGATACTGGAAAATGGAGCAGAATGTAAGGTGCTGGAAAAACTCAGTAGGTCAAGGCAGCATCTGTGGAGGAAAAGGAATAGTCAATATTTCAGGTTGAGACCATGCATCAGTGTTGATACAAGACCTCAACCTGAAATATCACCTATCCTTTTGCCTCCATGTTGCTTCCAGGCCCATTGTGTTCCTTCAGCATGTTGTTTACTTTTCCTATTTTAAGCAGAAGGATGTCCTAATGTAGCACATGCAACTATAATTTTAACAGAGATATGGATAAAATAAGAGTAAGACCGGTAGATCTTAATCATAACTATCAATAGTCTGATAGTTTGCTAATCTTTCATAAATTCCAAGTTGACCTCTATAAGCAGTGAGATTGGGGAGAGTTTGGTGGCTTCATCATTGAAGTGGGGCAGAGTGCACATCTGAAATCAATTAAGTGATCTCATCAGGATGTTCACAGAAAAATGACAGGTCAGAGCAAGTAAAATGGCATAGGATCCTGGCTTATCAGCTTTACAACCTCCTGAAGTTCAAAACACAATCTTATGGTTGATTGATTCTAATCTCACAGCAGATCAAAATAATATTTCTTATGAGATTAGGAGCCTCCTAATGATTCTTTGCCCAGTGTTTTTCTCAAGCTTATGTAAAATCTTTCCTTTATAAGTGTGCTCAGCTGAAGTGAAAAGAATTCGATGTTGAGCCGAAAGAGGAATCATTAGGACAGGTGACCTTGATTGGTCAAAGACAAGAGTGAAGGAGGAATCCCAAAGGAATAGAGATAGTGATAGTTCAGAGGGAATTCCAGAGCTTAGAGCTTGCATAACTGGAAACATAACCATGGCTGCCACAAATATTGGTGAGAAATAGGCAAGGGGTTTTCAAAGAGCTAGAATTCCAAAATTACTCAGAACTTATGAAGCTGCAGTGATTGTACGGATTGGAAAGGGTGAGGCCATGGTAGGATTTGACTACAAGGACAATTATATTCAGAGTTGTAATAGTTAAAGCACAATCATGCCTTCATGCCACTATTACGCTTACAAATCAATTTACATGGTCATGAACTGAAGAATTAGATGCAGGGCTGCATTATTTTTCCCACATGAATATTAGAGTTTTCTGTTCTGTTCACCTTTTATTCATCTGCAGCAGTAAAGGGAGGAAATACTAATTAAAAGACAGATTGCAACTCTCATTCTGCTTATAGATTATAAAGTCTCCAAAAATAAAAGGAATGTGAATTAGAAAATTACCCTATCGTTAACAAAGAGGCCTTCAGTGTTCTGAACTGTTAACTTTTCTTTCCACTGGTACGCATAGCTTGTCGGGCTGCGCAAAGAAAAAAGTATTGTGCAATGCTGATGAATGGAGGCATCATTCACATCACTGTAACACATACAAGATGTTGTACTGTGAATAAGGAACAGTGTGGGGGAAGGATTCAAGCAAAGAGAGCATGCAGAGAAGGACAATATGCCTCACCACAAAGAATACTTTGTAATCCTGCAGGTCGAGATGAATAAAGATATGCTTGTACATCAAGATGAAAAGGGTTGCAGGTATCCTTATTTCAGTAGGTCAACACTTAATGAGGACAGGAAATCTGTTACATTCTGCAGAAAGTATGTCAAGAGTTGTAGGTCAAAGTTGCACAGAAACAAAATGCCCTTAATGTACAAAAACAGTTGAGTTTTATAAGAGCTGTTTTCTTCTTCTATTGAAGGTAGGCATGTGTACTTGAAGTGAAATATGTTCTGTAGACATGGAAGGAGTCTTTTTTCCAATTGGCACATGAGGGAGTCAGAGTCGAATGATTGGGAACCCTTTAATTAATATTATTATCTGGCAAACAAGCTGTGCTGCTTGTTAATTTCTGCCCCATTTCACCCTGACTGTTGCACTTCTTGTCTTTTGGCAGGGCGAGGACATTAGATTCATTGTCCAAGCTTTCCACTCTACTCAAAGCCATGTATTATTGTAGAAGGTTACAACACTCATTTATTAAAAGCTCCTTTTCGCAATTCTCCCTCTGGGCCACCTGTGAGGTTCACTACTTCATAACGATCCCACGATTGCCGCATCACTATCGTGCACTGAGTCAGACTGTGGGATCAGACTGTGTCGTAAGTGAGTCAAAGTTAAAAAAAACAAATTGATTCAAATCCATTAACTGATCCAAACCATAATGTATTCTCCAAAGTTTCCTGTAATGTCTTATATGTACCAACTCTGTATTTCATGTCACTGCACTGTGATTTGGGATGAAAGTGTTGCATAACCTGAACTGTTATCACTTTCATTTGGTCCCTTTGAATTAAGTCATTTTCTCCCACATTACTGTGTTTTGGCTTAGTTTAGCCACAGTTGTGAAAACCCTCTAACTGCTCATTTCTCTGAACGTTGATTTGCCTGTTGTTGTGACTGTGATCCAAGAAACCAGAGAGACTCAGAAGCTGATGACATGGAAGTCTTTATTCATCACAACAAGCAGATTTATTCCTGGAGATCCTCCCAATTGAGTCTTCTAAACACAAAATACATCACATTATTGTAACCTTAAGATCAAAGTTAACAGTAGGTAAATCAATGCAATTTCAATAGATACAATGACATTGCTTACTTCAATATTTAGCAATGACGATGCTTCCTTTGAATTACATACTGTATCTACAGTCTGAATGTTTAAACATCTTTATTGAGTCAAAGTAATTCACACAGATGGTCTAAAAGCTTCTGAGCTGGGGACCCTGGACATCCAAAATTAATGGTGCCCCGACTACACGAACATCAAGAATATGAAACGATCTCAGCTATTGACTGCTTATACCTGTGACCAAGTTTGATATGCTAAGTGATAACATCCATCTGGTCTGACAGCTCGTCACAATGATGCAAATAATTTAGTCATGCTACCTGGTTTGATGCAGGCCAGTTAACATAACACCATTTTCTTACATTTAGATGTTGCATACAAGAATGTCTCATGGTCACGTCACCTTGCAGACTACATCTCTTGAGCATCCAGTCCCCTACTGTGGGCCAGCAGCTTGATGCTGTTTGCCTGTGAAGTCCCGCTGCTTTCCTTGGCTGTGTAAGTCTAGGGAAGACACACTCCGGGCTCACCAAACCCATGAGATTGAGACGGCTTTCCCAACCCAAACCCTGGCTTGTGTGGATGCTGTGTGATTTGCTACCCTGTTACAACTCAGTGCCATGAAACAACAGACAGCACACTGCATACGATTAAAGGAATTGCCTTTATGAATCTTAACTTAACTAAAGGGTTGGTAAAGAAAAGAAAAAAAACACAAAAGGGGCCCGTTATAGTTTAACAGTCAAATGTGCACAGGCTCGAGCTCAATCCTCAGTCGATCTTGGTGCCTGGCTCCATCGAATCACGATCTCCCCACCAGGTCGTATCCTACGACCAGTTCTGTCCAGTGTCTTCTTTCTCCATCTCCTGTCGAATGAAAGACCCAGCTTACATTCCAAAGCACTCTTTATCTTTAACCAAAACCCAAATACTACTTCTACAGAAAGGCAGTGATATCTTCCCCAGGGTGTTACACTCTCCCCACCCCCACCAAAATTAGTCATGTCCTCATGACGTTGAGATATTGTGTCACCCCTTCATACAAAGCACAAAGTCCAACCCAGATGTAAATGGCAGAGACATAGCTCACCAAGGGGATGGGTGCCAGACTCTATTCCCCAGGTACAACCTAGGCCAGTCTGTCTAGGGGTCCCCTGACTCTTTGGGACCTCCTTACTTCTTCATCTTCAAACACTGCCTGGGCTCTTTTCTGTCTAGCTGGGGAGGCCCTGCCTGTCTATTACTTGTGTCTCCCGACAACTCAGGTCCCCTTGCCACTTGGCTGAGCTCACCCTCAAGCCCAGGTACTTTAGAGCCCAGCCTTCTGTCACACTCTAACTGCAAACCTGCCTGCCCAATGCTTGTTCCCCCCATTTCACTCGCCTCAGAGTGAGAAGGGTTGGGAATCTCTTCATCGATTATTGGGGAGTTTGCGAAGGGCAGCATATACCACACCGCCATTCCCTCATCCTCTCAGTCTGTATCACATTCAGGGGTGGGGTCCGGTCTAATGCTTCCCGCTGCTGCTCCTTCAGTTCCCCCAGATCACTGCAGAGTCCCCTTGGTAGGTGTAGGGCCAGGTTGGGCTCTGGGTCGACCTGCACCTCTTGTCCCAGAGGCAGAAGGAGGTTCCAATGGAGAATCTTGACAGGCCTATTCGCATCCTCTGGTTTCACCCAGAAAACTGGTACATTTGGCATCTGACTCTCCACCACATAGGGCATAGCTGCCCAGTGGTCAGCCAACTTATGCTTCCCAGGTTGCCCCAAATTTTTTATGAGGACTTGGTCTCCAGGCATGAGTTAAGAGAACCTAACCTTTTGTTCATACCTCTTCTTACTCCCTTGATTCTGATTGGTAGTCGAAACCTCAGCTAGTTTATAAGCTTTTTTCAGCTCTCTTCTCATATCAGACACATACTTCGGATAAGTCTTCTGTTGTAGATCTTCCTCACAGGTTCCTAAACAAAGATCAAACAGCAGCCTCGCTTTGCACCCAAACATTCCAAAATGATCCACCATCATCTTTAAAGGTTGGACAACAAATCCTAGCTTAGGCTCAGATCTCAAAAATTATTAAAGGTATTACTACAGGGAGGTTCGCACAAACAATCCTCTCTATCTTTTTGTCCCAGAGTACAGTGACACAATGAAACTTGTAAATATTTACAGGAACAAATCCGGCATTTAGCCAGTTCGTGTAATGTTGGAAAACGCTCTGCATTCTACAACAAGTCAAGTAAATAAAAATGAGGTGAATCATATGGATGGGTTAAAGAGGAGCTAGATGAAGACATTCCCAAAATGATGAAGAGATCATTCTTTATTATGGACTTTCAAAGCCAGACTTTAATGTTATGTGGTAAAAACAAACATAGAAGTTTAAGAATGTTAAGTGCTAAAACAAAGGAACAATTTGATAGAAATTGTAGGCAATAGTCAGGAATTCTACTGTAGCTGAAAATGTACCTTTCAGTGCATAGGGACAAGAATAGAAAGGCTAGAACCAATTAAGAACAAATTTCTCAGCTATTACAAAACAACTATACAGTGTTCACCAAAGACTATGCTATTGTTTCCTGGTTGGAAGATATTTCATCTGATTTGCCTTACTCTATTCTGGATAATACAATGATAATTGTTCAATTGATCAGAATGAGCTTTGTTAATAAGTCTTCATTTGATCTAGAAAATGGCCAAACTTTATCTGGTTATGATGCATTCAAAAACCCCAATGATGGAGAGCACTGAAAAGCATAGTTATTTTTTGTACTCATGTGTAAGCTATGTTTATCACAGGCCAGGATTAAAATTATTTTATATCCTCAATACCAATATATCACTCTTCTTGTTCACCTCCCCGCCCAGGATGGATCAGTCTACTGCTGAAATGCATCTCGAGATGAAGGAAAGCATTACCTATCAAACTGCAAAAAAAGATTAAATGTTAGCATTGATGTTCAAATTAAAATAATTCAGTTTAAAGGTCAATTATACAAATTGCTTCTGTTACCAAGTTGCTGAATATCATGGGTAAAAAATGAGCTTTTCGGATTGCCCTAGTAACTAACACTTGGGCAAAAATGACGCAGAACTAGAACAAAGAGCAAAGCATTCCTATCACAAGCTCTCCATAGTTTACTCTATGCTGTCGCAGGAGACCACCAAAAGCTCATTAGCCCAGCTTCACGACAAGCAATTAATTGAAGAGCAAATCAATGATTTGATAATAATTGCACAAATACAAGGGGCAGAATTTTATGGTTCAAACTGTTAAACATTCATTTTGATAGTAAAGATGAAACAGAACAGCTGCACATCTTTGTATAAACAGAACTCTGATTTATTTTTAAAAGATAAATAAGTTGTAAAAGGAAAGCTCTAGATCATATTGTTTGAACGTTAATTTGCTATTCAAGTGTGTATGCAATATTGAAAGACAGAAGAGAAGTATATGCACAGAGAGTCAACACAAATGAGGTGATTCACTCTCTTAATGGGTCTATCAATCTAACCAGTTAACACTACTGGCAGAAGCAATGTACCTCCTTCACAGTAATAACCAGCTTTCAGTATAACATTGTGCCATGATAGCTTGATCTCTGGCATATTTTAAAAAAGACTTGGAAACACATAAACAATGGCAGGATTGATATCAAAAGGGAAAAAAAAGTATTTATCTTCCTAAACCAATGTAACTTCAGTTGAACAAAAGGGTTACTGAATGGACTGTACAGCAAATGCTATTAAATAAATTCACCATGTACTATGTATATCAATGCAAGATTAACGTTTCTTCACATAATGCAAAGTAGGGTAGCTCTGTACCAATTATTATTCCACACTGTTTTATACACGGAATTAGCATGGTATGCGGAATTAGCATGGTATGATGCCAGCTTGGAGTTCACTGATTAACCAATCCCGGCAACTGTTAGCTACATAATAATTATTCTATTTAATTCAACTAAGTTAAGCAACTGTCACTGCACTTGAATCCCCAAAGTACTGAACTTAGTCATCTATGGATTATTAATTTCCTGTAACTCATTTGTAGTTTCACATAAAACTTCAAATGTTTGTTTCGGTAAAATGTTATATCCAAATAGATCTCATTTTCAGATAATAGTGAACAGAACATTGAAGAAGCAATAAAACAACAACTATTTTCAATTCAGCAGAAAGTATTCCACTAAAAAGTAACATGTGGAAAAAATAATTTGTGAAACCACTAACATGAAAACCACACAATAAGAAACAGTTGTTTGATTTCTTTTGATGGAAATCTTTCCTGCTCCTTTTTGGTTCACATTAAGACAGGCAAAATACAAAAAAAAAATTCAACTTTCCTTTTATTGGGATTTTGGACACAATGGACAATAGAAAATTTTTTGGAAAGCCCCTCGAAATCATAACATTTTAAAATCTCATTTATAGATGGACAATCTTGTGGACATATTCAATGTTTGGTGCTTTGATACAAGATAGAGAGACTTAATGATAGAGAAAGGTATCCAACAATAAGGGAGCCTGTCCCTCCCTCTGCAGGGTGGCTGATGTTTGAGTCTGCACTTTGAAAGACAGCCTTCATCCTGTTAGTATAAGGAAATTCCCATAAAGCATCCATAGATGTTGTAAAATAATAGCTTCCAGGAATTATCAGTGCCTCATGAAAACAACCTCTCTTATCGGCTTGGTGGAGGGGAAAAGGGCATCAGGAAGATGAGGTGCTGTTCCTCTAACTTGCATTCGGCTTAATCCTGGCAGTGGAGGAGGCTGAGGACAGACAAGTTGGTGTGGGGCAGGGGAGAGGAATTAAAATTGGGAGCCAGAAGGCCGCAGTGGACAAAGTGCGAGTGCTCAGCAAAGCAGTCACTTACTTTGCACTTGGTCTAGACAGTGTAGAGGAGGCCACATTGAGAATAGAAAATGCACTAAAGAAGATTGGACGAGATGCCTCACCTGGAAAGGCTGTTTAGGACCAGCATTGTGGATTATGTGACTGAATTTCTGTAATGATACTTAAATGCACAACCAAGGGAATATTGTACTAGTGGAGATGATATTTTTACAGATGCCCTGAATCTCCATTTAGGAGAACCTAGAGCATATTTTATCAAAGACCCGCAGAATGAATTACATCAGTGGTTCCAGCTGCAAATTGTTGTTATCCTCCTCTTTCGAGAACAGTAACCTAGATTTAATTAATTTAATTGATTTTAATTAATTGATTAATGTTAGGCTGAGTTAGTGTGAGCTACATAGAAATGTAGGCATTTGAATGAGACCATTATCTTTGCACTGAAATCAGGATATGAAGCAGTCAAGACATGTTTCATCTGCAAGTCTCTAGGGGTCTATTTTATTTGGTGCTCACAGTGTGGCCTTCTCTACGTTGGTAACACAGATTGGGGGATCACTTTGTTGCACAGTGTTGTTCTGTGTATCACAGTCCACTGTGTGCTCAGTCCACTGCTGTTCACTCTGATGACCCACGACTGTGCGACAACGCATGGCTCGAACCACATCACCAAGTTCGCCGATGACACGACCATGGTGGGTCTAATCAGCAAGAACGATGAGTCAGCATACAGAGAGGAGGTGCAGTGGCTAACAGACTGGTGCAGAGCCAACAACCTGTCTCTGAATGTGAACAAAACAAAATAGATAGTTGTTGACTTCAGGAGGACACGGAATGACAACCCTCCGCTGAACAAAGATGACTCCTCCATAGAGATAGATAAGAGCACCAAATTTCTTGGTGTTCACCTGGCAGAGAATTGCACCTGGTCCCTCAACACTAGCTCCATAACAAAGAAAGCCCAGCAGCATCTCTACTTTCTGTGAAGGCTGAGAAAAGTCCATCTCCCACCGCCACCCCCCCAATCCTCACCACATTCTACAGTGGTTGTATTGAGAGTATCCTGAGCAGCTGCATCACTGCCATGTTCGGAAATTGCACCACCTCGGATCGCAAGATCCTGCAGCAGATAGTGAGGTCAACTGAGAAGATCATCGGGGTCTCTCTTCCCGCCATTACAGACATTTACACCACACGCTGCATTCGCAAAGCAAACAGCATTATGAAGGACCCCACGCACCCCTCATACAAACTCTTCTCCCTCCTGCCATCTGGCAAAAGGCACCAAAGTATTTGGGTTCTCATGACTGGACTATGTAACAGTTTCTTCCCCCAAGCCACCAGAATCCTCGATACCCAGAGCCTGGACTGACACCAACCTACTGCCCTCTACTGTGCCTATTGTCTTGTTTATTATTTATTGTAATGTCTGCACTGTTTTGTGCACTTTATGCTACCTTGAGTAGGTCTGTAGTCTAGTGTAGTTTGGTGTTGTTTAACGTAGTTCAGTGTAGTTTTTGTATGGTTCATGTAGCACCATGGTCCTGAAAAATGTCATCTCATTTTTACTGTGTACCGTACCAGCAGGTATGGTCAAAATGACAATAAAAAGTGGCTTGACTTGACTTGACAAAAGGTACAATCTCCCAGTGGCCACCCAATTCCCATTATCACATGTCTGTTCATGGTCTCCACTACTACCGTGAAGAGGCTAAACTCCGGGTGGAGGAGCAAAAACTTGTATTCCATCTGGGTAGCCTCTATCCTGATTGCATGAACATCATTACCTCAAGCTTGTGGTAATCTCTTCCCCTTCCATTCTTCTTCCTTTTCCTATTCCACATTCTGGTAACCCACTCAAACCTTCTACTCGCCTGTGTTGCAATGGGTGGCCGGAGGAAGCGGACCCAAGTGCAGGACACAGGCATGGAGACTTGACATGGAGACAGACTTGGACATGTACTTGGACACGGAGAGACAGAATTCCCAACTCGGAGTAGCAGCAAACGTCTGGACCTATTCAGCTGGAAATGAGATGACCAAACCAAACAATAACAGACAAAATGTAACTTGACACGAGAAGCTCATGAAGCAGCAAACGGCCAGGAATCACTTGACTGGACAAGGAGCCTTGACTTGGACTGGGACATGGAGCTTTGACTTTGACTGGGACTCAGAGCCTTGACTTGGACTGGGGCCCGGAGCCTTGATTTGGACTGGGACTCAGAGCCTTGACTTGGACTGGGGCTCGGAGCCTTGATTTGGACTGGGGCTTGGAGCCTTGACTTGGACTGGGATTCAGAGCCTTGACCTGTACTGGGACACGGAGCCTTGACTTGGACTGGGACTCAGAGCCTTGACGCGGACTGGGGCTTGGAGCCTTGACTTGGACTGGGACTCAGAGCCTTGACCTGTACTGGGACACGGAGCCTTGACTTGGACTGGGACTCAGAGCCTTGACGCGGACTGGGGCTTGGAGCCTTGACTTGGACTGGGACCCAGAGCCTTGACCTGTACTGGGACACGGAACCTTGCCTTGGACTGGGACCCAGAGCTTTGACTTGGACTGGGACTCGGAGCCTCAAAACAAAATGACAGACCACTCGCATCCTGGCTCGGAGAAGCGGCAAAATGGCTGGAAACACTCAGCTGGGCACGAGGCGACAAAAACAAAAAACGACAGACAATACGAATCTTGACACGAAGAAGCTCATGAAGGTTGTCCCTTATTCTTGACAGCTCAGAAGACGGTTCCTTATTCTTGGCGGCTCAGAACATTCATTGCTTTCCTGGCTACAGTGATGGACCAGCCCCCAGTAGCTGTAAGCCGGGGTTTCTATCCTGCCAATTCAGAAGAAGATCAGGTGCCTTAATCAAGGAGCCCGGTGGAACACGGGGAATAGGAAATTAACTGAAATAAGTAGTTAACGGACTGGACCATGACAGCCCGCTCATCAACTCCCCCGGCTCCCTGTCTTCATCCCTTTCTTCCAAGGCCCACCACCCCCTCCTACATATTCCTTTTGTTTCAGCCCTTTATCTCTTCCCGTTATCCCCTCCCAGTTTCTTACTTCATCCCCCTTCCCCCAACCAGCCACCTTTCCCGTCACCTGTTTTCACGTATCACCTGCCATCTTGTCCTCCTCCTCTTCCCCCCACTTTCTTATTTTGGATTCTGTCACCTTTTATTCTAGTTCTGAGGAATTGTCTCAGTCCAAAATAATGACTGTTTATTCCCCTCCATAGCGGCTGCCTTGCTGAGTTTCTCCAGCATTTTAAGTATTGTTCTTATTTGCTGCCTGGTCCATCTTGAGTCTGGCTTGTGTGATTGTGTATATTGTGCTGATATTTTTCTTACACTTCTTCTTGTGTCTTGTGTGTGAGATTGCTTCACTTTGGTTGCTCAATTCTTGATTAAAAATGCCATGTATTCCCAATAATGGGCACCAGAGCAGACAAAATAAAGATAGGATTCCTTAGGTACTGAATTTTCTTGCCAGGTCCATGTTTGTCAGGTAATCACTTATATTTTTGTTGTACTCCTTTCAGTCTAAATGTGCACCACTCCCTATTTCCTGTCAGCTGTGCTTATACGAAGCTTTAGTTCAAAGATTGAATTAATCTATCATAAATCCAGCCATCACATTCTCTTCATGTACAAAATAACAAATTGTTTAGAAAAGAAGAAATGAGCATAGCTTACAATTGTGGCTGCATAGTCAAGGATACAGGCAATAGCAAAATAGAGTTTTATATTTGCTTATTTTGGGAAGTTGTCTTAAAGGCACTGACAGGTTAGAGCTTAAACATCACAAAACTGTTCATAGCCTTCGGCTACACTGCAGGACGTCCGCAACTGAGATGGAAGTATTAATATTTGAATTGGATTCAATTAATATGTTAAGAAGATGTTAATTGGGAGGAACTACAGGAGCCTTGCAGCTCAGAGGGCTTAGGCTTTTGAACATATATTAAGTAACCCTAGCTATCTGCCTATCAAGCAAACCTCAGCTGGTTGAGGTTTACTTGATTTCATTCTTTCAACAGAATGAAGCAGATAATGAAATATGAGAATGTTTCACTCACCTATCACGTCTGCGTTCTCTGACACAACAATGAAGAAATCTCGTTCTTGTTTTCAAATCCCTCCACGTTCAATAGTAGTCATCCTCAACCTTGATATCCTTGATGTTAATGAAAAAACAAATAATATTTCACTTCAAAATAGAAGGATGTCTCTTTAATACAGAGATAAGGAGGGGTTTCTTTAGCCAGAGAATGGTGAACCAAGTCATTATGTGTAGTATATTTAAAGCGGAGATTGATAGGTGCTTAATTAGTAAGGATATCAAAGATTACGGGGAGGAGGCAAAAGAATGGGGTTGAGAAGGATAAGGATAATAAATCGGCTATGATAGAATGACAGAGCAGACTCGAAGGGCCTTATGGCCTAATTCTGCTCCTATGTTTTATGGTCTTATGGGCTCAAGCAAATGAATATGATGTAAAATTATAAACCCCCTAATAATGAGTTATTGAGAACAATTCAGGTCAACTCTTGATAAAATTGCTTTTCCGTTTGGAAACATGGCATCTGGTAAGAAAACAAGATTTGTTGCTGTAAGTGTTAACAAGTTTCAGGAGACCTGCAGAATCTCAGTAGATCTGTGCTCCTGAACGTTTCCCAGCTCCACTTTGCTGTTGTACTCTATAGTAGATCAAGAGTTTGCAGTGTTTACACCAAAGAATTTGCATTCAGATATACTGGATGCTTAGAGCTGGCTCTAGATCCAGAAGTGCATGCACCAATTTTCAGGACTATTTAGGAAATTTAAAAATTTCAACAGCTTTGATTGACAACAAAGCTCTGAGCAAGGCAATGCCATTACCAGTGGTTTCTAGAGAAGTTTAGTGCGTGTGGCTTGTTCGAGTCCAAGGTATACTTAGTTACAACATTTAATATCCTGATAGCCATCAGCTAATATTACATAATATCAGCAACAGCAAGCTATGATTGGAGGAATGCAGAGGTAGATTGTGTACATAGAGAGTGGAAGGTGTATGGAACACCTTGCCAAGGTTGGTAGTTAATGCAAATATATTATGGAAATCTAAGAGATTTTTTTAGATGGGCACATGGATGAAAGAAAATGGTGGTTGCTATGTGGGAGGGAAGAGTTAGATTGATCTTAGAGTAACTTAAAAAGTTAGCACAATATCGTAGGCTGAAGGGCCTGTCTGGTGCTGCATTACGTTCTATGTTCTTTGTTTGAAATGACTTTAAGTTCTCTGATAGTATTCCATGTTGTAGCACACAATCCACCTTATTTCAGGAAGCCATGATGTTAGTAATCCCTTTATTTCAATAACACATGAGTTTCCTTTGAAGATGACTGACGTAATCTTTCAGATTTCTATAAAGGTATCATTGCTACCTTTGTACTATGATTTTGACAAATCTTCAAAATCTTTTTTTCAAGCCAGGTCAAAAGACTTGGCAATTGTCTTCATGCACACAATGACAAAAATCTTAATGTGCATCTTTACATACTCTGTCCTCTCAGCACATTCAGTATGACAACTGCATCCCAATTGAACAAAACTTTGTTCCATTGACAACTCATATCAGCAAATCCAGTTAAGTCTCAAGATTTCATCTGAACACTTACCTGATTCAGACTATTCTACTGATTCTTTTCTATTTGCCCGCTTAAGAACTGGTGAATCATCATGTGAAATTTATATATGCCTCACTCAATCTGAATGAATGAATTGAATTCTTACATCCTTCACATACATGGGGAGTAAAAATCTTTATGTTACGTCTCTGGCTAAACATGCCATGTGTAATCATAGTAATTTATAATAAACAGAACAGTCAATGTAATATAGAGTATACTCAAATCAGCATGAGTTCATCAGTTTGATGGCCTGGTGGAAGAAGCTGTCTCAGAGCCTGTTGGTTCTGACTTTTATGCTGTGGTACCGCTTCCTGGATGGTAGCACCTAGAATAGATTGTAGCTGGGATGGCTTGGGTCCTCAATGATCCTACAGCCCCTTTTTACACACCTGTCCTTGTAAGTGTCCTGAATCATGGGAAGTTCACAACGACAGATGCGCTGGGCTGTCTGCACCACTCTCTGCAGAGTCCTGCGATTAAGATAATATAAACTGAATACTTAGAAGATAAGATTTACATCTGTGAAACTTGTTTCTAATTTACATGTTGATTTGTATAATCATATTGAGATAGAAAATGGACTACCCTGCATCTTCAAAGGGAGGGAATTTTCCTATCTCAATATAATTACCAACTTCAACCAGAGAAATGTCGTTGCCAGTTACTGAACAATTTGCTGCCATGCTGATGCACTGACAAAGTTACAACACTTTGTCAAGTCTTAGATAGACAACAAGTCTTGGAATTGTTGTCTATCTTTCCATTGGTCGTTATGCAAATACAGTTGTTCATTATACTCATTGGGTTAAATACAATGACTCATCCTCTCTGACTTTTTTACAGTGAAAACCCTTCCACAAAGAACTCATGTGACTGCTTTGACTGACAAATTTTTCATTCAGAGTTGTGAAGTTTACATGAGTTCATACATGACCACAGTAGTTTTTGAATATAAGGAACTACAGAGACACGGTGACTGGTCACTACATATTTATTTTATTCCATGCTCTCCAACCACTGAGCATGTGCTCATATGCCTTGCATATGTCACACATTTACATATGCTACAGCCAGAAACATTTTGAATATGCAGCTCCCTTCAATAATTAACACATTAAACATCAACACAAACCTAGTAAAGGAAGTTCTTTAGAAGTAAATGATGACACAGTATTTTAGCAATGGCACTGAAACGCACGTCTCTTACATTGTGGTGAAAGGATGAAAACAGGCACTCGGTTAGTATTTCATGATAGGTGCCACAATGATGCAGCTAGTAGAGCTGCTACATTACATCTCCAGCAGCCCAGGATCAGTCTTGAGCTCCATTGTGTCTGTGACAGCACAGGTTTCCTTTGGGTACTTCATCTTGCTCCCTCACTCCAAATATGCGTGCATTGATAAAAGTTCAATATTCAAAGTACATTTATTATCAATGTATGTATAATTTATACAACCCTGAGATTCGTCTCCCTACCGGCAGTCTGAAAACAAAGAAACCCAATGGAACCTATAAAAGAAAAGACTGTTAAACACCCAGTGTGCAGAGAGGAAAAAAAAAACAGATTGTGCAAACATAAAAGTAAGCAAATCACATTCAGAAGTGAAGTTTATGAAAGTGAGTCCACTTTCAGGAGCAGGTCACAGCCTTGGCTCAGCGCAGAGCTGTATAAGTATCACGGAGCAGTGAGCTGAACTGGCCCATTCCTTACCTCCAGCCCCAAATTTTGACGTTTTCAATCTGGCCTGGTGCTTAAATTGTCCAAACAGCAGGTTGTTTGTTGCTCTTGGGCCTGGGCCTGGGCCCTGCTGCTATGGTACCTATACCCGAACTTTCCATTTCAGCCCAGTGCTTAAATCGTCACCATAAATTGCTTTTATTGTGTAGGTATGTGATAGAACCTTGAGGGAGGGGCACGTCAATTGAATGTAAAAAGAATGAAATGAAATTAGTGTAAGGTTAGTCCCAGTATGCTGAATGACTTGGTTCTGTGCCCTATGACCCTACCTCCTTTTGCACAAGAGTCAAATAAATGACAAAGATATGGCATCATAAAGCATCAAGTGGACCAAGCCCATCAACACATGCAGACCTTTCGCTTTATCATTGTTGTCTTGAATAGAACCGCAGAAAACCGAGTAATTATACAGCACTCTGATGATATGCTGCAAAGTACTCAGAAGGTCACATTACCCAGATGATTTGGGTGGGCCAACAGAAACGTGAAGGTAGAAATGGAAGTGGAGACCACTGGTAATGGAATTTCTATTCTCACCTTCATACCCCTCACCCAACCCTTGACCAGAACCCTATATGCCACCCACATCCTGAAGGCCGACACTGTGTCTGCACAAAGGTAAAGACAGTAGGAGAAGCCATTCAGCTCCGAAGCCCAGGGTAAGTCCACTCAAGGATAATGAGGGAACTTGTGCTTGGAGGCAGGGAATGTGATCTTATATGAGTACTTTGCATCAGTATTTACCAATGAGAAGGATGAAGATGTTTGATGAAGGTTGAACTGTAGATGTTGTTTATTTTAATTTTAGTAAAGCACTTGACAAGGTCCCTCTTGGGAGGCTCCACCAGAAGATTAATATTCATGAAATCCACGGTGAATTGTCCATTTGTATTCAGAATTCACTTGCCCACAGAGGACGGGTGGTACCGTGTGTGTGTATATATATATATAAATAACCTGCATGGAAATGTAGATGAGTGGGTTAGTAAGTCTGCAGATGATACAAAGATTGGTGGTATTATGGATTGTGTAGAAGATTGGCAAAGAATTAAGCAGGATATGTGTCAGTTGCAGATGTGGGCAGAGAAATGGCAGATGAATTTTAATTGAACCAAGTACAAAGAGATGCATCTTGGGAAATCAAATGTAAAGATGCAGCAAAGTGTTGATGACAAGACCCTCAACATTGTCAATACATAGAGGGATCTGGGGATCCAAGCATTTAGCTCCTTGAAAGTGGATACACAGATTGAATGGATGGTAAAAAGATATATAGTTAACTTGTCTTTAGTAGTCAAGGTAATGAGTTCAAGAGTTGGGAAGTTATGTTGCAACTTTATAAAACCCTAAATAGGCTGCATCTGAGGTATTGCATTCAGTAACGCTCAACCTATTGTCGGAAGGATGTTAGAGTTTTGTAGGGAGGGCAGAAGAGGCTTACCAGCTGCAGCCTTGATTAGAGAGCACATTTTATAAGGAGACTTTGGACAAACTTGGATTGGTTTCTCTTGCAGCAATGGAGGCTGATGGATGATTGGACAGAGGTTTATAATATTTTGAAAGATTTATTTAGAGTAGGTAGTCAGTATCTTTTTTCCAGGTGTGAAATGTTAATACCACAGTTTGTGCATTTAAAGTGAGGGTAGTTCAAAAGAGGTGTGCAGGACAATCTTTTACACAGAGTGGTGGGTGCCTGCAGAGTGCTGCCAGGGGTGGTGGTGGAGCTCAGTATAAGAGTGGCATTCAAGAGGTTCTTAGAGAGGCATACAAATGTGCAAGAAATAGAAAGAGATAGACATTGTGTAGGCTGAAGGTATTAGTTCATTTGGGTGTATGATTACTAACTTAATTAGTTTTGCACAATATTGTAGACCAAAGGGCCTGTTTCTGTGCTATGTTCTATGCTAATTGAGTTCAGTGAGCCATAAATCTGATTGCGGATTGCACTAGTCAGTGAAGTTGGAGCGCTGCAGGTTGAAATAGTCTTGGGAGCTGCCTGGGTATCATGCCCAGACCTGGAGAAAGAGCCATCTGGAAACCAGTAACATGGAATGGAATGGAATAGTTTTCAAATAATGGAAACACCAGGTTGGTCTGCAGATGTGTTTACTTCCACATAAATGCAATCTATTGTCTTCGCACTTACAGAATTTTGCCAGAACAGCAAAGTTAAACCTCTTATATTGCAGCTAGCATCATTTCAGAGGAAACTGACATTTAATGTAATAAAAGGGCCCTTTGTGACGTGGCTTCTACATTTGCAGGCAAAGAAATCCTGCTTCTGTCCCTTGCTGGATCCTGGAATGATCCTGAAGCTGAGATGTTGAGGCCAGAGTTCCTTTTGACAGCAGAATTAATTCACTCTGTCAGCAAGCAGCAGATATCTGGCCATCTTGGGTGATAATTTGGACCTCTTGAGACACAAGTGTTCCAAGGAAACAGAGCTTCTGTCTAAATCTTCTATCATACAGCTGCCAAGTGACTTGCATTAGGTTGCTGCTAATCCCAAGGCTCCTGTTATTACTAACTCAGCACACCTCAGGGTCCCATGCTATTACTGCCTTCAAATGTTCGTGCAGACATATCAACTGCAATAAGCAAGTTGACAGGTCCTAAACTGTAGGTAGTGAATAATAGATCCACCACTAATCCTCAAAACCATCCCTTAGGTTTGTTAAGGGAAGAAACAGCAATTTCTATGAAGAAAGTCTTTATTCAAGGAGTCATCCAGGACAGAAGGATGAAAATCTGATGTTTATAGTGAGATTAGACTGTCAGCTTCTCAGTTCCCTCTAACATTGCTCTCCTCTCACTAGTGTCATACTGAGTTTCAATAAGATGGAAAAACCCACACACTGGGTTAAATCCTCAAACTATGGTTAAAGTTTCTCCTATTAAGCAATTAACATCATTAACTTACTAACCCACATCTCCCAAGGTCTTCCCACTCTTCAGACTGATACACTCAGTTAAAATCTGCGACTTGGCAGGTTCACCTTTCATTTTCCAACCCACCAACTATTTTTGCTAATTTAGTACAACACCCTCAGAAGTCAAACTCCACAACCCCTCAGCCACAGAGATACCTGCAGATTAGAATTGGTGATTTATAAAACGGCATTCTTACTCTGGTATTCACTGAACGTGTGAAATGCAAAGGCTGATACACAGGAGAAAATTTCAAAGAGGATCAATGCCTGAGAGGATCAATGGCTAGATTTACTGCAAGCACACCAACCAAGCGAGAGTATATGCAGTTTCTCAGACTGCAATGGAAGAGAAAGAGGAATGCTGTGAAGGAAGGCACTCCCCTCATTCTCGTATCTCCCTCTCCTATCATGGCTGTTGTCATAATACCATCTGCCCTCCCCTGTCACTTAGCTGGGGCAAGGGGCTGGGTGAGATCCCTGCAAACATGTCCTCATGTGAACTCAGACTTGGACAAAAAGAGCACTCGCTATCTTACCATGAGGTCCTCAGAGAATTCTGGAAAATGAGCAAAGCTTACAGAGTCCCCTGCTGAGTTTAAAACTTTCGCTTCAATCCTTCAAGGAGCATGTAAAGAGCAAATTATGATAGACCCTTATTTTGTTATTATAATCCTGATCAATGGTTTCTATATTCACAACCTGCTGGTCACAGTTAGGGATGGCTGAGGTACTAACCATCTAAGTGACATTCGTGTTTGCAGATCAGTTCTAACAAGGAATTAATGTGTAAAGTGGTTATCAGGAAGTTAATAGTCCTCCATGTCATTATAAAGTTTTTCAGCTGACCCGTTTCTTCTGCTTATCCAGCCTCTTGGAATTGAAGATAACTTGCTTCCACTCAGGTTTTGTGGGTTCTGAGACATAAGAGACTGCTGAAGTCTGGAGCACACCTTCAGTCTTGACCCGAAACATTGACTGTACCTCTTCCTATAGATGCTGCCTGGCCGGCTGCATTCACCAGCAACTTTTATGTGTGTTGCTCGAAATTCCAGCACCTGCAGATTTCCTCGTAGCTGAAGTCTGGAACAAGATTTCAACCCCAACGTTGAGTGTTTTTTTTCCCACAAAACTGCTTGCTCTTCGGAGTTCTGTCAGCAGTTTGTTTATTATTGTGAATTCTGAGATGGCTACTGAGATCAATGTGTGAGCTTAATTGTTTTCCCTGCATTGGGCAGGCAGGCGGATAGTTCATGAGATAGTCCACTTCTTGTGGAACTTAAAGTGGGGCTTTTGTATACTACCAATGCATGGGCTTGAGATCCCCCATACTAACCTAAATGCCCCTTCTTTGCTTTGAGAGATCAGTAAGGATAGTGTATTTCTACAAGGAACTATTCAACACATCTTTGACTTTTTATCGATGATCACTGGGCAGTTTCATCTACTGACAGAGCTCAAAAAGGTGTGTCTGTTCTAGGAGTTTGTTGCTGGGGGCATGCAGACTCACATACAATACCGGAGAGTCCAGAGTGAGCCATGTCTCCAGGAAACGCAGAACACAGCATTTTCTCATTTCCTTCCGATACAACAATCCTATCCCTAGGGTCCTCTGTCTTGTTCTCCAACAACTGTACATTTGCTAACAAGATGCCGAGTAAAGGAAGCTTCATATGCCAGTGTTTTAGCCTGCCTTGGAGTCCTCCCCTTCTCCCTCTCTTTCGGCTGTGGTGATCGACCTTTGTCTGCTTAAAGGTGTTAAACATGCATGGTTTACTTTACTGTACTTAATTGTCGCCAAACAATTGATACTAGAGCATACTATCATCACAGCGATATTTGATTCTGCGCTCGCGCTCCATGGAGTACAAATCGATAGTAAATATTAAAAATTTAAATTATAAATCATAAATAGAAAATAGAAAAGGAAAATTAAGGTAGTGTGAAAAACTGAGAGGCAGGTCCGGATATTTGGGGGGTATAGCCCATATTCGGGTCAGGATCCGTTCAACAGTCTTATCACAGTTGGTAAGAAGCTGTTCTCAAATCTGGCCGTATGAGTCTTCCAGCTTCTGAGCCTTCTCTTGGAGGGAAGAGGGAGGAAAAGTGTGTTGGCTGGTTAGGTCATGTCCTTGGTTATTCTGGCAGCACTGCTCCGACAGCGTGCGGTGTAAAGTGAGTCCAAGGACAGAAGATTGGTTTGTGTGATGTGCTGCGCCATGTTCACGATCTTCTGCAGCTTCTTCCGGTCTTGGATAGGACAACTTCCATACCAGGTTGTGATGCACCTGAGAAGAATGCTTTCTAAGGTGCATCTATAAAAATTAGTGAGGGTTCTAGGGGATAGGCCAAATTTCTTTACTTTCTAGGGAAGGAAAGGCACTGGTGGGCCTTCTCTGCTCGGTTGGACCAAGTGAGGTCATTTGTGATATTGACCCCGAGGAACTTAAAGCTTTTGACCTGTTCCACTTTCACCACACCGATGTAAATGGGGTCGTGTGGTCCGCTACTCCTTCTGAAGTCAACAACCGATTCCTTTGTCTTGCTGACGTTGAGAGTTATGTCCATCAAAGCTTTCAGAAGATCATGAAATTGCACATTCATTAAGATGTTTCAAAAGTACCTTTCTTGAAGGGAAATTGCAGGCTGCCGATTGCCATGAGAGTAGTTCAGAAGAAACATACTTAGAAGTTTTATAAACTGCCTGCAACATACGGCTGTGGTCCACCAGCACCACCTTGGCTGAAAGTGGTGTCAATGCTGACATATGTTCAGTGGGGTAGGAGTAGGTAGAAAGAATGGGCCTACCCAGGCAGCCAGATTTAAGGATATTGGGTAGTGGGGAGAAACCAGTAGAACAGGGTAAGGGGACTATGAGTTTGGTAGCAATGGACAGGAGATCTCCAGTGCCTCGGAGGTTAGTGATGGTGTGGGAGGAAGAATATGGAGACCTTGGAAAGGTGTAGAAGAGGTTTAGTAGGACGCTGTGTGGATTAGATGTTATGCGATATTGGGATGGACTGGACTTAGACTCTGAAATGTTGGAGGCTGGGAGGACACCTGATAGAAGTTCATAAGATTATAAAAGACTATAATCTTGCAAAAGATTATAAAAGGAGGAGGGAGGAGAAGATGTTGGCGTGACACAGTGTGTGCGGCCATTCCGAATGATATCGTATGTGTAACTAGGGGCCATGCTCAATCCTGATTTGATGGAGACAGCCATGAGAAGCACGGAGGAACATCTGGAGAAACTTCTGAAATGCCCGCTTCGCTGCTGCTGCTACTGCGCGATCGAGAATCTCTGGAGGGGAAGGCCCCAAATCCTCGGCTTTGCCTATTGCCTGTTGCCGGGGCCGGGGTCGAAACGCTCGGCAGAGATGGTGCTCGGTGCTCGGTGTCGGAGAGCTGGTCGGAGGCTCGGAGTTTTCGGACAGACTCGGAGTCAAACTGTGGTCGGATGCTTCCAGTATGCTGCATCGGCAAGCTTGCGGCGCTGGAGGTTCACCGTCTGAGTGAGATGACGGGACTTTCGAGAGACTTTGGGACTTTTTACCGTGCCATGGTTGGTTCTTATCAAATTATGGTATTGTTTTGCACTGTTGTAACTATATGTTATAATTATGTGGTTTTTGTCAGTTTTTCAGATGGTTTGTCATGTGTTTCTGTGATATCATTCTGGAGAAACATTGTATCATTTCTTAATGCATGCATTATTAAATGACGGTAAAGGAGGACTGCGTGTCCTCATAATCTAATCTAAAGACATTTAGAATAGTTTTCTCAGGGTAGAAATGTCAAGTTTTAGAGGGCACGTATTTAAGGTGAGAGTGGGAAAGTTTAAAGGAGATGTGCAGGGCACTCTTTTAAACAGAGAGCGGTGGGTGTCTGCAATGGGCTGCCAGTAGGTGGTAAGAGCAGATACCATAGTGTTCTTTAAAATGCTGCTAGATAAAAATGTGAATATGCAGAAAATGGATCATGTTTAGGCAAAAGAAACAGAGTTTAATTTGACATTGTGTTCAGCATATTAACTGTGGTCTGAAGGGCTTGCTCCTTTGACATGCCACTTGTTCTCTGTTGGATGAACTATGTACTAAATTCACACAGGTGCCCCTCAGGGCTGTGTCTACAGCCCCCTCCTTTACACTCTGTATGCCCATGACTGTGTCACCTCCCACAGCTCCAATCTGCTAATTAAATTTGCTGACGATACTACATTGATTGGCCGTATCTCAAATAATAATGAGGCAACCTACAGAGACGAAGGCATCACCCTGACACAGTGGTGTCAAGAAAACAACCTCTCCCTCAATGTCGCAAAAACAAAGGAGCTGATTGTAGACTACAGGAGGAAAGGAGACAGGCTAGCCCCTATTGACATCAATGGATCTGGGGTTAAGAGGGTGAATAGCTTTAAGTTCCTTGGCATCCGCATCACCGAGGTCCTCACCTGATCTGTACATACTGGCTGTGTGGTGAGAAAAGCACAACGGTGCCTCTTTCACCTCGGACGGTTGAAGAAATTTGGTATGGGCCCCCAAATCCTAAGGACTTTCTTTGGGGGCACAATTGAGAGCACCCTGACTGGCTGCATCACTGCCTGGTATGGGAACTGTACTTCCCTCAATCACAGGACTCTGCAGAGAGTGGTGTGGACAGCCCAGTGCATCTGCAGATGTGAACTTCCCACTATTCAGGACATTTACAAAGACAGGTGTGTAAAAAGGGCCTGGAGGATCAGTGGGGACCCGAGTCACCCCAACAACAAACTGTTCGAGCTGCTACCTCCCGGGAAACAGTACCACAGCATAAAAGCCAGGACCAACAGGCTCCAGGACAACTTCTTCCACCAGGACATCAGACTGATTAATTCACACTGATACAATTGTATTTTTATGCTATATTGACCGTCCTGTTGCACGTACTATTTATTACAAATTACTGTAAATTGTCATTGCACATTTAAACAGAAACATAACGTAAAGATTTTTACTCATCATGTATGTGAAAGATGTGAGAAATAAATTCAATTGAATTAAATAAAGCTTGTGGAAATCAAGCCAAGAGCTAGCTTGCTTAATCCTTGTATATATCTCAAGCTATTTTAAATACTTCATAGTACTTACTATGTTTGGAGTGAAGGTACTGTTGTTGAAAAATGCTCGCCTGTGTACACAAAGCAAGATCCCACAGCAAAGAAATGATAATAACCTATTTTGAATGATCCTGCTAGAAAGATAAATGTGGTCTGTGTACCACACCTCTCCTCTTTAATGAGGTGTGGTGTTGCTTGGGGCAATAGGCGCATTGGTTACTGCCACTGAACAACAATATTAAGGCAGCAGACCCTCGTTATTGCAAAATTTCAGCCAAATCTCTGATGTTAGATCTGAGCCTGAACCTACAGCACTGTAACTAAGAGGCTTGAGAGTGTTTTTTGCAGACCCAACACACTATTAATATGCAATAATGTTGGGAATTAAATGTCCCACAATTCTTTTGTTTAGGTCTATAGAATAAATATATCTCCTAAAATAATTGGCATAGATGTCTTGCTGACTGGCAATGTGGCTGAGCACACTGTGCAATTAATGATTTTGTAGCTGAGTTGTCCTTTAAATCACTGTAGCTCAACTAGCACTAATGGCTGGCGATTTGCTGCTTTAGAGCCTTACTGAATGAAATACAGCAGTTTCCTTTTAAATTAATTTTACATGCAAATACTTTCTGCAATAGTTCTTCCCCAGTGATGTGTGACCAAAGGCAAAGAGAGTGTGATTTTCACTCAAATAGAATAACCAATCAAAATATCGTTCTAAGTTAATGTGTCCTTGGAGAGAAAAGAAATCTTCAGCATGATTGATTGGAGCAGAAGCCTGAGGCCTAGTGGTTTAAACCTGACTAGTCAATGAAGGGAGCTCTGATGCCTTCATTATCAACAGATGATTCATGGTTATATACAAAAGAGCAGAATATGTGCTGGCTTTCAATAAACCTGATGAAAAGAGCTGTTGCAAATATAAGCTAATATTTCAGTAACTACAAGCCCCAGTGGGATATTATCTACATTTTATGCATTTAAAATTCCTCATATTTTATACAAAATGAAAGTGGCTTGGTACTCACCAAGGCAATTACAGTGAAATACAATAACTTCTCATTATTCAAAGAGTTAAGATATTTACCTGATTTAAAGCTGACGCTGTAACAACTCAGAAGAGAGATTTATCACCGTGGGAACATGAACTAAGGACACAACAGGTTAGGTGAAAATGTGCCAATACATTTTCACACATCCTGCACCCTCTTCAACTATGTGGAGTAGATGTTCCCATTCTTATCAAGTAACAGTAAATGGATTAAATTTGGCATGAGAAACTCACGCTATTAAATTAGGTTAGGAACAGAATGCTGAAACTGCTTTGACATTCTCCGAAGATAGTCCTGGTAGCTGTGCTTTTTGCAGTCCAGAGGTGTAATTATGGTGAATTTGAACCACAGGATGATTTACGGTCCTTTGCATACAATAAAGAGAGTTGACAACTAGATAATGACTGCTTCCTCTGAGAGATTGACTTGCTTGTGTTATCTATGTGAGGAATCCTTACATATATGACATTATTAATGTCTGAATCACAGTAGCTCTCATCTGCTTTAGATATGTGGGGGAGATTATTGTTGTTTTGTTAGAATACAACAAATAGGTTTCAGAAATGGTAATGATTTTGTTACCTTACTGTAATGCACAGATGCAATAATTACTCAATATTGTATTGATCACATACAGTATATACAATAGAAATTCTACCTACAGAAGCAGGCATGTATTAGCATAATTCACTATAGGATGGTGGTGCGGTAGTTAAAATGAAAAGACCTTAAGAGTCTGAATCTAGTTTTTAGCAGCTGATGAATGAGGTAATTTTTGTTTTGAAATTTAAAAGATTCTTAGTGATAAAAACAACCAGTTTGTTATTGAAGCTCATCTCTTGCATTAATGACTTTCAGGGGAAGAAATCTGCTATCTTTAGCTAATCTGACCTTCAGGCCAACACATTTATGATTGATTCATTGACAGCTTGGCATTCATTTCAAGACAATTCAGGATATTGGCCCTGCCAGCAATGCCTTCTGTCTGAAATGTGATTAAGTAAAACAAAATGATCATTATTAATCTTTTATTTAATTATTGATATTCTAAGGAGATAGTTTGTTGTATCAACATGTGATAAAATGACTGAAAACATTTGGACTAAAATATTTAAATTAATTTGGACTAACTCAGTGTTCTGATTCTATATAAAGCTTCATCAAAATGAAAATAACTCAAACTGCAGGATTTTTAACAATATTTCAAACAAGTTATGAGTCAAGATTTCAGAGATGATTGCAAAGAATGCTTGAACACTTGGAAAGACAAGGAGAAGGAAGAAAGTGAAAAGGAATAACATAAATATCTCACAATGCACCTGACTAAAATGGAAGTTTATAACTGTCTGACCTTCCACATAGTTTGTGTATTTATTTATAGCTCATCAAACAGAGCAGTAATTTATCCCGTTACTTGTGGTAGATGTACAATATAATGTCTTCCATCAATCAACCATATATCAGAATGCAGAACCTGATTTATTGTTAAATTTAGTGCAAGCGACTGAAGATAAATTTCAATCTGAAAGGGCTTCCACCAAATATTTCCGATTTCATTAATGATGTTCTTTAATCTGAGCATTGCACATTGAGCAATGACAATTCCAGTTTTGCGGCTGCCCCAGAAAACAGGTGACAATGTTATTCAAATGAATACTGTAGTTCCTTCTCAACAAATTCACCTGCTGGGCATGTAAAAACAATCTTTGTGACAGCATGAAGGATTTCTATAATATCATTCATGCTAGCTGAGCCTCATGGGCAACTTTCAGCTAAAGCAGTACATTGGAGGTATAGCCATTGTTGGAATAAAGGAGAAAAACACCTTTTAGATAATAGGTGTGATACTGTAATGTTATTTGTACAACACATAATCTTATACTGTATATAATTCTCAGGAGCCTGGAGTAACTTTAAGTTTAAATGTTTAATTCTTCTGATCAAAAAGCCTATATTTCTATTATTACTCATGTTAATATATCAATGAGAGAGCAGCAAATCTTGAGGCAACCAGCACAATAAACGTGAATTTGGAAATTAGTGAGAAAAATCTCTTATTTAACCATTGAACACAATTTTATTTCCATTAATAAGTTTAAACACTGCTCACACAAATGTAAAATGTAAATCTTCCTGTCAAGCTGAAACCATGAATTCATCATATTCTGTGATTGGTTAGGTTGCTTTTCGGTTGTTTCCCTTTCTATTGGTTGGTAGTTTTCACATGCCTAGCAGGTAAATTTGTTGAGAAGAAAATGCAGTATTTATATGAGCTACATTTATCACATTTTTACTAAGCATCACAGCTTACCATATAATTCTAGAGCAGTTTGTAAATGTTTCTCAGTTAGGGCTTATTGCTTCCGATCTCTTGCCAAGTCTGTCCTGTAACAACTTACAGTTATAGAGCAACTTTAACGAATGTAAGGTGTTATATTTTCTAACTCTGAAACATAAAACTATTCAGAGGCAAAACAAGAGAGTCTGAAATGAGAGTCTAAACTTGTGTTTGCTTTGAAGCAAGGCAAATGCATTTCATATGGTAGTGTCATGATGTATGCCATTCATGTATTTTTACATATAAACTATGGGGTGTATGGGGTGTCAGGGAGGGGTAGCACCTCTGGTGGGGGAACATGTCGCATCCTTTTCAAGGCAGTTAGTCCATGTTTGGTCTCCACCTGGCACTCAGCTCTCAGCTGTGGCTCCCCGTAGCTGTTTGCTAGCGACAGCGGCTACAGCCCAGGCAACGGCTTCGGCAAGCCTGCTAAACCAGGTGAGGGTAGCCGACGGGTCTCAAACGCTCGGTGAGATAAGGATTTGCCTATCCCAGCATTTGAAGACAGACTCCGCAGATTGAGCAGACGAGGCCAATGGAAGGTCCAACGGTCACTCTCTGCAAGCAGGACAAGACACAGAAGACATCCTGGTCATCCACTGCGCCTAGTCCCATCTCTAGCCGTCTCGACTCTGTCTTGCCACTGGATCCAGATGGGAACTGGGAAGAGAGAGTGAGGCTGATGCTGTGCAACTCTCCCTCACTTAAATCCAAATCATGAACTAGTCTTGACACCATCAAATGGTGTTGAGGTCCTCATCGACGTCAGCGATGAACGAACACGTGAACTGTAATGAATTATTTAAACAAATAAAGAATGCTTAAGAGACAGCATATTTACAATATTACTCAAATATTACTGAAATATTAAATACACACCAGAAGGAAACACTGATCAACACCAAGCAACATAGAAAGAGTCAGAGAGAAATAAAGTCATACCATCACAGAGTAACAGAATCATATATTTCATTCAGCTGGCCATAGAGTCACAGAAAAGCACAACACAGGACAGAAACAGATCCTTCAGCCTATATAGTCTGTGCTGAACCATTTAAACAGCTTACTCCCATTTACTTGCACCAAGAACATAGCCCTCCATACCTCTACTATCCATGTACCTATCTAAACTTCTCTTAAACATTGAAATCAAGCTCACCTGCACCACTTGTGCTAGCAGCTTGTTCCACACTCTCTGAGTAAAAGCTTTTCCTCTCATGTTCTCCTGTTCACTCTTAACCCAGTACAGTCTTCCGAATCTCAATGGAAAAAGCCTGCTTTTATTTACCCAATCTATACCCCTCATAATTTTGCATACCTCTATCAAATCTCCTCTCTATCTTCTACATTCCAAGGAATTAAGTCCTAACCTATTCAATCTTTCCATATAACTCAGGTCCTCCAGACCTAGCAACATTGTTGTAAATTTTATCTGAATTCTTTCAACCTTACTAACATCTTTCCTGTAGGAAGGTGACCATAAGTGTCCACAATACTCCAGATTAGGCCTCATCAATGTCTCAACTTCAACATAATATCCCATCACCTGTACTCAATTTTTTGCTTCATGAAGGCCAATGTGCTAAAAACTTTCTTTATGACCCTATCTACCTTTGATGCCACATTCAATGAAATATAGATCTGTATTCCCGGATCCCTTTGTTCTACCACACCCATTAGTGCCCTACTATTCACTGTGAAAGAACATAAGAAATAGGAACAGCAGTAGGCCATCCGGCCCATCGAGCCTGCCCTGCCATTCAATAAGATCATGACTGATCTGGCCACGGACTCATCTCCACCTATCTGCCTTTTCCCTATAGCCCTTAATTCCCCTTCTATGCAAAAATCTATCCAACCTTGTCTTAAGTATATTCACTGAGGTAGCCTCCACTGCTTCATTAGGCAGAGAACTCCACAGATTCACCACTCTCTGGGAAAAGCAGTTCAGAATCAGAATCAGAATCAGGTTCATTATCACTGGCATGTGTTGTGAAATTTGTTAATTTAGCAGCAGCGGTTCAATGCAATACATGATATAGAAGAGAAAAAGTAATAAATAAATGAATCAATCAGTTAGAGTATACGTATATCTTAATAGATTAAAAATTGTGCAAGAACAGAAATAATATAAATTTAGAAAGTAAGGTAGTGTTCACGGATTCAATGTCCATTTAGGAATCAGATGGCAGAGGGGAATAAGCTGTTCCTGAATCACTGAGTGTGTGCCTTCAGGCTTCTGTATCTCCTACCTAATGGTAACAATGAGAAAAAGGCATCCCTGGGTGCTGGAGTTTCTTAACAGTGGACACTGCCTTTCTGAGACACCGCTCCTTAAAGATGTCCTGGGTACTTTGTAGGCTAGTACCCAAGATGGAGCCGACTAAATTTACAACCTTCTGCAGCTTCTCTCAGTCCTGTGCAGTAGCCCGTCCATACCAGACAGTAGTGCAGCCTGTCAGAATGCTCTCCACGGTACATCCTTAGAAGTTTTTGAGCGTTTTTGTTGACGTACCAATCTCTTCAAACTTCTAATGAAATATAGTTGCTGTCTTGCTTCTTTATAACTACATCGATCTGTTGGGACCAGGTTAGATCCTCAGAGACCTTGACACACAGGAACTTGAAATTGCTCGCTCTCTCCACTTCTGATCCCTCTATGAGGATTGGTATGTGTTCCTTCGTCTTACCCTTCCTGAAGTCCACAATCAGCTCTTTCGTCTTACTGACATTGAGTGCCAGGTTGTTGCTGTAGCACCACTCCACTAGTTGGCATATCTCACTCCTGTACACCCTCTCGTCACCACCTGAGATTCTACCAACAATGGTTGTATCATCAATGTTACACACCTCATGGATGTCTTGCGACTATCTTATGACCATGATGTAATGAGTGTCTTATGAGCATGATGTAATGGTTTTGTGGAGGTCACATGATGTAATTTTCCCGCCAGTGAGGTCACATGATGACCTGTTCTCAACAGGAGACCCTTGATGTGACGCAGTTAGTTTTCAGTTTAGTTTTGTGTTGGTTACTCCGTATTGCTGCGTATTCGTCTTATGAAGCGGTTTTGTTTTAAAGTGGAGTTCTACTTTCTATTGTACGTAGTATTAGAGAGTGAAGACCTTACCAAAGTACAGGAATTCACCGAGTCGAGTAAAGCTGATATCGTTTGGCGGTTTTGGAGAAGATCAACCTTTATCGAATCTTCGTTCAAGATAAAGTGACCTGCAACTGAGATATCCCTTGCTAAAGTAGGAAGGAGAGTGCAGTGTCTATTTTCTAGAGGAAAAGGTCAGTTCATTTTTACCATTTTATTTCCGTCGTTGTGAATCCTGCGGACAAGGCAGGTTCCAGCTGGGATCAACAGTAACGTGACATCTTCGAGAAATTCTTTACTTCAGGAAAGGCTCTCCAAATTGACTGTATAAATCTTTTGGACTTTTGAATTTACCATTCTAAGAACTGTGTTTGAATTTACCACTTTAAGAACTGTTTTCGCATTTACCCATTTAAGAACTCATCCAGTGTTGCCATATAGCAGTTAACTTTGGTTAAGTTAGTCGTTTAAATACATTTTGCTGTTTTTGAGCAGAGTTTAATAAATGTTTGTTTGTTTTTATAAAATCTGACTCAATTCTATATTCATTGTTGCCGGTCACGTGACATCAGCAAATTTATAGATGGTATTTGAGCTATGCCTAGCCTCCTCATCTCTATCCTAAATCTACTCCCCCAAATCTTGAGTCTATGGTCCCTAGTTCTAGTCTCACCTACCAGTGGAAACAACTTTCTTGCCTCTATCTTATCTATCCATTTCATAATTTTATATGTTTCTGTAAGATCTCCTCTCGTTCTTCTGAATTCTGGCAAGTAGAGTCCCAGATGACTCAACCTATCCTAGTCTAACCCCCTCATCTCTGGAATCAACCCGATGAACCACCTTCAAAGCCAGTATATCCTTCCTCAGTACCTGGCAGACCCTGATTAGTCCTACAGAAATGCAACACCTTGCACATGTGGGCATTAAATTCCATCTTCCATTTTTCAGCCGATTTTTACAACTGGTCCATATCCCGCTGCAAACCATGATAGTCTTCCTCACTATCCATTACACCCCCAGTCTTGGTGTCATCTGTAAACTTGTTGATGCAATTAACCACAATATCATCCGGATCATTGATACATATGATAAACAACAACGGTCCCAGTACTGATCCCTGTGGCACTCCATTAGTCACAGGTCTCCATTCAGAGAGGCAACCATCTACTACGACCCTCTGGCTTCTCCCACAAATTTAATATCTAATCCAATTTACTACCTATTTTGAATGC
The DNA here is from genome assembly GCF_030028105.1 of Mobula birostris. Taxonomy (NCBI): domain Eukaryota; kingdom Metazoa; phylum Chordata; class Chondrichthyes; order Myliobatiformes; family Myliobatidae; genus Mobula; species Mobula birostris. The sequence goes on along the minus strand of NC_092376.1, from coordinate 88,469,522 downwards.
CGAGCGACTAAACCTCCTTGACCAACCTCCCTTGTGAGACCTTGTCGAATGCTTTGCTAAAGTCCAAACTGACAAATCCACTGCCTTGCCTTCATCAACAGTCCTGGTAACTTCCTTGAAAAGCTCTCTAACACTGGTTAGACATGGCCTACCATGCATGAGGCCATGCTGACTATCCTTAATCAGTCCATGTCAAAGGTTCAAAGGTTCAAAGGTTCATTTTATTGTCAAGGTAAGGAAGTACAATACAACTCTGATACTTGTCTACTCCAGACAACCATTACATACAGAAAGACCATGGGACCTGATGAAAGAAAAGACATCAACTCTCCCCCAACCAGCATGAAAAAGAAAAGAAAGAAAGCTCACAGACCCCAAAATCCGCCCCCGTCACCCACAGCAAAAGACAGTCACTAAAACAACCAACGATCCTCTACAGATAACATTCCCCCACCCCTCACTCACAGAAAAGAATAACGGCAGTAGAAAAAGTATACATAAATGACTTCACTTTTCACACTCATCCACTGAAGTTCATTTGTGAGAATTCATGCAATCCAGCTGGTTCTCATACACAGATACTTGGCAATTTTATGTACTTTGGCCATTTATTGTTCTGAAGTGCTTGTTTTATAACAATCTTGCTCCATAATAGGGGGATAAAGAAATAGCAGGCGAACTGTAGAAGTATATATTTTAGATTATGAGGACACTCAGTCCTCGTTTATTGCCATTTAGAAATGCATGCATTAAGAAATGATACAATGTTCCTCCAGTATGATATCACAGAAACACAGGACAGACCAAGACTAAAACTGACAAAAACCACATAATTATAACATATAGTTACAACAGTGAAAATAATACCGCAATTTGATAAAGAACAGACCATGGGCATGGTATAAAAAAAGTCTCAAAGTCCTGATAACCCCAACATCTCACACAGACAGTAGAAGGGAGAAAATCTCCCTGCCATGAACCTCCAGTGCTGCAAACTTGCCGATGCAGCACACTGGAAGCACCCGACCACAGCTGACTCTGAGTCCATCCGAAAACTTCAAGCCTCTGACCAGCCCTCTGACACCGAGCACCGATCACCATCTCTGCCGAGCACTTCGACCTCACCCCGGCCGCCGAGCAACAAGCAAAGCCGAAGACTCGGGGCCTTCCTCTCTCGAGATTCAGGATCACACAGTAGCAGCGGCAGCGAAACAGACTTTTCAGAAGTTTCACCTGATATTCCTCCGCGCTCTCACATCTGTCTCCATCAAATCAGGATTGTGCATAGCATACTACTTGGCAGATAACAAATATTCATCACCGGAGTGGACACTGCACACCGCGTCACATCACCATCTTCTCCTCCTCCTTTGCATCAATCTTCACTCTGGAAGGCACCAGAATTGTGGTGGAAGTTCCAGCTGTCAGGTGTCATAAAGTGTGTGAAGTTACCATAACTAGAGAGAAGGTTCTCAGGAAGCTGAATGGTCTGAAGGTAGATAAGTCACCTGGACCAGGTGGGGTACATCCCAGGGATCTGAAAGAAGTGGATGAAGAGATTGTGGGGGCATTAGTAATGGTCTTTCAAGAATCACTGAATCTGGAATGGTTCCAGAAGACTGGGAAAATTGCAAATGATATTTATTGATTATTTCATTTTTCTTTTGTATTTGTTGTCTTTTGCACACTGCTGGGCGTGGTCATTCATTGATTCTACTATGGTTGCTGGATTTACGGAGTATACCCGCAAGAAAACAGATCGCGGGATTGTATATGGTGACATGTATGTCCTCTGATAATAAATTTACTTTGAACTTTGATCTTAGAAACAGGATTCATGCCACTAATTTGAGAAACTCTGAAATCTGTAATTAATTTAAATGACAAACATCAGCAATTTAATTAAATGGCAAACACCAGCAAACATGCAAAGAATCCAACAAGGAATGCTGGCAGAGAAACAAAACCAACTAACGCTATGTCCACACTAGTCCAGATAATTTTGAAAATGGTGGTTTCGCGTAAAAATGATAGCGTTCGCACCAGGCATTTTTGAAAATACCTCCGTCCACATCAGAATGGATATTTGGGCGAATCTCCTCCTACTGGGCATGTGCAGGACACATCTACTGAAAACAAGCGAAAAGGAAACGGTATATTTGGTGCGCGTTTGTCCAGTTACAGACTAGAAAAACTTAAAAAGAAATTGTCAACGAAAGACTTGGTGCACGTTTGTCCAGAAACATTTCCTACAGCCATAGTCTCTTTCTCTTCATCGATGAAAGGGGCGACAGTGACAACTAAATGCAATAAGGCTTGTTACTGGGCAAAAGTGAAATTTGCTGTTAGCTCATTTGTTTGCCTTTGCTTTTGCCATGTCTTTGTGTATTATTTTGCTGTATTTAACGTGCAATGAAACCAGCTACTGGGAAAAAGTGACAATTGCATCTATTGAATGTTTGCACAAGCAATACAGTAACCCAGTAACACACATCAAAGTTGCTGGTGAACGCAGCAGGCCAGGCAGCATCTCTATGAAGAGGTACAGTCGACGTTTCAGGCCGAGACTCTTCATCAGGACAAGTCTTTGTCATACAACTTTGATGTGTGTAGCTTCCAGCATCTGCATAATTCCTCGTGTTTACATTAATAAAGCATCTTGTTAAATATATAAAACGTGTCTGCATCAGAGTGTTATCTTGTATTTCCATACAATGTTACATTAGGCTGTTACACATCTATTGTCAGATATTGTTGTGGTGTTGAAGGTTGCTTTCAGGAAAACAATGAAATGCCGCACTGCCACCACCATTTGTTCCGGCACATCATGACAGTATTTTTAAAATTAGCTGGTTACCCCGTACACATTACAACGGCCAACCGGCGTTTTCAGATTTAAACACTCTGGAAAGTGTTTTAAAAAAGCTGTTTTCGGGGGAGGAAAACGCAGTTTCAGTGTGGACGGAGGGTCAAAAATGAACAGAAAAAGCTTCGGTTACGGATTTATCTGGTCTAGTGTGGACGTAGACTAAGATTGCCACAATGGCATTGAAATTCATCCTTCCAAGCTGCTGATTTCATGGAATCCTTTTTAAACAACTTAACACAAATTCTTGAAATGGAACTGTATCAGACAAAGTAAATGGACCAGAATATCTGACCTCAGTCCCAGTATCTTTCCTTTAGCAACAGATAAAATGGTGAAGAAACTCAGCAGTTCAGGCAATATGTATGGAAGGGATTAAACAATCAGTATTTCAGGTCTTACTGGTGCTTACCAGGGTGTACATTTATCATAGAGAAAGTAAGGAGGCATGGGATCCAAGGGGACATTGCTTTGTGGATCCAGAACTGGCTTGCCCACAGAAGGCAACGAGTGGTTGTAGATGGGTCACATTCTGTATGGAGGTTGGTGACCAGTGGTGTGCCTCAGGGATCTGTTCTGGGACACTTACTCTTCATAATTTTTAAAAACAACCTGGATGAGGAAATGGAGGGATGGGTTAGTAAGTTTGCTGATGACACAAAGGTTGGGGGTGTTGTGGATAGTGTGGGGGGGTGTTGTGGATAGTGTGGAGGGCTGTCAGAGGTTACAGCTGGACTTTGATAGGATGCAAAAATGGACTGAGAAGTGGCAGACGGAGTTCAACCCAGATAAGTGTGAATGGTTCATTTTGGTAGGTCAAATATAATGGCAGAATATAGTACTTATGGTAAGACTCTTGGCAGTGTGGAGGATCAGAGGGATCTTGGGGTCCAAATCCATAGGACGCTCAAAGCAGCTGTGCAGGTTGACTCTGTGATTAAGAAGGTGTATGGTGTATTGGTCTTCATCAATCGTGGAATAGAATTTCACGAGAGGTAATATTGCAGCTATATAGGACCCTGGTCAGACCCCACTTGGAGTACTGTGCTCGGTTCTGGTCCCCTCACTACAGGAAGAATGTGGAAACCATAGAAAGGGTGCAGAGGAGATTTATTAGGATGTTGCTTGGATTGGGGAGCATGCCTTATGAAAACAGGTTGAGTGAACTCGGTCTTTTCTCCATTGAGTGACAGACGATGAGAGGTGACCTGATAGAGGTGTATAAGACGATGGGAGGCATTGATCGTGTGGATAGTCAGAGGCTTTTTCCTTGGGTTGAAATGGCTGCCACAAGAGGACACAGTTTTAAGGTGCCTGGGAGAAGGTACAGAGGAGGTGGCAAGGGTAAGTTTTTTACACAGAAAGTGGTGAGTGCGTGGAATGGGCTGCCGGCAACGGTGGTTGAGGCAGATACGATGGGGTCTTTTAAGAAACTTCTGGATAGGTACATGGAGCTTAGAAAATTAGAGGGCTATTGGTAACGTTAGTAATTTCTAATGTAGGGACATGTTCGGCACAACTTTGTGGGCTGTAGATTTTCTATGTTTCTGTGTTTCTATGTCACTGCTTCCTCAAGAAGGGAGAGAGGCAGAAGAAAGAAAACTGTGGGCCGGTTAGTCTGACCAGAGTGGTTGGGAAGATGTTGTAGTTGATTGTTAAGGATGATGTCTCAAGGTACTTGGAGGCATATGATTAAAATAGTCTGTAGTCAGCATGGTTTCCTCAAGGGATAATCTTGCCTGACAAATCTGTTGAAATTTTTTGACGAACATGGATAGACAAAGGAGAATTGGTCAATGTTGTGTACCTGGATTTTTAGAAGGCCTTCGACAAGGTGCCACACATGGGGCTGCTTAACAAGATAAGAGCCCATGGCTATTACAGGAGAGAATCTAGTATGGATAAAGCAGTGTCTGATTGGCAGGCAACAAAGAATGGGAATAAAGGGAGCCTTTTCTGACTGGCTGTCAGTGACTAGTTGTGTTCCACAGGGATCTGTTGTATGTTATATTTATATTCATTTTACAAGGATTTTTTTAATGTTATATGTCAATGATTTGGATGATGGAATTGATGGCTTTGATGCAAAGTTTGCAGACCATATTAAAATAGGTGGAGGGGCAGTAGTTTTGAAGTAGTAGAGCGGCTACAGAAGGACTTAGTTCGATTAGAATAATAGGCAAAGGATTGGCAGATGGAATATGGTACAGGAAAGTGCATGGTCATGCATTTTGGCAGAGGGAATAAAGACATGGACTATTTTCTAAATGCAGAGAAAATTCAGAAAGCAGAAGTGCAAAAGGACTTTGGAGCCCTTGTAATACACACAAAATGCTGGAAGATTTCAGCAGGCCAGGCAGCATCTATGAAAAAGAGAAGAGTTGATGTCTTGGGCTGAAACATTTCATCAGGACTGGAGAAAAATGATGAGGAGTCAGAATAAGAAGGTGGGGGGATGGGAAGAGGAAGAAACACAAGATAGGTAAAACCGGGGTGGGGCGGGGTGAAAGAAACAGCTGGGAAGTTGATTGGTTAAAGAGATACAGCGCTGGAGTAGGGAGAATCTGGCAGGAGAGGACAGAAGGCCATGGAGGAAAGAAAAGGGGGAGGAGCACCCGAGGGAGGTGATGGGCAGGTAAGGAGATAAGGTGAGAGAAAACGGAAGAGGGAAAAGGGAATGGTGAAGGGGGGGGGGGTGGGATTTACCAGAAGTTCAGGAAATCAATGTTCATGTTAGGTTGGAGGCTATCCAGATGGAATATAAGGTGTTGGTCCTCCATCCTGAGCGTGGCCTCATCGTGACAGTGGAGGAGGCCAAGTACTGACATGTTAGAATGGGAATGGGATATGGAATTGAAATGGGTGGCCACTGGGAGATCACGAATTTTCTGGTGGATGGAGCTTTGGTGCTCAGCGAAGCAGTCTCCCAATCTACGTCAGGTTTCACTGATGTACTACTTCTTTGTCAAGGACCCTCCACCCCTTGTCCCGTCTTCAACCCTCCTCCTCTTCCTGAACACCCCGCTCCAGTTTTCTGCCTGCTCTGCACCTTTTCATTGCCAACTGCCAGTGGGACATCAGCTCTCTCAACTTCAACAATTCTCTCTCAAATTCAGACATCATTCCTTCCTAATACTTGGCTCTCCGCTCTCTACATAATAATCCTAACCTTACCATCAAACCTGCAGATAAACAGGGTACTGTAGTAATCCAACAGACCAACCTCGACCTTGCTGAGGCCCAGCAACAACTGTCAGACACCTCCTCTTACTTACCCCTCGAAAAGGATCCCACTAAGGAGGACCAGGCCATTGTCTCCACAACATCACTGACCTTATTAGCTTTGGGGATCTCCCATCCACTGCCACCAACCTCATAGATCCCACCCATTCTTACATTCTACCCAAGATCCACAAGCCATTGCCTTTGCTTGTTCCTGCCCCACTGAACTCATATACCTCGACTCAGTTTTATTACCCTGGTTCAGTGTCTTCCTACCTACATCCATGAGGCTTCACACACTCTTGATCTTTTCAATGATTTCAAGTTCCCTGGCCGTGAGCATCATATTTTCACTATAGATATCCGGTCCCTATACACCTACATCCCCCATCAGGAAGGCCTCAAAGCTCTTGGTTTCTTCCTGGACACTAGACCCAACCAGTTCCCCTCCACTACCACTCTCCTCCATCTGGTGGAACTTGTCCTCACTCTCAATAATTTCTTCTTTGGCTCCTCCTACTTCCTTCAAACAAAAGGTGTGCCATGGGTACTCACATGGGTCCCAGTTACGCCTGCCTTTATGTTAGCCACATGGAACAGTCTATGTTTCAAGCTACACTGGTGGCCATCCCCTACTTTTCCAATGCTACACTGACCTCTGCATTAGAGCTATTCCTGCGCTTATGCAAAGCTTGACAACTTCAGCAACTTTGCCTCCAACTTCCATGCTGCCCTAAAATTTACTTGGTTCATTTCTGACACCTCCCTCCCCTTTCTTGATCTCTCTGTCTCTGTCTCAGGAGACAGCTTATTTATTGATGTCTATTATAAATCCACAGACTCCCACAGTTAACAGGACTATACCTCTTCCCACCCTGTTACTTGTAAAAACGCCATCCCTTTCTCTCAGTTCCTCTGCCTCCAACATATCTGCTTTCAGGATGATGCTTTTCATTCCAGAATGATAGAGGTGTTCTTCATCTTCAAAGAAAGGGGCTTCACTTCCTCCATATCAATGCTCACCTCCCCCCACCTTCTAACTCTGACTCCTCATTTTTTTTCTCCAGTCCTGATGAGGAGTCTCAGCCCAAAATGTCAACTATATTCTTTTCCATGAATATTGTCTGGCCTGCTGAGTTCCTCTAGCATTTTGTGTGTGTTGTTTGGATTTCCAGCATCTGCAGATTTTTCCTTGTTTGTTTTTGAAGTTCTTGTGCAGGTATCCCTAAAGGTTAATTTACAGGTTGACCCAATGGTGAGGAAGGCAAATGCAATGTTAGCGTTCAGTTCAGGAGGACTAGAATATAAAAGCAATGATGTTATATTTAGACCATAGTGCACTGGTGAGGCCTCACTTGGAGTATTCTGAGTAGCTTTGGGCCCCTTATCTTTAAAAGAATGCACTGAAACTGGAGAGGGCTCAAAAGTAGTTCCTGAAAATGATTCCAGGCTTGATTGGCTTGTCATATGAAGGGCATTTGATAGCTTTGGTCCTGTATTCACTGGAATTCAAAAGAATGAGGGGTGACCTAATTGAAACCGATCGAATGGTGAAAGGCTTTGATAGAGTGGATGTGGAGAGGATGTTTCCTATGGTGGAACAGTCTAAGACCAGAGGATACAGCCTCACAATAGAAGGGTGTCCTTTTGGAATGGAGATGAGGAAGGATTCCTTTAGCTAGAGAGTGGTGAATCTGTGGGAATTCTTTGCCACACGCAGCTACGGGGGCCAAGTCTTTTTGTATACTTAAGCCAGAGGTTGATAGATTCTTGATTGGTTGGGACATGAAGGGATACAGAGAGAAGACTGGAGACTGGAGCTGTGGGGAAAGTTGGATCAGCCATGTTGAAATGGCGGACCAAGCTCGATGGGCCAAATGGTCTAATTTTGCTTCTATATCTTATGGTCATATAGTCTTATAATGGATAGATAAGGACTTGAAGGAAGCTATGACAAAGCAACAAATCTATATTTAAGTCATGCAGCATACGTATTGGAATGAAACTTGGTAATGATGTTTCCATAATATCTCTTAATTTTCTCAGTGACAGAAATCTAAATTGATGAGATACTGTTGAGGTAATTAGATTTCCTGCATATACTGCACACTGTTAATGTTTGGTGCAATTGCAGGACACTAAATAAGCAAATCACTCTATCATCAGTAGCTGAGCTTCTTAATATGGTTATATTTCAGGTGAGAGATTTCACATTCCTGAATTGAGCCTAGTAAATGTTAAAGCAACTTTAACAGAGCACTAGCAATTTATTAAAAAAATAATCAGTGGTAAAAACTTGTCTACGGTTCCCTCTGCCAAATGCACAAAAAAAATCAGTTCAATTAAAAACAACTAAATACCAGAAACCCTCAATATGGCAGGAAAACAGAGAAGTTGTGCTCGAGCTTGGCAGCTTCATTTCTCTTACATTAAATGTTTATTATTAGTCATCCTTCATAAGTTTTAATTAACTTTTCATACCCTCATTCGTGAACTCAGTTCAAGTCCTTTTCAGTTCTTTTCTCAAAAGGTTTCCCCAATTCGACATTTTGTCGATAAGAATAACGACTTGCATTGAGGTATGACAAACTTCTTTTTGTTTCAGCAAATACTGGAAAGGTATCTTTTACATCCATTTCAGGCAAATAGTGCACCATTTTATTGTATTGTCAATTGCATGGTATAGCAATTCCACAATAATATATGGAGATTTTTGCATTTTAATCTCCATTTTATGATTCAGGAAAATGAAATGTAAATTGTTAACCTCCCTTCTGACTGGCTCTCTCAAATAATTCCAGTTCAAGAATAAAAGAAAATCTTCTTTAAGTGAAGAATATTCAATTGCCAACTTTACCAAATCGTATTAATACTGTGAGCGACATACAGTAAGCACATCACACCACTAATACTGCTAGTTATATTGTAACACCCTTGCACAGAATGTTAACTAAATCAAGGAATGGATTGTGATCTTCAGGAAGAAGTCAAGAGAAGGCTCATTTGGGGTCAGTAGTGGAAAGGATAACAAGTTTCAAGATCCTAGGCATCAACATCTCAGATGAACCAACAGATTGATGTAATCATGAAGGAGGTATGCCAGCTGCTCTACTTCATCAGGTACTTGAGGAAATTTGGTAAGTCACCACAGACCCTAGCACATTTCTACAGATGTACTGTGGAGGTCCTTCTGGCTGACTGCATAACCTCCTGGTATGGAGGCTCCAATGCACAGGATCAAAGGAGGCTGCAGAGGAGTATTAACTCAGCCAGCTCCATCACAAGCTTAACACTCCTCCCCTTCAAAAACATCTTTAAAAGGCAGCACCTCAAGAAGGCAGAATCCATCATTAAGGACCCTCACTATCTGGGACATGCTGTCTTCTCACTACTACCACCAGGGAGGGTATATCGCAGCCTGTAGACTCTCACTCAATGTTTTAGAAATAGCTTTTTCTTCTCCACTATCAGATTTCCGAATGGTCTTTGAATCCATAAATACTTCCTGCACCAACAACAGGAATTCTGCAGATGCTGGAAATTCAAGCAACACACATCAAAGTTGCTGGTGAACGCAGCAGGCCAGGCAGCATCTCTAGGAAGAGGTGCAGTCGACGTTTCAGGCCGAGACCCTTCGTCAGGGCTTCTGCGTTCACCAGCAACTTTGATGTGTAATACTTCCTGCACGATTCTTTTCCACTTTTGCACTATTCATTTGTCTGTTTGTCTGTTCATTCACTCCATGTGTAATGTCTTGCTGTACCGCTGCCACAAGTCAACCAATTTCACAATGTATGTCCATGATAATAAACCCGATTCTGATTTTGATTCTCAAAGATAATGATCCTGCCTATGCTGGTCAAAATTAGGACAAGGGGAAGTAATCCTTTGAAACCTGCTATGGTGTATAATATCAGGGAAAATGGGTTTTGAAGACTTTCTAACCTGAAGATTCTACATAGCAATTCTATGGCTAGGTTGATCCATAAAAAGTTATTTTCCATGAATAGCTGGGGGCCTCATAGAAAACAAGTAGCACAATGGCAGTAAGCTTCCTTCTAGTCTTTACTATCAGTGAATACTGGGAAGATTATCTTCACCGATCCAAATGCCATTTCCAATAAGAAGTTTTAAATCTGAAACCTGAACTTAGAACATAAACATTGAACTAAACTTACCAAGGAGATATTTCAAAGTTCTGCCAGTTTGAGCTGACAATCAAATCCTGTTGTTTTTATCTTCTGATGAACATTACTACACTAGGTGCTGTACCGACCTTGTCCAGGCACCATACCTGTATTAATGCTTTGAATTAGTAGAAACAGATTAACCCTAAGGCAGAACTTCTGTATCTTTGCTTATCTATGGATCAAAAAATCCACTTGATTGCTAGTAGACAGTTGGACTCAACATACTGTCTATGGTTGCTTTCATCTTATTTATGATGAAATTGATTTTTTTCCTGTTTACCTTAGGCCATCCATATTATATAATCTTGCATGTTTGATGGATGAAATATTTTTCTTTTATCACAGTTAACACTAATTATTAACAAAAATGTACAAGTCTGAAAGAATTTATAGAATCCCTCTAACATAATGTAACAAGGTGCACAGCAGATGTATTTACAAAAAAAAAGCTGCTTGAAACTAAGGAGGAGATAGCAGAGTGTTACCGGAATTCAAAGTCAAGGAGGTGTTTTTAAAAATAATTTTCAAAGAAGCAGGGATAGAAAAACAGAAGATATTTGGAAAGATTTTGGTGATTAGAACTAGGACAGCTCAACAGTAAAACAGAGAAAATCCATATAGTGTACACAAGAGGCCAGAGCTACTTCAGTGCAGAAATCTAATTGTATTTTATTTGGAGATCAGAAAATACTACAAAGATAGAGTTGTGGGGTTGACAAATGAGGCTGTAAGATATCGGAAAATGAAGATGAAAACAATGATAATCCATTCAAGATCTAGATATTATTGAGATTTATTTGAGTTTACAGTACAAGTCAGTAACCCTAGTCTTTATAATGGAGATTTGAGTAAGGAACTAAAGAAACTTTTCTATAATTATGTTGGGCATCCATGAGATGACAGCTGGAGTGTTACAACATAGAATATAGGATACTACAGTACAGAAGCAGACCCTTCATCTCACGTCTGCTCTGAGCATTGCCAAATTATACAAATCTCTTCCACCTACAATACATGATTCATAGTTATCTATTCCCTACTTATTCAGGTGTCTATCTAAAGCAGCGGTTCTTAACCTTTTTATGCCATGGACCCCTTTGGCGGTCTAGTGAAGCCTAAGGATCCCCCCTCAGAATAATGTATTTCAATATTTAAAATAAGATACATAGGATTACAAAAGAAATCAATTATATTGAAATAGTTATCAAAATATTATAAAAAACAAATTTTTGATATACAAAATATGTGCTTCTTATTATTAACACATTAAATAAGAAAACTGCAAACACGAGAAAATCTGCAGATGTTGGAAATCCAAAGCAACAGACACAAAATGCTGGAGGTACTCAGGCAGGCAGCATCTATGGAAAAGAGTAGACAGTCAAAGATTCGGGCTAAGACCCTTCATCAGGACTGGACTTCATGTTTAACAAGACTATACATTTAAATTAAAGGCAAGTTGAAAGTTAAATTTCTTATCACAGACCCCCTGGAATCTATTGACCCCAGGTTAAGAACTCTTGTTCCAAAGTGTTCTTAATTGCCACTATTCCACCACCACTCTTGTCAGCCCATTCCAGGCACCTTCTGCTCTCTGTGTGAAGCATTTACCCTGCACATATTTTAACATTTCCCCCTTACCTTAAATCCATTGTATAAAGTTTTAGTCTCCTTACCTAAAAAATATATACTTTTCTAAGAGGAGGTCCAACAAATGGATTAATTCCGGAGAAGTTTGAAATGCCTTATGAGGAGGAATTTATTCAAACTTATAGCAATTTTACACACTTCTCAGAGTGGATGGAGAAAAGATATTTCCTCTGCGTGAGAGCTAAAAATCAGGGATCACAATATCAGACACATGGGTAGACTAATTAGGATTGAAATGGGAAAATGTATCTTCACTCACAGGTTCGTGATTTTGGAGTGCACCATCTCAGAACACAGTGAATGCTCAGCCACTGAATTAATTCAAAGCAGAGATTGAAGGGAGTGAAGGGATACAGATATTTTTCAGGAATGATGCTGAGGCAAAAGACCAGGTATGATCTTTATGAACTGAAGAAAAGTTGACCTCGACCTACATCTAATTCTTAAATTCTTATGTACTTCTGTTATATGAAGACCACACTTACACCATTCTCTGAGTAAACACCTGGCCTCGAGTTCTAGTCTTACACAAACTCAGTGAAAAAAACTTGCAAGCATTCATCCTATCCATACCCCACATAATTTAATCTACCCCTATGAGATCTAACTCATTCTACATTCCAGTAATGAAGTCCTAACTTATTGAACCTTTCCCTATAAATTAGCTCTTCAAGTCCTGGAAATGCCCATGTAAATTTTCTCTGCTCTCTTTCAAACACATTGATAACTTTCCTGTAGGTATTTAAGTGGAACTGCACACAGTAATCCAAATTCAGCCTCACCAATATTTTATACAATTTCAACATAACATACTATCTCTTATACACAGTGCTCTGATCTATGCCCCTAACCTTGGTGTCATTTGCAAATTTATTGGTCTAGTTTACCACATTATCAGCAAAATCATTAATATAGATGTTAATCACAATGGACCCTGCAGAACACAACCAGTCACAGACCTCCAGCCAGAGACAAATATCTACTATCACACACTGGCTTTTCCCACTAAACCCAAATGATCTGTAATGCATTTATGGCTGGCAACTGATTGTACATTTTACATGGAAAATGCGGAGTGGGTGTCGATAGTCAGTCCATTTATAAATTCTATGCTGTAAGAAATGGAAACAAGGAGGGGAATATGAAGGGTCGTGAAAAGCTTAGCTTTCAGTACGTATGCAAGGAGGGACAGCGGGAGAAAATACTATGAGATAACTTAGGGTTTCTGCTCAGCATCAAACGTTTCTGATTATCTTTGTGAGCCTTTCTAAGGACGCCCAAAGGCACAAGTAAAAGCTGTAAGATTATCCAATAAAGCCTGGGCTAAAGGCAACAAAACAGGTACAATGACAATACTAGAAGCGGCTGCTTGTCCTGAATTGGGAAAAAAATAACAGGTACCACTGGTATTAAACTGTAGCACAAGTAACACACCCAGTGTAACTTACATCTGTGTCATTAAATAGGTTGACCTTCTTGGTGACTGGGTGTTCCTCATTGTTAGTGACAGGTGTTACATAGTTAATGGTAGTTCAAAGCATGATCCATTATGTAAAACTAATAAGCTCATTAATAACGATTAGTGAGCCTTGAATATATTTGTGAAGCATGGGCAACATAATTACCATTAAGATGTCTAGATGTATGGGATAACTTTCCAAAATAGAATAATTTTGAATTCCTTAACTATTTTTACTATTTTTTGATCAATTCCCCAAGACTGTGAAGTGTTATGTTATAGGAATCAAAATAATCAGATCATTGAAGAAATCAGGGCCTATAGATTATATTGCAATGTTTTTACATGCTACACAATGTTATTGCATCTGAAAAAGGATCACTTAATGTGTATAGACAGCTGAGAATGCCTTATTAAGAGGACCTCAGCTAGTCATATCCATAAATGCCAATTGTCATACATTGCATGACAGACATCATTTACACAAAGCATAACCCTGTTTCAACTGCTGGCAAATGTTTCTAGTCCCTATTTTAACAGAAAAATAAAAGTCTGCTCCAAGTTACAGAGCAGGATTTTCCCAGCTGAATCCCACCTTATTCCTTGCTTTAACTACATCTCTGGTGCTTTTAAGCAACACACACAAAATTCTGGAGGAACTCAGCAGATCAGGCAGCATCTATGGAAAATAGTTGACGTTTCAGGCCAGGACCCTCCATCATGAGGACAGTTATCAAGGGAGAGAAGGAAATCGGGACAGAAGCATGGAGGTACTGTACGTAAAAAAACATTTTTATGATGATAATGGTATTAATTCATTTTCTCAGACTGCATAAGATCGCATCCAGCAGTGCTGAGGTCATGTAACATTTCTCATTTGAAGATCTGGCCAAAAGTCTACAGAGTCTTGATCTTGGTCAGGACTTCCCTCCTATGCAGTGCAGTCTTGGCCTTGGATGGAACCTTGTTACTGACACCCAACAATCAACAGCATATTTGACTTCCTTGGATTTGCTGCTCCAGGCAATGTTGATCTCAGATACTGTGGATGGGATCCCCCATTCCCTCATGAAAAGCTTGAGCAGTAGAGTTCTTCTCTTCAGGATCTTTAAAGGCTTGAAAATTCCAAGAACCTACACAACAATTCCACTATCAAAAGCATAAAAGGAAGAGCTCTGGATCTTCTGTGATGCGTCAGCTAAAGTTATTGCTCCTTTGGCATCCATGAAGGTCACAGGCACTGTTGGACATAGTGAAGTTGGATTCATCCTGAGCAAGGCAAAGCATAATCCCAAACCTGATCTCACCATACAAAGGCTTGAACTCGGCTGGTGCTGCTGCTCCAGCAGCTGTGATGGCAATGATGATAACCAATAAACTGGACACAGAATTAGATGATTTTAAGTTTTTTGCCAACAGAAAGATTATTCTTGGTTAAATATTTAATGAAACAAGGAGATTTTATGTTTATGTACATAATAGCATCCATTGCATAAGACGAGCAACTAATAAGAGCCAGTGGAACTCTGTTCCTGCTAATCTCAACTCGGCTGATTATGCCACAAGAGGGCTTCAAGCCAATCAGCTCACCTTCTCCTCATGATAAATTGGTCCAGCATTTATTGCTGATTCCCACCAGGGATGTCATCAAGGCCAATACTTTCAAAGTGAGAAGGGTTAAAGACTATGTAGTACGATTGCTTCAGACAGTCTCCGAGACAATCTATCTTTTGCCAAAGACTTAACGAAATGATAATTTGACTCTTGGTTTCAGTGGCTAAGTTTGATCTCCTATGGATAACAGGCAGGGAGTATTCTGGCCTCTAGAGGTACAGTTCATTTTGTATTAACATCACTTCCTGCATGTACTGCAAAGAAGGCCCACCAGCGCCTTTACTTCCTGAGAAAACTAAAGAAATTTGGCCTGTCCCCAAAAACCTTCACTAATTTTTATAGATGCACCATAGAAAGCATTCCTCTAGGGTGCATCACAACCTGGTATGGAAGTTGTCCTGTCCAAGACCGAAAGAAGCTGCAGAAGATCGTGAACACGACGCAGCACATCACACAAACCAATCTTCCATCTTTGGACACACTTTACACCGCACGCTGTCGAGCAATGCTGCCAGAATAATCAAGGACATGACCCACCCAGCCAACACACTTTTTGTCCCTCTTCCCTCCAAGAGAAGGCTCAGGAGCTTGACAACTCCTACGGCCAGATTTGAGAACAGCTTCTTTCCAACCATGATCGGACTGTTGAGCGGATCCTGACCTGGATCTGGGCCGTACCCTCCAAATATCCGGACCTGCCTCTCGGATTTTTTGCACTATCTTACTTTCTATTTTCTATTTTCTATTTATGATCTATAATTTAAATTTTTAATATTTACTATCGATTTGCACTCCAGGGATCAGGAAGCGCAGAAACAAATATTGTTGTGATGATTGTACGTTCTAGTATCAATTGTTTGGCAACAATAAAGTATAAAGTAAAGTATAAGCTGTTTTTTGGTATGATTTCCTGCACGTGTTAGCTTTTGCAGGTTAGTTTTTGGATTTGATTCAAAGCACACAGTGAGAAGACAAACATCTCTATCTTCTCTTTATCTGCCTTTGAAACAGCAAAACTTGTGAGTCTTACATTTTTGGTAATGTTATAAACATTCCATAAATACGTTTTAAAGGAAGTCGTATATCGTTGCACCACAAACTTATTCCTGTTTACACAACATTGCTAAGGAGCACTATATATGTGTATTACCTTGGTTAATACCAATTGTGTAGGATTTTGATGTTTTAATCCAAGGTTCTTTCAGGTCAGGAAAGAAGCACAAAACCTGTTGTTTCACAATTGTTTTATTAAGCATTGACAGAACAAAGAGAGAGTTGAAAATGGACAGCGATGGAGGTCTACTAAGTGAAAGGAGAGACAGAAGAACCAAGATACTGAGATGGCACTGCTGTCATGGTCAGCTCTTTTATACTGCATACAGCAAACTTCATTGAAACTGATAGACAAGAGTGAACTAATGAGAACACCCTTATTCAAGTAATGAGGTACCAAGGAAAGCTTTCAGAATTATACCAATATAACCAGTAAGGGATTCACTAAACTTGCATATACAGTGCATACTATGGCCAACAGGAAGCATAATCAGCAATTACTTGAATATAAGTTATTATATTAAATACAAGCAGGCAATTAATAGTTAAACTGCAAAGAAAATAACAAACAATTGAACCTAAGGATTAGACATTTGGATCCAACAATTGTGCGAATAATCAACAGTATTAGTATATTCAGGTATGTGACGATTCTGTATTGAACTTAATACATATTTTACTAACTTTATGCAGTTTTACAAGTTAGAATTCTCAATAAAAACCCTGAAGAAAGCTTCTGTCTTGGGTGAATTAAGGAAGAGTTTAGCTCACTGCAGAGCTGTGTAGAAACACGCTGCGAGGGCACTAGACTTACCTCTGATCTCTCACCCGAACTCACTAATATTAAACTGTTGCAATGTCCATATGAAACTAATACCCCTGTTTATGTGAAGATTTCCACTTCAAGTTGAGAAGGATTTCCATCAGCTAAAATCAGCTGAGAAGAGCTTCAGAAGTAAAAGACTCAATTCACTGGAATTAAAAAGGATCTTTGTTTTTTATTATATGAAGTGGTTGCAATATCCCTCAAGACTCCGGAAAAAGTAATGGCTGGGACATTGATTCATAAAACTTTCTTTAACCATATCCTAGACCCAACAGAGGCCTACCTGAGCACTGACATTTTCGTATTTTGGTACTTCATCATTTGAAGTCATCTATGACATTGAACAAGGCAGTACTTTATCACAGATGAATGAGAATCAACCAAATTAATTTGAATCATATTGACAGTACAAAGTACAACCCAGATGGCCTGTCCTAGATCTTTACAGCTTCAGGATCACACTGTGGGCACAAGGCTTCAAAACTTAGCTCCATCCTACACTTATTCATGCTCTATGAATATAGTTCCCATATGGTTTCCAATGAGAATCTTCTTATTATTAGCCTTGCTGGATGCCGTGTTGATGATTGTGTTAATGTGTGTTCTAGGAGTGTGAAGAATCAGGTAGATTAACACCAATGCATTTAAAATGTGATGCAAATGTTACATAGTCCACAACTTGCTGCCTGATATCACAGGAAACAGTCTCTAGTGCTCTGCAGGCGTGCGGTTCCCTCCATGTGGCTCAACTTGTGTGAGTAGGAATATTTCACTTAGCTGCCTCCATCACTCACTGTGCATGGTGACTAACCTGGCAGAGGTTCCTGAGAATGAGCAGAATTCTGGGTCTGGCAGGAGGAAGGGTGAAGAGTAAAAGTGATCACCCATTTTCAGCATTGTTTCTCTTGCTTTGATTCTCTTCAGCTCTTCTCCTTATCTTCAATTTAAAGTACCCCTGCTTTCTAGCTTTTCCTGGTTTTAATGAGAGGCCAATGGGGTGAAACATAACTCCATTTCTCCTTCCACGGTGAGCTACTCAGCATTATTTGCAATTTTGATTTTATTTCATGAAACCATTCTCATTGGTGAAAATACAATGATACTACAAAGATTTTTCATGAATTTTCAATGAGGAAGAAGGTGAGAAGGTATACAGGGTTTTGACATAAAAGTATGTAGAAATATTTAGAATATAGTAGAATAGTAGGCAATGTTGGGCTGAGCTATATAAATGTATTTTACGATCAATCTAACTTTTCCCTCCTATGCAGCCCATAACCCTCCATTTTTCTCACCTAGCGGTTCATCCCCAGTCAGTAGTATTGCCGTGAACTCTTCAGACCAGTGGGTGTGGAGAGGGATGGGGTGATAGTGTGGGTTGTGGCAGATCTTGACACACCAGAACATCATTTATTTGAGTTTTTTGGATTTGTTGAATGACTATTTTGTCATTAAGCTGACACTGTTTTTGTGACGTTTTTTATGTAACTATGTTTCCTTATGTTTCTCGTTTTTAAGTGAATAGATTTTGATTTTGACCCGCACGGGTTTCCTATGATTTATGTTCTAAATCACTGAGTCCTGGATTGGAGTTCTGTGTAAACTATAGTTCTGTGTGCAGAAGTCCAGAGTAAGAGCGGTCTTAGTTTGATTATTCCTTGTATTCTTTTCCAAATAAATATTAATGTTAATTTCTACTATCCAATCCCGAGTTTACTCTGCACTTAGGTCTGCTCAGCTGAAGGTTGTTACAGCAGAAGGACTCAGCCAATCATAGACCCAGTGGAGATCGATCAACTTCACATGGCTTTGTCCTGCCAAGGACAAGCAGTTAAACAATATGAGCAATTTCTCCAGGAGATGCTTGTATCATTGCAGAAGGCCTCTGAGACTGGTAAATGGGATTCGTGTTCCTCAGGCTGAGACATTGGTTTCGAGCGATGACCCCAGAGCAGTAAAATGGGGATGCTGAATCTTGTGACGGATTTTTAAATCAATGCTCCCTAGTCTTAGAATTACAACCTGGTTATATTTTTGTCAGTGAAGTATTAAACTAGGGACGTGCCTCCAACATGGTTGGTCACCCAGGATTTTCACATACTCTGGAGTTTATAAAGAGACAGTTCTGGTGGCAAGGCATGACTAAAGATGTCAAGGACTACGTTTTGGCATGCAATGTGTGTGCCCAGGAAAAGGAACCCAAGGCACTGTCCCAAGGGTTTTTACAGCCTCTGCCTATGTATTAACACTCACCCCTGGTCACATATTTCAATGGATTCTATCGCTGGTATTCCTGCGTCCTGAGAGAATACCACCATTATGGTTGTGGTGGACCAGTTCTCAAAGACTTGCCACCTTGTTCTTCTCCCCAAGCTCCCCATGGTGGTGGAGACAGCTGAGCTGAAGATGCAAAGTATCTTCTGGACTCACTGCATCCCCTGGGATGTTGACTTGGACTGAGGTCCACAATTCACTTCCAAATTCTGGAGGGTCTTTGTTCTTCTCATCAGGGCAACTGTTAGTTTATCCTCAGGATTCAATCTGCAAACTAATAGGTAGATAGAAGGTGGGGGGGAAACCAGGCAGGATCTCCCAGTGGCTAGCCATTTTAATTCCACTTCCCATTCCCATTCTGATATGTCCATCCATGGTCTTCCCCACTGTCATGATGAGGCTACACTTAGGTTGGAGGAACAACACCTTATCTTCCATTTGGGTAGGCTCCAACCTGATGGCGTGAACATCGATTTCTCAAACTTCTGGTAATGCCTCTCTCCTTCTCCATTTCCCATACCCCTTTCCCTCTCTCACCTCATCTCAGCAATCAGCTTCCCAGCTCTTTACTTCATCCCTCCTCCTGCAAGTTTCAACTATCACCCGGTGGTCCTCTCTCTCCTACCCTCACTTTTTAAATCTACTCCTCAGCTTTTTTTTCTCCGGTACTTCAGAAGGGTTTTGGCCCAAAACATTGACTGTAGATGTTGCCTGCCTGCTCAGTTCCTCCAGCATTTTGTGCGCGTTGTCAGGCAGATAGAAAGAATGAATCAGGATTTGGAAAGATCCCTGATATGTCTGGTCTTAGGAGATCTGACTACATAGAATGATCAATTTATTTGGGCAGAATTCGTGCACAGTAATCTTTTTCACTTTTCCATTGGGATGTCCCCTTTTAAATGTCAGTTTGGCTACAGAATACAGCTATTTCTGAATCTGGAGTCCGAGGTGGGTGTCGCAGCTGCTGATAAATTGGTTAAGAGATGCAGGCAGACATGGTCTAAGGCAAGATCGATTTTAATGGATAACTCTCTATAGCAGTAGCAAGAGGCTAACCATCAAAGGTGACCAGGTCCTTCATTCTGTTTGGACCAGCAGGTTTGGCTTTCCACCTGGGCCCTTCTGATGCGGATGGAACCTTGCATATTGGCTCCCAAATACATTGATCCCTTTATGGTTCTCTGAGAAATTAATCCAGGGACATATCACGTACAACTACCCAGAATCTTGCATATCCAACCCACCTTTCATGTCTCTAGCCTCAAGCCTGTACCTTAGAGTTCCTTGGTTCCTGCTCCCATGGCTCCTCACAGTCTCATTTTGTCAGCAGACAATGAATTTACAAAGTTAGATGACTACTGGATTCTTGTGTTTGTGGCAATACCTCATTGACTGGGAAGACTATGGCCCAGAGGAAAGATGCTATGTTCTCTCTCAAGACATCCTAGATCCTCAATTAGTCATGGACTTTCATAATAAGTATCCTGATTGTCTTGAGCCAACACTTGCCAGCCACTGGGGTGGGGGAGGGGAGGCAATTCTGTCATGAAACCTTCAGACCAGCGAGCAAGGCTGGATAGTGGCATATCTTGACGCACCTGAACATCATTTATTTGAGTTTATTATAGTTGTTTAGTGAGTACATTTATCATTAATTTGTCACTATGTTTTTGTGAGTATTGTTTGTTTATGCTTCTAATTCTTTAGTGACTAGTTTCTGATTTTCACCCTCACAGATATCCTGTGTTTTATGTTCTATTTAATGTTACTCTGGGCCAGCGCTCATCGCTGAGTCCTGTGTTCGAGTTCTTTGTGAATTACCGTTCTGTGTGTTCATCTTGAGTGAGTAAGCTCTTAGCTTGATTATTCCTTGTGTTATTCTCTGAATAAATCTTCATCGTTAATTTCTACTATCGAGTCCTGAGTTTACTCCACACCTGGTTACACTCGTCTGAAGATCATTACAAGCATCAAACATTCCATGCTATATTTTTGTTTTGTACCCTGCCACAGGAATTCAGACTCCTCCCTTCTTGATACTTTTCCCTTCCATTCCCAATCCAACTCGTATTTCTAGCTTAATGTCTTATCTGGTGGGAAACTGTCTTCAAAGAGAATGTGGATCCCTTCTCATATTCTGGGGATCCAAGGCTATGCTTTCTGTTATCTTTATGGTTACCCAGCAGACAGCCCAGTGATCCAATTGGCTTTCTGTTGGGTGGAAAACAGGAGAAAACTCAGTAAGATTTCTTGTCACGTTCGGCAAGAAACCCATGTCCCCAACTTTAGCAAGTTTTTTCAAATATCAAAGCCTATGCAATTCTGTGACTGCAATAAACTTTCCAAACCTCAAGGAGAATAAGCACTCTCATGTTATTGTAAGAAATGTAAATGCAATTCTTTTTAAAAAGATAATAATTTCAAAACTGCCAGATGAAGTGCACAGAGGCAATGTCCCTTAGGCTTTGATTTGACTGCTGAATTGTAAATACGATTGCGATCTTTTATAAAAGGTTATGTTATACTTGTGATTTGAAAATTTATTGATGTGGCAGCAGCATCTAAAATGCAAAAATATTGGAATTAGTTTAAAAGAACCAATTTATAGCAATTTAAGAGAAAGGTAAAGGCAACAAATTGAAACCGAGATAGAGTTTTGGAAAGGGAAGTCTCAAAGGATGTAATGGTTGCTAAAGAATGCAAATGGATTTCTCTACAATTTTATCTTCACAAGAACACTTGACATTGTCATTCACAATAGTCTTGTAGATGCAATGAAAGTATTTAAAGGTCTGGAATTAAACTTTATAAATTGTGTTTGATTTGTTATTTGTTCCCATCTTATTCTATTAATCTGTCAATTCTGGGAATCCATATTGGACCAAAGTTATAAGTTTTCTGAATAAGTATTCTATTCATCGATTTGAGGTTACTAGTCATGCTAACATAATGGCCATTTAAATAATGGATAATTCATTTCTCATATGTTTTATTGTCTTTGCATAAAGTTCAACAATGCATTCCATTTAATATGCATGCTTCTTCAACATTCCTTTCATGATGTTTAAATGTTAAAACTAAAACAATTTATTAAGAGTAACAAAAAAACAGGATGACCACAAACAGGATGAGATAGGACAAAGTAAGCATGATTTCCTTAAGGGAAAATCTGGCCTGACGAGCCTGTTGGAATTTTTTTAGGAGTTAGATAGATAAAGGGGATGTAGTAGATATTGTATACTTGGATTTTCAAAAGGCCTTTGACGAGGTGCCACATGTGAGGCTTCTTACCAAATTAAGAGCCCATGGCCTTACAGGAAAGTTACTGGCATGGTTAGTGCATTGGCTGATCAATAGGAGGCAGTGAGTGGGAATGAAAGGATGCTTTTCTGGTTGGCTGCCAATGACTGGTGGTGTTCCGCAGGGGATGGCGTTGGGACGGCTTCTTTTTATGCTGTATAAAAATGATTTAGATGATGGATTAGATGGCTTTATTGCCAAGCTTGCAGATGAAACGAAGATTAGTGGAGGAACAGGTAGTGTTGAGGAAACAGGTCAGCTACAGAAGGACTTAGACAGATTAGGGGAATGGGCAAGAAAGTGGCAAATGAAATACAATGTTGCAAAATGAATGGTCATGCACTTCAGTAGTAGAAATAAATGTGCAGACTATTTTCTAAATGGGAGATAATCCAAAAATCTGAGATGCAAAGGGACTTGGGAGCCCTTGGGCAGAGCACCCTAAAGGTTAGCTTGCAGGTAGTGTCAGTGGTGAGGAAGACAAAAGCAATGTTAGCATTCATTTCGAGAGCTCTAGAATACAAGAGCAGAGATGTGATGATGTGGTGGCATTGGAGAGGGTTCAGAGCGGGTTGACATGGATGATTCCAGGAATGAAAGGGTTATCATGTGAGGAACATTTGATAGCTTTGGGTCTGTACTCGCTTGAACTTAGGATGTTTCCATGGTGGGGGAGTCTAGGACAAGAGGGCACAGCCTCAGGATAGAGGGGCATCCATTTAAAACAGAAATGCAGAGAAATTTCTTTAACCAGAGGGTAGTGAATTTGTGGAATTTGTTACCAGAGGAAGCTGTGGAGGCCAGGTCGTTGGGTGCATTTAAGTCAGAGCTTTATAGGTTCTTGATTGGCCAAAGCATCAACAGCTACAGCCATAATTGAATGGTGGAGCAGACTCAACAGGACAAATGGCCTAATTCTACTCCTATGTTATATGGTCATATGGACTAAGCCACGTTTGGGCACTTAGAACAGACATTCTAAGTGTCTATCAGTGTGGCTGCATGTTGCCGATTTGCAGCTGAGCTGTTGGAGACTGACCAATTCAAGTGGCCTCACCCACCAGGCAAACCTCAGAATCAGGTTGAGTGACGAAGCCAAGGTAGATGACTAGCAGAGTCAGGGGAAGAACTTTATAAAATCAAATATCGAAGTTTAAAATATCTTCCTCTCCATTCACTGAGTAGTGGATCATGAGCAGAGGTTTCCCATTGCAAGTCTATGTTCATCAAAATTATATTTATGATCTAAACTAAAGTATGAAGATCCTATCACAAACGAGAAAATCTGTGAATGCTGGAAATCTGAGAAACACACACAAAAAATGCTGGAGGAGCTCAGCAAGCCAGGTAGCATCTGTGGAAAGGGTACAGTTGACATTTCAGGCAAGACCCATTAGGAGGACTGTTGAAGAGTCTCGAACCCAGCCATCGACTGTACTCTTTTCCATAGATGCTGTCTGGCCTGCTGAGCTCCTCTAGCATTTTGTGTTTGTTGTATTAATATCCTAATTTTGATAAGAAATTAGTACCAGAAGTAAGAAAAAAGTTTTAGTGAAAATCACTGTAGACCAATATGAGTGTTCACTGGCCGAAAAGGAACTCAATTCCTTTCTTAGATCCTTCAGAAGCATTAAATATGATCCTTCCAAATCAAATTTCAGACCAACTTTTACAGAAATTGACCAATACAACAGTGAAAGAATACAGGGTTAAAATTTTAGTTTAAATTTTCAGAAGTCCCATGTTGTTCATTTCAGGTGTTCCAATCATCCCAATGCTAACACTATGAGGTAACGAGACAGAAGAAATTTCTAACTTATACAATTCATACTTGGATAATACTTCCTGGGCTCTTCTTTGATCTATCACCTACCTCAGGTCCCACCCCTGAAACAAGGCTAAGCTACAAACAGGACTCAACATAAGATATTCCTCTGACTGCAGGTCTATAATCCCATGATCTCTAACCTAATTCCAGCTACTTTCCTAGACTCTAATTATATGTCAGCCCTCCTCTGCCTTTATCTTAACACTTAAGTTCTCAGCAAGACAATTCCGAAGATGAGACTGACCCTCTCTCACATAGTCTCCGGGTTAATGCTGTCTTACACTGCCAGTTCAAACCTATGACTACCAGGCTAGCTCCCTTCAAAATCTGATATTTTCCAAGCATACCAGCTCCACCTCTTTTCTACCAGCTTCCCCCACACTCAATCACAGTGCAGGGTCTTCCAGACCACATCTGTCCCCAGATCCTTAAGCCTTATGGGCTTCCAGCTGCCAAAGGAGGTTGAATGTTTGTAACGATGGTTCAAACTTAGTTTTAAAATACTACCACAAAACATGAATGTTATTAAAACATTTAAAATAGTCAATAATGATAAAATTTTGAATTTATTTTAAATAAACAAACTTAAATGGAACAAAAAGTAAGTAACCTTTTGAGGGAGTCTTGGACCAGAAGGCTCCACCTTAGAATAGAGGGACATCCATTTAGAACAGAAAAGAGGAAAAATTTCTTTAGCTGGATGCTGGTGAATCTGTGGAATTCATTGCCACGGACAACTGTGGAGGTCAAGTCGTTAATTATATGTGAAGCGGAGGGAGATAGGTTCTTGATCAAAGATGAAAGGAGAGTGCAGGAGAATAGGGTTGAGTGAGTTAATAAATCAACCATGATGGAGTGGTGGAGTAGACTCAATGGAGCAAAAGGCTTAATTCTAGTCCTATGTCTTATGGTCTTATTGTCTCCTTCCACAACCACTCTTTCCTATTGGAAGAATGAGCATGCAGAAAGCATCCATTTACCCTGTTTGCGAAAGGCAGAATGCAACTCTCCCAGAGCTAGTAGCATTGTGTGGTGTTTCGTGACTTACTCTCTCTCTACCTGAAGTCCCTGCTATTTATTACATATGCCTGATTAGCAGATATCCCAAAACATTTGTGAGTCAGGAACCTCCGCCCAGTTACGTTGGTAAAGGCTGGAGGTTCTGAGGAGAAATACCAGCTTTTAAGTAGAATATCCAGGCGTGTATTCCTGTGCAATCTGACACAGTCTTGTATCAGTTGTTCCATCTTCGTGAAATGTGAAAATTGCCAGTGGTTAATGATGCACTTATCAGTGTCCATTTATTCAGTGTTGCATTGCTCAGAATTTTGCAGAACCTTGTCATAAACTTATGTGTTCAAGGATTAGATACGTTTGGGCCAGCTGATAGCACAATGACATCGGCGCCGGACCCGGGAGCAGAGGTTCCCGGGTTCGAAACCAGTCAGGTCCGCTCCCAAGTATGCTTTCCATCTGTGCCGGGTTGAAATCGCAACTCGACCTTGTAAAATAAAAAGGAAAAAATACTGTGAAAATGTCTGTGAGGGGAGTGGCGCGCCACACAGTCTCTCTCTTGCTCTGCGCCTTCTAAAAGCCATGAAAAAGACATCATCACGGACACACGCATGCACACGCAGACGCAGACGCGCAGATGTGCATGCACACACATGCACAGACTTGCACGTACACAGGTACATGACAAAATAAAAGGATTAGATATGTTCAAAGATATTGGTGATAACTTAGTCCCTGACAATTGTTCTAAGCACATTATTCAGACAGGTCAATTCTATTGATTTTAAGGGAAGTAAGTTAGAAGGCAGGATATAGTGTGTGATACAGCTAGATAGCACACTTCAATCCCCTGATCAGTGATGAATTTCTAGACAATTCCACTGATTGACTCGAGGAGTATATATTGTGTTCTCTGGTATTTTATTTTAATCATGAATTTATAGGAACATTTCTTTCATTATTTAGTTTCTGTTTTTCCAAGATTAAGTGTTTTGATTTTCTGTCCTTTTCAACTACTGGAAAATTAAATTTAAAATAATTTAATTTAATTTTGTTTTATTGATGGTTAAATATTGGTAATCATTACCAGACTAATATTATATATATCAAACATAATTTATCATTGGCTAATAATTAAGTGGTTAACACAAGCTTCGGAATGACAGAATAGCTCAAATACTTAGATTATAAGAGCTTGTGTAGAAATTGGTTTGCTTTCTTTTCCGATAAGTATCGAACATGAGGGTTATTTTGACTGAGAGGTTTGAAGTGTTGAATAGCTTAGGTACTGTTCATACACAGAAACTACTTCCTCTGAAGAGGAATTCAAAAACAAGGGTGTTGTGTACTAGTAAATAGATCAGGTTATTTAGCAAGGAAATCTGGAAGTTTCACTTTATGCTCAAGAATAACAGAAATGTGAAATTCCTTCTCACAGAAGACTAACATAATCAAGACTGAGTTTTTTTAGATAATAACATCAAGGATTATACTGCTGACATTTCCAGATATACATGGAATATAAATCAGTCATTGATTGCACAGCAGGTTTAAGAGAGAGAATGGCCTCTTCATGTTCCATAATTTCTGTATAATCTTTTCCTTACAGTCTCTTAGGACTTGTTTTCAGTTCACAATGCACACTTTCACTCCAGTTCAGTGGTTCTGAAGTGATCGATGAGGCCAGTTGGATCTTGCAGACTCACATAGGTCTTGCCTGATTCAGTAAGCAGTTGTGCAGACTGGATGATTTCAATGTCACCTCAAATCTTTCTTCTCCATTCTGTGCTGTTGTGATTTAGAGATTTTAAAACTGGGTCATAGTGTCCCATTTTACAAGGAGGCCTTGAGATTACCTGGAATCGTTCCTCCAATCTACATGAAGAATTTCATCATCAATGTCTACCTTTGCTGAGAAGTGACTTCAAGGTATGAAACTTGTATTTCAGAGTCTTGTTGTGCACATTTATTGCTAGAAAGTAATACTAAACAGGAGGGGCATGCTTAGCAGAAGTAAAGTGCAACACAAGTTTTTGCATGTTTCAGCAAATGAGTCAATACTGATGCAAAGCTCCGCACATCCAAGTGCCATCATCTTGTTCTAAATATGCAGTGAGGTTGAATTGAAATTATCTAGTCTAAAACATAACTCAAAGGAAGATTTGTACTGAGCACAAATCTTTACAACTTAATAACTGATTTTGTCATATTATCATACTTCATTATGGGGTTCAAGTACTTTGTATTGGATCATATTAAATAATATTGATACTTCCCAAGAATATCAGCAGAATCAGAATCAGATTTAATATCACAGACATACATTATGTCATGAAATTTGTTGTTTTTATCAGCTGGGTAAGTGGGCCAAAGATTGACAACTGGCATTTTAGGAAGCTCTGTCAGGGTAGGACTTGTATAGAGAATGGCAGGGTCCTGGGGAGTGTAGCAGAACAGAGGGACTAGGAGAAGCCTTATACAGTGAATGTAGGGCCCTGGGGAGTGTAGTAGAACAGTGTGTATAAAAAGTATTCACTCCCCTTGGAAATCTTCCAGTTTTATTGCTTCACAACAATGAATCACAGTGGATTTAGTTTGACTTTTTTTGACCAACAGAAGAAGACTCTTTCGTGTCAAAGTGAAGTGAAAACAGATCTCCACAAAGTGATCTAAATATATTGCAAATATAAAACACAAAAGAATTGATTGCATAAGTATACACCTCCTTTAATGTGACACACCAAATAATTATGGTGCAGCCAATTGGTTTTAGAAATCACATAATTAGTTAAATGGAGATCTGTTTTTGGAGGCCTGTGTGCAGTCAAGGTGTTTCACTTGATTGTAGTAATATACACCTGTATCTGGAAGGTCCAACTGCTGGTGAGTCAGTATCCTGGCAAAAACTACACCATGAAGATAAAAGAACACCAAGCAACGCTGCCAAAAGGTTATTGAAAAGCACAAGTCAGGAGATGATTACAAGAACATTTCCAACTCACTGAATATCCTTTGGAGTACAGTTAAGTCAGTCATCAAGAATAGAAAGAATATGGCACAGCTGTAAATCTGCTAAAGCAGGCCATTCTCAAAAATTGAGTGATCGTGCAAGAAGGGGACTAGTTAGGGAGGCCACCAAGAGACCAATGGCAACTCTGGAGGAGTTACAGGCTTTAGTGGCTGAGATGGGAGAGACTGCGTGTGCAACAACTATTGCCTGGGTGCTTCACCAATTGCAGCTTTATGAGATAGTGGCAAAAAGAAAGCCACTGTTGAAAAAAAAATCCAATGAAATCTTAGTTAGAGTTTGCTAGAAGGCACGTGGGAGACTCTGAAGTTGGCTGGAAGAAGGAAGATGAAACCAAAATTGAGCTTTTTGGCCATCAGACTAAATGCTATGTCTGGCATAAGCCAAACACCACACATCATCAAAAACACACCATCCCTTTTATGCAGCATGTTGGAGGCTGATTCATGCTGTGGGGATACTTCACTGCAGCAGGCCCTGGAAGGCTTGTGAATGTAGAGGGCAAAATGAATGCATCAAAATACAGGGAAATCCTGGAGGAAAACCTGATGCAGTCTGCAAAAGAACTGCGACTTGGGAGAAGATTTGTTTTCCAACAAGACAATAACCCCAAGCATAAAGCCAAAGCTACACAGGAATGGCTTTTAAACAACAATGTTAATGTCCTGGTGTGGCCAGGTCAGAGTCCAGACCTCAATCCAATTGAGCATTTGGGGTTAGACTTGAAAAGGGCTGTTTACTCATGATCCCCATGCAATCTGACAGAGCTTGAGCAGTTTTGTAATGAAAAATGGGGAAAAATTGCAGTGTCCAGCTGTGCAAAACTGATAGAGACCTATCCACACGGACTCAAGGTCATAATTGCTGCCAAAGCAGCCAACTACTAAATACTGACTTGAAGTAATTACGCAATTAATTATATTGTGTTTAACAATTTTTAACAACTTGTTTTCACTCTGTGTGTATATATATATATATATATGTTAAATAGTGCAAAAAGAGAAAGTACAGTATTGAGGTATTATTCGTGGGTTCAGTGTCCATTCAGAAATCTAATGACAGAAGGGAAGGAGCTACTCCTGACTTGTTGAGTGTGTGCCTTTAGGCTCCTGTACCTACTCCCTGATGGTAGCAATGAGAAGAAGGTGTGTCCTGGGTGATGGGGGTGGGGGGGGGGTTGCCACTTTTTTGAGGCATTATTCTCTGAAGATGTCCTGGATGCTGGGGAGGCAAGTGTCCATGATGGAGCTGACTAAGTTCTCAACTTTCTGCAGTTTATTTTGATCCTGTGCAGTGCCCCCCCCCCATACTAGTCAGTGATGCAGCCAGTTAGAATGTTCTTATTGGTGCATGTGTAGAAATTTGTAAGTGTCTTTGGTGGCACACAAAACCTCATCAGTCTCCTAACGTAATATAGTCATTGAAGATCTCACCATTAAAGGAGTGGATGACATCATCAGATTTTCAAAGGAGAAGAGATCAATATGTTGAACCCAGGATAGGCAAATTGCAGTGGGTCCATGTCCTTACTTTGGCAGGAGTGGATACTAGCCATAATCAACTTCTCAAAGTACTTCATTACCGTAGATGTGAGTGCTACTGGATGCTAGTCATTAAGGCGGGTCACCCTGCTCTTCTTGGGCACTGGTATGATTGTTTCCCTTTCGAAGCAGGTAGTAACTTCCAACTGTGCAATGATAGACTGAAAATGCCTTTGACTACACCCACCAGTTAGTTGGCTCAGAGTTTCAGAGTCCTACCAGGTACACCATCAGAACCTGTTGCCTTGTGACGGTTTACCCACTTAAAAGGTGTTCTGACGACAGCCTCTGAGACAGAGAGCACAGTGTTCCTAGGGGCTGCAGGGATTCTCATAGCTGTAGTTTTATTCGCCCTTTCACAGTGTACATGAACAATGTTGAGTCCATCTGGGAGTGAAGCATCACTGCCATTAACAATGCTAGGTTTCGCTTTGTAGGAAGTAATAGCCCGCAAACCTTAACAGAGTTGGCGTGCATCCAATTAATGCTCTAAGCTCAACCAGAAATGTCCCTTTGCTTTTGAGAGAGCCCTCCGTAAGTCTACCTGGCCTTCTTGTATAGTTGTGGGTCATCAGACTTGCATAACACAGATATAGACCTCAGCAGACTACGAGCCTTCTGTTTCATCCACGGCTTCTGATGCAGGTATGTATGGTATGTTCTCATAGGCAAACAGGCTTAAATAAAGTCAGTGACAGCTGTGGCGTATTCATTCAGAGTCGAAGATGAGTCCCCAAATACTGTTCAGTGCACTGATTCAAAGTATTCAATGCATTTAAGAATTGTAACCTGGTGCAGTTTCACCAATGCTATTGAAAATGTATTTATTTGCAAAGGATTTCTGCACAATGGCATTGAATCCTCTACCTGAGCATTACTTGATTTAAAAATAATGAAAATGTTGAAAAAAGCTATTGCCAACCATTCAGTACGTTATAGTCAGCTTTCTCCACAGTAATTTTTTAATCCAAAATCATGTGTTATTAAGTGCCTACCACTTCTGCATCCCTGAAATAATTTACAACTTTGAAAAGTTTCCATGAGCCAATCCAGTCAGTGGTGTAGGATTATTGTAATCAAGACCCGATTTTGGAGATTCAATTCATTAATTATCAGCAAAAAAATTATGCTGCAAAATATGTTGAAAGTAACCAAAGGTCAAAGGTTTCCAAAAGATTATAAATTAATTTCTGACCTCTGATGTGACTATCACTTTTAACAATAACTACAGCAGTCATTATAAAAGAGCCAGTGAGAGTGATTTAATTTTTAAGTCGGTGTTTGTGACAAAAGAGGCTTTGTAATTATATTTTCATTGAAGATTTTGGACTCTTTTATCTTTTCCCAAAAATGAAGACAGAAAACCTTTATCGATACATGCAGTTCCCTGTCATTATGGATCATGTTTCCAAGAAACAAAATGTCAGGAATCACTTATGTTAACTTTGCTTACTGCTACAAAGTTGTTTATAATTGCTTACAGTGAGGCAGGTGCCTGTCAAAAACATTGTAATCATTATGAAATGCTATCTGTGATCTATCTGAAATTCTATCCAAGGGCAAGTTTCAACATGGCCATTGTTTCTGTTTTCACAAGTGTTAATTATCGCATTCAGCGCTGTAAAGTATTGTCATAATTAGGATTGCAAAGTGTTTCTAATTAACCAAGACTAAGCTAGATGTGAAGGCCTGTAAGTAATAACCTCTATCCAAGCAGCATTTCACAAACAGCAGGGGATCAACAGTCCAAGTTTTAATCTCATGCCAACAGTCACTGATGTGGAAAAAACTATATCAATTCCAATATAAAGTGATAATGTACTTTAAAAAATAATTTTAACCATATATAAGATCATATTGGAATAATAATCTAATCATTTAAAAAAAATTTGTAGGCAACTCCATGTCACTACGAAAACACGAGGAAGTCTGCAGATGCTGGAAGTTCAAATGACTCACACAAAATGCTGGTAGAACACAGCAGGCCAGACAGCATCTATAAGAAGAGGTACAGTCAACGTTTCGGGCCGAGACCCTTCGTCAGGACTCCTTATTAATTTGCAAACTCTGAATGCTCTAAGACGAATCAATTTAATACTCTTATGGAAAACTACATGGAGCATTTTCATTTAATATACCATTCCATACTACCTGACCAGTGAGTCTTATAGAGTGTTCTTCACTTGGACATATTCTACTAAAATAGTTTCAAATGCAACAATGCTTTTCTTTCTAAGTTGGAGGTTTAAAACAGCCCTTTACTTTGAAACATTTCAACCATTTTAGTATAGGCGGGACTAGAAGAACACATTCTTGAAATGAATGTTAATATCTTGCTCAGATTGTAAGAGGGTTGGCTTCTGTTGGAAGTGGTCCTACGCATCCTTTTTTCTGAGCAATTGTTTTGGGTTCAGCTTTTGTTAGCATGCCAAACTGTTCTCCATTTTCTTCTAGGGAGTGCCTTTAAGTAGATACAGTACCTATTGCTGTTATATTCAATATACAGCTTTCACAGACTTCTCACCACAGATACAGGGAGCAGGACCAGCTCCATACATTGTGTTTTTCAATCTCACTTCAGATATTAAATCCATCACTTATTGGTGGAAGGTGGGGGAAGAATTGTGGACAACCTTCATCAAATTTGGCAGCTCCATTTTACCCTTGCTTCACAATGACACAAAAGCCAGGATTTTCACCAATAAGTTTTCAGCAGATCCAATCTCATTGAAGATGATGGCCAAACATCATTGTGTTATCTTGCTTCTGCGCTGTGCCCCACCTTTAGCAAACTGGAGCTTCAGGGGTGGCTGTTTAACCAACGACAAATGCCAGGTAACCCATACCTCCATCATTGAACTTCAGTGTACAGAAGATGATAAGTTTACAAAGCTACCATCCTGTATCTCCTGCATCACACTGCCCTGAAACTATAAAAATTCACAGCAAGACAAACATGAGAAAATCTGCAGATGCTGGAATTCCAAAGCAACACACAAAATTCTAGAGGAACTCAGCAGGCCAGGCAGCATCTATGGAAAAGAATAAACAGTCGACATTTCGGGCCAAGACCCTTCTTCAGGACTGGAAAGGAAGGATCTCAGTCCGAAATGTTAACTGTTTACTCTTTTTCAAAGATGCTGCCTGACCTGCTGAGCTTCTCCAACATTGTATGTGTGCTGCGAAGGTTCACAGCAAGACCATGTAAAAATGTGAACCCCTTCCCTCAGAGCCACCACCTGATGAAGGTAGACATCAACGATTAAAACTCCCGTCAGCTTCAATATACCAGCGCAGCTTTTGGTCACTGCTGGAAAGGCCATAAACTCAAGGCCGTCCATTGGGATCACACTGAAACAGTTAATGGCAGAATGAGTTCATCACCTTTTGAAGAAATGGTATGGGTCATCACCTTCTGTAGAAAAATCTGTAGTTCCCACATCTGCCAGACCAATCATCTCATAAGCCTCAAATAAGCAGCAATGCACCTGTGATTGTAAGTTACTGCCTAGATAAAAGATTCAATCAGCTGTCAATGGATTGCTGATTGGATAATAATAATTTTTGTGGTAACAGCTTGTTATGAGAGGATCTCTGCAACGAGTAGGTCAGAAATTTGTATATTAGATTATGAAGACAGTCCTGTTTTATTGTCATTTAGTAATGCATGCATTAAGAAATGATACAATATGTACAATAGTTGTCAAACAGAGAGACAGATGACCTACCAAACAGAATTTTTTTATAAACAGAAAATTTGATTTGAGTACAAATTTGGTACAAATGGGAAAGAGGTAAGTGGAACTACTGGCATTTTTTGTTATTGTCATGTGTATGAAAAAAATTGTCTTCCATGCTATCCATTTCATTACAACAGTGCATTGAGGTAGTACAAAAGAAAACAATAACAGAAGGCCAAGATTTGTTACACTTAAAAAGGAAGTGCATCATAGCCAGATAATAAGGTGCAAGGCTAGGTTATGGTAGATTGTGAGGTCAGGAGTCCATCTTGTTATACTAGGGGACCATTTTAATAGCCTTATAAAAGCATAATAATAGCTGTCATTGGTCTTGGTGCTACAAACCTTTAGGTTTGTGTATCTTCTACCTGATGGGAGGGGGAAGAAGAGAAAATGTCCAGGGTGACTGGGGTCTGATTACATTGACTGCTTTGCCAAGGCAGCAAAAGTTCAGACAGAATCCACGGAGAAGAGGTCGGTTTCCATGATGTGCAGGGCTACTGTATGTCTCTGTAGTTTCTAATGGTTTCAGGTTGAACAGTTACCCTACCAAGTCATGATGTTTCTTAGATAGAATGCTTTTTATGGTACAATGATAAAAATTGGTATGGGTCAATGGCTCAATGCCAATTGTATGTAGCCATCCATAGAAGCGGAGGCACTGTTGCACTTTCTTGGCCATGGCATCTCTGTGGTTGGACCGGGACAAATTATTGGTAATGTACTGTACACTCTTAGGAACTTGAAGCTCTCCACTCTCTTGACCTCAGCATCACTGATCTAAACAGCAGTGCATGCACCACCCTCTTTCCTGAAATCAATAACCAGCTCTTCTGTTATGGGAAAGATGATTGTTCTTACACTATGCCACTACACTTTGTATCTCCTTCCTCTACTTCGTCTCATCATTATTTGAGATTCACTTCACTACAGTTGTGTCATCTACAAACATGAAGATGGAGTTAGAATGGAATGTGGAAACTCAGGTGTGAGTGTATAGGGAGTAAAGTAAGGCGATAAAACTCTGGTTAGGCCACACTTGGAGTATTATATTCAGTGGATGTGAATGTGGCAGATTTAGAGAGGGTACGGAGATGATTTACCAAGACACCATCTGGAATAGAGAGCATATCTTAAGAAGAAAGTTTGAGTGAGTGAAGTCTCCTCTGTAGCAAAGGAGGATGAGAGAGAAGGAGACTAGAGAGAGGCGTATAAGATAATTAGAGGCATAGAGTGGACAGCCATAGACTCTTTCCCAGAGATCAATAGCTAAGATGAGAGAGCATAATTTTAAGGTGTTTGAAGGAAGGTATAGGGGTGATGTCAGATGTAAGCATTGTTTTACACAGAGAATGGTAAGTACATGGAATGCACTGCCCATGGTGATGGTAGAGGTAGATACATTGGGGTATTTAAGAGACTCCTAGATGGGCAAAAAGATGAAGAAAAGGTGAAGGGTGATATGAGTGGGAAGGGTTAGATTGAACTTGCTGTTTTTGTCATTCCTCTCTGTGCTTAGTGTTGGATCGGGTGGCAACTTAGCATGTTTCTGTTTTTTTTACAAGGCCGAGTTGCTAGCTCAATGCTCAACCCAGCACAAATGGAAAGTGTGGAAGGAGCTGGCCAGATTTGAACCTGGGACCAGATTGAACTAAGAATAGGTTAAAAAATAATCAGCACTTCATTGTGGGTCAAAATGTTGTTCTCTATTCTAATACAATGGAATTCAGAAGCCAAGAAGAATGTGGTCACCCTAAAGCTACATGGAATTCAGATGAATAGTAAATGTGGGAAGATGCAGAAAACTTCAATATATGTAACACTTTCAAACAGATGTTTTACTGCTCAGTACAAATGGAGTTGTTTACACCTTGGAGGAATGGAGTTCATGCAGGTTATCATCATCATTGTTGGACAATTGACTCCTCGTCTGGGGTAGAAATGTAGTTATGTAGGATTTGATACCTAGTGACTTTGGAACTGCTGATGAGTTCATTATTCAGAGACAAGTGCCATTGTCTGCTCAATATTGTCTCTTAATTCTGCCGTAATTTCAGGAACATTTACTCCTGACAACACACACAAAATGTTGGAGGAACGCAGCAGGTCAAGTAGCATCTATGGAAAGGAATAAACAGTCGATGTTTCATTGTTTGTATTGCCTTGGATTTCCAGCATCTGCAGATTTTCTTGTGTTTGCCTTTCTACTCTTCTTTGAAAAGTTCGAAGTAAAATTTATTATCAGAGTACATACGTCACACCATAAAATGCTGAGATTCTTTTCTCCATGGGAATACTTAGCAAATCTATTGAACAATAACTGTAAACAGAATCTGTAAACTGGAAAGAAACTGTGCAAATGCAGATAATAAACAAATAACAAGGAGCATGAAATAACAAGGTAGAAGAGTCCTTAAATGAGTGCAGTTATCCCCTTTTGCTTAGGAGCCGGATGGTTGAGGGGTAATAACTATTCTTAAACCCAGTGGTGTGGAAGTAAAAACTGTTCACAATACTCCAATTACAATATAACAAAGAAGCAATATAATTTTACAATTCCATCCACTTACAATAAAACTTAGTTCTTTGCTTGCATCTCACTCATGGTCTCCTTCAGTTTCTTGCAACTTCTAGTATATCTATGCTCTTAGGTCCTGCAGTTGCCCTACCCATTTAGAAATTTATTTTCTAAGGAGTATGTGGTCTCCTTATTCCTTTTTATAACAATTTTGTCATTTACAGTTGCATATTCAAAGGGTTTTTAGATTTCTGGGTTGCATTCTTTTCTATATTAACTCTGTTATATGTAAATTAGATATTGCTATCCCAATTCCAAGTGTACTTCTATTTGAAAATTATGATCAATGTTAATATCACACTGATCTTCATCAGCTCCAAGTTTTTCTTTAGCTGCTTGTTCCCCATCTCCACATTTTCTTAGTTTAGTCAGATGTCTGGTATTCAGTACCATGTTTTCTACCCTATCACATATAAATTGATGCCATTGAAGCTG
This sequence comes from Mobula birostris, assembly GCF_030028105.1. Classification (NCBI taxonomy): domain Eukaryota; kingdom Metazoa; phylum Chordata; class Chondrichthyes; order Myliobatiformes; family Myliobatidae; genus Mobula; species Mobula birostris. Next base: position 88,432,904 of record NC_092376.1, on the reverse strand, counting down.
TGAAATACAGGACACAGAAGAGCCTTGTGGGATAATACAACAGTCCAGCACCAGATTACTGTCAGAGTATTCATAAGGACTGTGGTCTTGTCTCTGGAAAACTGCATTCATCCACCAACATGGTCACTGTGTTAGTAACTTGTCAGCTAAGTATGCAGCTGTACATGTCATTGTGGAGCAGATCACAGCTGGCTGTCCTTGACCTTTGAAGTGTTCTCACCAGTCCATTTGTAGTCTCCTCCATTGCTTTCAGTAGACTTCCTGCAGCCACACTGCAGCCACTGGGGCATTATTGCTGATGCAACGCAGGTTATTTACCAATTAATGGTCCAACTTATAGACAGACTGTACATAGAAACAAAAGTTTGGGAGATTGATGGAATAGATAAGGAGGGATTTAAGGCATCTTCTGTCAGGAGGGAACCGGGCATTTCTGTGTGCCTTCTCTCCCCATTGCAGCCCAACTGAGCTATAGCAATTGGAGGCTGAGTCAAGCCAAGAAAAACTGGTAGTACTGAAAAGATTCACTTGTTCACTGAGTCACTTGAGGCCAACTGGTGGCCATTCTTCCTGAGTCTGCTTGCTCTCCTGTCACAGCTGTTTCCGTGATCCTCCCTCACACACTTCATTTCTGACTTACAGACAGTTCAGGTTATGAACAGCTCTCGAGAATGGAATGCTGTTTTCAGGACCCAAGTATCAATTTCTGTCATACGGATTGTAGCATGGTAGAAGCAAATGAGTTAAGTTACATCTAGTGGAGAAGGGCTGAGCCATGGAGAATGATTTTTTTTTTGTTGTTGACCGTTATTAGTATACTTAAATGCATATAGAACTCTAATTTAGCTCAACTGTTTAGTTATGCTATTGGGACATTATTGGATTGGCAACTAGATAGGTAACTTCACTTAAATATGTTAGCTCGACCGCTAACTTCCATACTTCAGTACTTTGAATGCTATATCACTAATTTAGTTTTGTTAGTTTTCATCGCTACAAGATTGTTTGCCATTGCTGGTTTCATAATGAAGGATCAAACATACACCTTTCAACTTTGAAACTTTGTTATTTTGGAAGCACACCATTAAGTGTAGAACTTCTGCCTTAGTCTCTCAGTGGTTTTGGTTTCTTTCAAAGTATCTGCTGTATTTTGTCAGCAAAAACATAGTTATACCTAATGAACGCCTGTCTACTGCTAAGGGTTGCTTTGGACCTCTTGGCAAACCCGGAGCAGCTTGTGGTACGTAAATGACCTTTTTGAAAATTCATGCTGTGTGCTTGTGGTTTACTTAATCATGTTTGAGCGTTCATTGCTTTGTCAGGAGGAGAAGATGGCGGCGCGACGCAGCTTGCAGCGGCCACTCCGGTGGTGATGTCTGTTACTTGTCAAGTAGGGTGCCATGCACAATCCTGATTTGATGAAGATGGACGTGAGAGCACGTAGGAACATCTGGTGAAACTTCTGAAATGCCTGCTTCGCTGCTGCTGCTGCTACTGTGTGGTCCAGAACCTCTGGAGGAGAAGGCCCCGAGTCCTTGGCTTTGCTTGTTGCTTGGTGGCTAGGGCAAGGTTGAAGCACTAGGCAGAAGATGGTTCTCGGAAAGGCTGTGTCGGAGGCTCAAAGTTTTCAGATGGACTCAGAGTCCTCTGCGGTCGGGTGCTTCCAATGGTGCTGCATCGGCAAGTTGGCAGCGCTTGGAGGTTCATAGCAGGGAGAGTTCCTCCCTTCTGCCGCCTGCGTGAGATGATGAGTCTATCGGGACTTTGAGGCTTTCTTTTACCGTGCCCATGGTCTGCTCTTTATCAAATTATGGTATTAATTTGCACTGTTGTTTCTATATGTTATAATTATGTGGTTTTGTCAGTTTTAGTCTTGGTTTGTCCTGTTTTTCTTGTGATATCATTCTAGAGAAACGTTGTATCATTTTTGAATGCATGCATTTCTAAATGACAATAAATGAGGACTGAGAGTCCTCATAATCTAACCTAATCTAATATTGAAGTGCTGAATTACACCAGTTGCCCATGTTTTGAATTGAAGGCTGCGTGTTTGGTCTGGTTTAAATGCTGTGGATGTACAAACAGTTTGTATTTGACTACATTTATTGAACAGAATATCGCTAGCATTGCAGATGAACAAGAAGTTAATTGAGAATGGCATAATAATGAGACTGTAACATGAGTATATCAAAGCAGACAACTGGCACCAACGGGAATCAGGGCTGGCAAAAGAGAAATTAAACTTACTTCTAAAGCTTTAGCGTGGAGAATCAAAAGTCTTTACAGGGAGTATAAAACAAGTGTGAACAAAATTAAAAGTTTAATACTGTGGTGACCCACTTTCTAGCTCACACGAACTGGCTCACAAAACAGCGTGCGCAGGCAGAGAGGCCGGCCCCAAAAAGGGCGCCAGGCCATCTTCACCAGCAGGGGGAAAATCCCGCATGCGGAAAGGATCTGAGAATATGCATTCCCCACGGCAGTCCCGCCCAGGGAGGGCGGGAATGGGAAGGCTTTAAAGCGGGCCGCAAAGTTTGAATAGACCTCTTTCATCGCAACTCTAACTCACCGACTACGTGTGGTTATTTTAGTGCTGTGTGTAGCACACCGCTAAGTTGGTGACCCCGACGGCCCAAACGATATTTGGACCAGAGATGACCGACACCGCATCTGTTCGCACAGTTTCATTAAAACTGCCAAGCTTTTGGCCGCTGCGACCCCGTCTGTGGTTCGAACAAGCAGAAGCTCAATTCCACATTTGGCAGATAACCTCGGAGTCCACTCGCTACTACTACGTGTGAGCTCCCTCGACCAGGAGACAGCTGCACAAGTTGAGGAGTTTATACAGTCGCCCCCGGAGGGTGGCAAATACACAGCATTCAAAGCCCTGCTCATAAGGACTTTCAGACTCTCACGGCACGAACGAGCACGCCACTTAATGCACCTGGATGGTTTGGGAGACAGGCCGCCGTCAGCATTAATGAACGAGATGCTGGCTCTGGCTGAAGGACACAAACCCTGCCTCATGTTTGAGCAGGCGTTCCTAGAGCAACTGCCCGAGGACATATGCCTGCTGCTGTCCGACGCAGATTTCAGCAACCCCCGGGAGGTGGCGGCCCGAGCAGATGCACTGTGGAATGCCAGGAAAGAGAGAGGGGCATCCGTCGCACAGATCACCAAGCCACGTACCCAACGACAGACCAGACCAGGCCCGGCAGCAGAGCCTACAAAACCCGGCGACGGGAGTGAGGAGCCCAACGAACAATGGTGCTTCTACCTCCAGCGGTGGGGCACAGAGGCCCACCATTGTAGACCACCCTGCAAATTCCCGGGAGTACAGCACCACATCCCGACCCAGGGACCACCCCTCCACGCCCGTGCTCGAAGGCTTCCCCCGACAAGCTCCGACTGGTGAAGGAGGAGTTCAGGAAGATGGAGGAATTGGGGATCATACGACGGTCCGACAGCCCATAGGCCTCCCCCCTGCACATGGTGCCCAAGGCAACGGGGGGGGGGCTGCAGACTATGCGGTGACTACCGCAGACTGAATGAGGCTACAACGCCAGACCGCTACCCTGCGCCGCACATTCAAGACTTTGCAGCAAACCTACGTGGCGCAAGGATCTTTTCCAAGGTACACCTCATCTGGGGATACCATCAAATCCCAGTACATCCGGACGACATCCCCAAAACAACACTCATCATCCCGTTTGGACTTCTCGAATTCCTCCGAATGCCGTTCGGTCTAAAGAATGCCGCACAGACGTTCCAGCGGCTAATGGACATGGTGGGACGCGACCTGGACTTTGCATTCATCTATTTGGACGACATCCTCATAGCTAGCAGTAGTCGGCAGGAGCATCTGTCCCACCTCCGCCAGCTCTACTCCCGCCTGAGCGAATTCGGCCTTACAATCAATCCAGCCAAATGCCAGTTTGGACTCGACACCATCGACTTCCTGGGCGACAGGATTACTGAAGATGGGGCAACCCCGCTGCCCGCCAAGGTAGACGCGGTCCGCAATTTCCCCCGACCCAACACAATCAAAGGCCAAGGAATTCATGGGTATGGTGAATTTCTACCACCATTTCCTCCCCTCAGCAGCCCGAACCATGCGACCCCTGTTCACTCTAATGTCGGGTAAGGGCAAGGACATTACCCGGGACGAAGAGGCCGCAGCCGCTTTCGTTAAAACCAAAGAAGCCTTGGCAAACGCCACAATGCTAGTGCACCCCAGAACGGACGTTCCTACTGCCCTCACGATGGACGCATCCAACGCAGCGGTCGGTGGAGTGCTGGAACAACTCATCGAGGGTCGCTGGCAACCCCTGGCATTCTTCAGCAAACACCTATGACCTCCCAAACTCAAATACAGTGCTTTCGACCGGGAGCTATTGGCACTATACCTGGCAATCTGGCACTTCAGGTACTTCTTAGAAGGCAGGCCCTTCATCGCGTTCACAGACCACAAACCGCTTACCTTTGCGTTCAGGAAGGTGTCCGACCCCTGGTCGTCCCGCCAGCAGCGACATCTGTCCTACATCTCCGAGTACACGACGGGCATCCGGCATGTCTCTGGAAAGGACAACGTCGTAGCGGACGCACTTTTCAGACCGACCATACAGGCCCTGTCCCAGGGGGTGGACTATGCAGCGCTGGCAGAGGCACATCAGACAGACGATGAGATCCCTAGTTACAGGACTGCAGTCTCCGGTTTGCAGCTTCAAGACCTCCCCGTAGGCCCAGGTGAGAGGACCCTACTGTGTGACGTAGCTACCGGCCAACCCCGCCCCGTCGTCCCAGCAGCCTGGCACCGGTGGGTTTTTGAATCCATTCACAACTTAGCGCACCCCTCTATCAGGACAACCGTCCGGCTGGCCTCCAACAGGTTCGTGTGGCATGGACTTCGTAAACAGGTCAGTGAATGGGCCAAAACGTGCATGCAGTGCCAAACGGCCAAGGTGTAGCGGCACACCAAGGGTCCGCCGCAGCGGTTCAAACCCACCCGCCAGAGGTTCGACCATATCCATGTGGATGTCGTGGGGCCCCTGCCAGAGTCACGAGGAGTGTGATACCTCCTAACTATGATAGACCGGTTCACCAGATGGCCAGAGGCAGTCCCGCTCACCGACACCACCTCCGAATCCTGCGCCCGAGCACTGATCACTACCTAGGTAGCCCGCTTCGGGGTACCGGCCCACATTACCTCCGACAGAGGCGCCCAGTTCACCTCCAGCCTGTGGTCGGCTATGGCCAACCTTTTAGGAACACAGCTACACCACACAACTGCCTACCACCCACAGTCAAACGGACTAGTGGAGCGTTTCCACCGTCACCTGAAGTCGGCTCTCATGGCCCACCTGGAGGGGCCTAACTGGGTGGACGAACTTTCCCGGGTCCTGCTCGGAATCCACACGGCGCCCAAGGAGGATCTGCACACCTCGTTGGCCGAGTTGGTGTACAGCGCACCTCTGGTCATTCCAGGAGAGTTGATACCAGCCCCAAGGGGGCAAGAGGAAGAACCCGCAGCAGTCCTGGACAGACTACGTGAGAGGCTCGGTAACCTGGCCCCCATACCCACTTCACAGCACGGACAGAGCCCGACCTGCGTACCCGAAGACCTGCAGAACTGTAAGTTTCTTTTTGTATGACAGGGCGGACACCGGGCACCGCTACACCGGCCCTACGCGGGGCTGTTTAAGGTGATCAGGAAAAATGGGTCCACATTTGTGCTGGACATTGGGGGGAGAGAGGAGGTTTTCACGGTGGACTGACTCAAACTGGCCCATGTTGGCTTGGCGCACCCGGTCCAGGCTCAGGCACCGCGGCGCAGGGGCAGACCTCCCAAACAGAGGCTGATCCAGACTGTGGACATTGGGGGAGGTATTGCCGGTTCTGGGGGGGGGGGGTTATGTGGCGACCTACTTTCTGGCACCCACGAACCGGCTCACAACAGCGCGCGCAGGCAGAGGGCCAGCCCCAAAAAGGGCGCCAGGCCATCTTCACTAGCAGGGGGAAAATCCCTCTTGCAGAATGTGTCTGGGAATATGCATTCCCCACAGCAGTCCCTCCCAGGGAGGGCGGGAATGGGAAGGCTTTAAAGCAGGCTGTGAAGTTTGAATAAATCTCTTTCATCGCAACTCTAACTCACCGACTACGTGTGGTTATTTTAGCGTTGTGAGTAGCACACCACTACAATATCATCTATGATAGATCTTATGGAAAATAAGAAAAATGGCTTACAAGTGCTATTTCATCTGGAGGACTTGACTAGCATCTATGAAGCTGTTGCAAAGCAACATCACACGTTGATCCCGTTACTTCCCAAGGTAGAGCAGGATAATCAGTATCTGTATTTTTCAAAATATGGATGCCTTAGTAATGCATTCATAGATTATATGAAACAATGGTTGACCCAATCATGTTCCATTGAAGGTCATGATGCTGCAACAAGTGAAAATATGTTTCTCTTTCCATCAGACAATATTTCTCAAATTCAAAGGCATGTTTTGACTATGCAAATAGCAGAGGACCCCCAGGATAATGTAGACCCAAGCAACAGTGTGTCTAATGCCAATGCTTGTAGTTCTGCTGCAGCCAGAGCATCTCCTGTACCTGATACCTCCTCAGCATGCATTAAATTAGAGGCTGATAAAACAGAAGCTGATTTGGCTGCATTAATTGCAGTTAAACGAGTAGTGAAGGACAAACAGGTGCTGGAAGAGCAAGAAGGAGAGCAATGAAAGATGAAGGAACAGCTTAAATAGTAGGAAGAAATTGCTGCACAGGATGCCAAAGTTAATATGCTAAGGGCTTCAAGTGAGGTGAGTGCTAAAGACACAGGATAGTCCTATGGTCTGAGTTCCTATATTGATAGGGCACAGAAGAAAACCAAAACACACAATACCAATGTTGATTCATTTGTTCCTCAAGAGTCTGTGAAACATGAGCTAGACCCCCAAGAAGTAGTTCAGGATGTTTACTCTCAATCTGGAGTAACTCTGAACCTATGTCTTACCCAACAGCTCAAAAGGCCTAGGGGACATTAGCTTACAGCATGGAAGCACTGTTGTTTCAGTCAATAGATGTTAGAATAGTATTATTGATGCTATGAGGAAGCAAACAAAACTAACAACCTTATTGGCACAAGAACAACACATTTCCTCTTTTCCTAAAAGAGATTCAAATCTTTGATGGCAATCCATTTCAGTATTATCATTCATGAAGGCTTTTGAAAACAATGGTGTTTAGTGACTATAGTGACTGCCTCTGTTTCCTTGTACAGCACACTAGGGGTTGCCCAAGAGAGCTTGTCAGAATTTGTCACCATGTTGACCCTAAGAAAGGATATCTAAAAGCTAAGGCTTAACTACAGGAACATCTTGGTAGTGAACAGAAAATTACATCTGCCTTTATGCAAAAGGTTCTTTCTTGGGTACCTATCAAAGCTAAACACATGAAAGCTCTTCAAGACTACAGTCCTTTTCTCAGAGGCTGTTGTAATGGCATGGGAGAGGTGCAGTACATGTGAGAGCTGGACATGCCTGCCATTATATCGACCGTCATAAAGAAATTGCCCTATATGCTTAGGGATAAATAGAGAACTGTGGTCTGTAGACTGTAGGAAAGGAACAACCATAAGTTTATTTTCACCGATGTTGATCTTATAGAATGGCAAGTAACGATTGCTACCCACCCAGTGTTTGGGAATATAAAGGATGTTAAATGTAAAGAAAACTAAGTTACAATTTGGTTTGAGGGCTAAAAGAAGCAACATTGCCACGACAGTGACCTCTGTGAGAAGTAAAGCTAAAGTTGAACCTGAAACTAATGTGAGGGAAATAGATTTGTCAGCCAAAAGAGGTTGCTTGTTCTGTGAGGGTAAACATACATTGGATTTTTGTCCTCAGCTGGAGAAGAGGGCTTATAATGAGAAGGTTGCCTTCCTAAAAGAAAATGGTGCCTGCTTTGGCTGTTTGAGTACAGAACACAACAAGGATTGCAGGAGACATATTTCATGCAAGGTATGCAGATGCAAGCATCCCGGCATACAGAAAGTGTGCAGAATCAAAACAAGCGATGACAGAATCAGACACAGCAGTGAGTTAGTGCCCTGGAATCAAATGGCTTTACAGTGGCTGGTGATCATGATTGTAAACTTCCCATAGTTCCAGTACAGGTGAAATCTAAGAAGGGTAACATGCTGTATGCTTTCCTAGATCAGGGAAGCACAGCAGTGTTCTGCACAGTGGTCTGAATGAACAAGCTCAACCTCACAGGAAAAAGGACACGTATTCTCTTACACACCACAGGTCAAGAGAAGATCATGAGTAATTACATTGTTTCAGGTTTGGAAGTGGCTGGCTTAGATAGTGAAAACTATTGTGAACTACCTAACATCTATAAACAGGGAAGTATGACTGTCCACAAATGGAACATTCTACGACAGCTGGAATTCCATCGATAGTCTCTCATGGAACATGTGAAGGGGTGGTAGGATTTTAACACCTTTTATCTTTGCCTCAATTCTTGGAGTAGGATTCTGTCCAGATGCCCAAACATTAACCATAACAATGTTTTGAGATCTACAGAAGTTGACAAGCAGGTGGAGATCCAGTCCTTCCATTACCTCTTAAAGATCTTTACCTTCGCATCCAGATGTAAGAAGATGCTGAAACATCAAGGCCAATCAGAGAGGCACAGTGAAACCTACAGACACAGTCTGATCCCCTTGCAAAAGCAGTAATAAAAATTGGTTTGAATATATCAATTGCATTCTGTCTGAAAGTGAATATAAATGATGTAGGAAAAGATTATAGAAATTAGCTAATATTCATTGCCTTTATTTTTATAAGAGGCAAGTATTCTAATCTAACCTTTTGATGCTTGGCAGGAATTTGACAATCTCTCCGAATGAAGGAAATTTTAATTAATACACTGTGGCTCCCTACTTATTTTGAGATAATATAATAAAGCGAAAATAGTTGTTCTTATAGCCTAAATGATAAATGGAATAATTTGTCACAAGTCTAAGCTGATGCAACTGGGTGAACATTTTCCTGTACCTTTCAGCTCACTTTCTATACCACAGTTTGCTATTGTGGCATGGACCACTGGCATCCTGCCTCCATAGAACAAAAACTATACAACAGTACACACTCTACAGGCCATTCAACCCACAATGTTTAACACACTATAAGATCAATCTAACTTTCCCTTCCATTTTGCTCGCCATTTTTCTTTCATCCATGTGCCTGTCTGAAAGTCTCTTCATTGTTTCTACTAGATCTGTCTCTACAACCACCCCTGGCAGTGCATTCCACCCATTCACCACTCACTGTGTTTAAAAAGAACTACCTCTGACATACCTCCCACACTTTCCAACAATGGCTTTAAAATTATACCCCTCATATTAGATCATAAGATACAGGAGCAGAATTAGGCTATTTGGCCCATCGAGTCTGCTCTGCCATTTCATCATGGCTGATTAATTTCCCTCTCAGCCCCAATCTCATGCCTTCTCCCTGTATCCCTTCATGCTCTGACTAATCAAGGATCTATCAACCTCTGTCTTAAGTACACCCAATGACCTGTGGCAATAAATTCCATAGATTCACTACTCTCTGGCTAACAAAATTCCTCCTCATCTCCATTCTAAAAGGACATCACTCTATTCTGAGGCTGTGTCCTCTGGTCTTAGACTCCCCCACCATGGGAAACATCCACTCTATCGAGACCTTTCAACATTCATTAGGTTTCAATAAGATCCTTCTTCATTCTTCTGAATTCCAGTGAGGAGAGGCCCAGAGACATCAAACACTCCTCATATGATAAGACTTTCAATCCCAGAATCATTTTCACGAAACTCCTTTGAGTCCTCTCCAATGTCAGCACATCGTTTCTTAGATAAGGGGCCCAAAACTGCTCACAATACTCTAAGTGAGGCTTCAACACCATCACATCCTTGCTTTTATATTCTACCCTTTTGAAATGAATGCTAACATCATATTTGCCTTCCTCACCACAGACTCAACCTGCAAATTAACCTTTAGGGAATCTTGTATGAGAACTCCCAAGTTCTTTGCAACCCCAACTCACTCAACCTATCCTCTTAAGACATGCTTCCTAATCAAGGCAGCATCTTCTCTGCATCCTCCCTAAAGCTTCAATACCTTTCCTATAATGATGGACCAGAACTGAATACTCCTAGTGTGGTCTAACTGGAGCCCTATAGAGCTTCAATATTACCTCACAGCTCTTGAACCCAATGTCCGCTGAATGATGAAGACCAACATGTTATACACTTTCTTAACCACTATCAACTTGAGCAAAAACTTTGTGGGATGTAAGGATGTGGACCTTTGTTCTTCCATGCTCCTATTAACCCTATACCCTGCCTTCAGATTTGATGTTCCAAAGAGAATTACTGCACAATTTTCCTGATTGAATTCCATCTGCCACTTCTCAGCCCAGCTTTGAATCTACAACAAACTTCTACAATATCCACAACACCACTAACCTTCATCTCATCTGCAAACTTACTAACCCAGCCTCTCACATCCTCATCCAGGTCTTTTATAAAAATCACAAGAAGCAGATGTTCTATGAACATCTAGGCAGAATATGCTCCATCTACTACCACCCTCTGCTTTCCGATGGGCAAGCCATATCTGAATCCATGTAACAGGTTGCTCTAGATCCTAAGCCTCCTAACTTTCTGAAAGAATGTACTATGTGGAACCTTGTCAAATACCTTACTAAGATCCATATACACCTCATCCACTGCTCTACCTTCATCAATTTGTTTTGACACTTCAATGAATTCAATGAGGCTTGTGAGGCACAACCTCCCCTTAACAGAGTCATGTTGACTTTACCTAACCAGACAATGTTTCTCCAAATGCCTGTAAATCCTATCTCTAAGAAACCTCTCCAATAGACTGCACACCACTGAAGTAAAACTCACTGGTTTGTAATTCTAAGGATTAGCCCTGTCATCTGTCTTGAACCAAGCAATAGCATTTAACGTCCTGCAGTTTTCTGGTGCTACTCCTGTGGCCAATGAACGTGGAATTTTCAACAAACATGCAGCAATCTCTTCCCTCTCCTTTTGTAGTAATGGATATATCATATCTGGCCCAGGAGACTTATCTATCCTAATGTTTTCCTAATGTTCCAGCTCATTCTCTTTCTTCAAGTCAACATGTTCCAGCAACTTAGACTACTGTACATTGTCTTCACATTCACCAAGGTCCTTCTCACTGGTGAAAACTAAAACAAATTATTCATTAAGGACCTCTCATACCTTCTGACTCCAGGCATATGTTTCCTTTTTTTATTGCTGATCAGACCTACTCTCACTCTACTCATCCTCATGTTCTTTATATATATATGTAGAACACCTTGTGGTTTTCCTTCATCCTACTCACCAAGGCCTTCTAATGTCCCTTACTCAGTCAGTTATTATTCACTAGAAGCCTGTCTGTTCCTTGTTTCCTGAAACTTAAATATGCTTTTCTTCCTCTAGACTAGATATTCCACATGTCTTGTCAACCATAGTTCCTTCACCCTACTATCCTTTCCCTGCCCAAAGGGAACAAACCAGTCTACAACCTCACACTAGTTCTCCCTAAACAATCTTTGTATTTCCATTGCACTTTTCTCTGAGAACATCTGTTCCCAGTTTACGCTCCCAAATTTCCACCTAATAGCATCATAATTCACCCTTCCCAGTTAGGTACTTTTTCTTACCTTCTGCTCCTATCCTTGTTCGAGGCCATGGTAAAGATTAGGGTATTGTGGTCATTGTCTCACAAATGCTCATCCACCAATAGATCTTTCTCCTGTCCAGGTTCATTGTTTAGTATCAGATCCAGTATAACCTCCCCTCCAGTCGGCCTGTCTACATATTGTGTCAGGAATCCTTCCTGGGCACACCTAAAAAGTTTTGTTCCATCTATACCTTTTACACTGTGAAGGTGCCAATCAATATTAGGCAAATTGAACTAATCCATGTAAACAATAGTTATTTATGTGCATTTCTATGCCTACCAATCTGCTCCTTAGCGTCTCTGTTGCTATTTGGGGTAGTGGGGTGTCTATAGATTACTCTCTGTACAATGATTTCTCCCTTCTTGTTTCTGACTTCCACCCACACTGACTCAGAAAACAATCCCTCCATAATGTTTTCCTTTTTGTGCAGTTGTGACTCTATCCCTAATTAACTGTGCCACTCCCCCACCTCTTTTATCTCCCTCTTTGTCCCCTTTGAATACCTATATTCCAAAACATCCAACAGCCATTTCTGCCCTTGTGACAGCCAAGGCTCTGTAATTGCCATAATATTGTAGTTTCATATACTGATTCATGCTTTTTGTTCACCACCCTTGTGCCTGATACTTGCATTAAAATAGACACATTTCAACCCATCCAACTGCCTGCAGTTATGTGCTGCCCATCCTTGCAGTTTGTCTACACAGTACACCTACCTTAATACCAACTACTCCATCCTCTGACCTATCAGTCCGGTTCCCATTTTCCTGCCAATTTAGTCTAAATCCTCTCCAACAGGACTAGCAGATCTGCCTAGAAGGATATTAGTTCCTCTCAGGTTCAGAAGTAATCTGTCCCTTTTGTACTGGTCATAACTTCTCCAAAAGGGAACCTGGTGGTCCCCCAAATCTGAAACCCTGCCCCCTGGACCAATTTTTCAGCTAAATATTCAACTGCCATAACTCCTATTCTTACCCTCACTAGTGCATGGCATAGGAAACAATCCAGAGATTACTATCCTTTAGGTCCTGTGACACTGAAAAAGGCTCATGTTACACTTCCTTGGCATATAAGATTGAAAACTTCAGAAAAAAAACCAGAAAAGAAAGAATAATTTGTTAGATTAAAAATACCTTGGAGTCCTGCCTCCATGGAGATGACTACCCTCCCCCATCTGAGTGTCTGCAGGTCGGGTTAGGAGACAGCTGCAGAGACTGCATCAAGGCAAGGCTGCTGGACTGAACGATATCAGCCCCAGGATACTGAAGGCCTGTGTAAGCCACCTGTCTGGTATTTTGCAGCACCTTTACAATTTGAGTCTGAGTCAGGAAAAGTTACTGGTGCTGGAAAATTCCTGCTTGGCTCCTGTACCCAAGAAGGTGACACCATCTGAACTTAAAGACTACAGGCCTATTTCCCTCACATCTCATGTGATGAAGGTGCTGGAGAGGCTGGTCCTGACTTAGCTTGGACCGCAGGTGAGATCTCCATTGGACCCTCTACAGTTTGCCTACCAACCTCATGTGAGAATGGATGATGCCATCATCTACCTGTGCAGGGCTCTCTCCCACCTGGATGATGCTGGTGGCATTGTGAGAATCACATATTTTGATTTCTCTAGTGCCTTCAGTACAGTCCAGCCACTTCTTCTGAGCAAGAAGCTGCAAAGGATGGGTGGAGACAAATCCACTGTCTCCTGGATTACTGACTACCTGACGGATAGACCCCATTTTGTATGGCTGGGTAGTTCTACGTACGAGGTGGTGGTGAGTGGCACGAGAGAGTGTCCTTTCTCTGTTTCTGTTCACACTGTACGCTTCAGACTTTCAGTACAAGTTTGAGTCTTGTCACTTGCAGGAGTTCTCTGATGACTCTGCGGTGGTTGGGTGTATCAGAGATGGACAGGAGTCAGAGTACAGAGGACTGGTGGACAAGTTTGCAGAGTGGAGCGGGAGGAATCATCTGCTCCTGAATGTGACTAAAACCAGGGAGATTTTAGGAGGAAAAGGACTGTGACATATACATTCTGGGAGAAAAGGTTGCAGTGATGGAGGAGTATAAATACTCAGGTGTTCACCTTGACAACAGTCTTGACTGGAAAACCAACACCAAGGCTGCTTATAAGAAGGGAATGAGCAGACTCTATTTTCTAAAGAAGCTGAGATCCTTCAATATGTGCAGCAAGAGATTGGAGATTTTTTACCAGTCTGTTGTAGCAAGTGCAGTCTTCTTTGCTGCTTATTGTTGAGGGAGCAGCGTCAGTGCTGGTGATGCAAAATGACTAAATAAGCTCATCAGAAAGGCTGGATCATCCTTGGCTACAACCTGGACTCTTTTGAGTTAGTGGTGGAGAGGAGGTCACTAAACAAACTGCTATCCATTATGGACAATCAGGTACACCCTCTCCATGACCTACTGAATAAACAACGGAGCATTCTTTCGAACAGGCTCATTCAGCTCCGCTGTCACAAGGATCGTTACAGAAAGTCTTTCCTACCAACTGCAATCTCTGTGAAAGGAGAACACACAATAGTCTCTGTTTTATTATTTGTACATTATTATTGCATGTTGTACATCATTATTGTGTATATTATTATTCTGTACTTTAGTATTAGTTAAGTCTGAGCACTGTTAAGTTTGTTTTTAAATGTCGCTGCTGTAACAAAAGAATTTCCTACTTGGAGTTCATGAAGTACATTATTATTATTATTAATAATTAGGACCCTCTATTTTTTAAAAAGTAGATCCAACTAGTGCCCCTCCACAAAAGCTCTAGATGCTGCCCAGCATATTGTGTGTGTTCCTCTCTACCTCTTTCCGCTTTCCAAAAGACCAATCTCTCTCCATATTGGAAAAATGCCATTGGTGTGATGTCTGTACTACCCACTGAATGAGTATATCAGCAATATTTTTGTGACTCCCTGGTTCACTCATCCCTTCCCACCCACCCTCCCTGTTTCCTGTCTCTTCCCACTGCAATGACACAAAGTGCAACACCTGTCCACCCATCTTCCTTTCCTCCATTCGGGAACCTAAGCAACACTTGCAGGTGAGACAGAGATATTCACACGCCTCCTCCAACATTGTCTTTTCCATTTTGTGCTCTCAATATGGGTCCCTCTCCATCTGTAAGAACAAAAGCAGACTAGGTTTCATTGTCAAGCACCTGCACTCTGTCCATAATGGTCATCTTGCACTCCTGGTTGCTAGTAATCTTAATTCCTCCACTTGTTCCCACAGTAAACCATCTCTCCTCATCCTCCTCACAGCCAGGGTAAGGACAAACATAAAAGAGGAATAGCACCTCATACCCTGCTCAGGAAGTCAATAACCCAGTGGCAGGAACATTCAATTCACCAATTTCAGATGAACCACCTGAGCAGGGAATGACATAGGACAAGTAATGAAAGTGGAAGCCATGGAGCATTTTGACTCTAGTGAGTATAATTCTATTAGTTGTTATAGATAATGGTGGAAAAGGGCAAGATAGGTCCACAGGCTAGACCCAAAAAATGGAGCAAGACTGCTTTTGAGAAATTAGGCAGAGGTCAATTAGGTGAACTGGTTTGATGTGAATGAAATTAAAAGCAAGTAGGAGACTTTTAAGAGTGTGATATCAAGGGATCAGGAGCAGCCTATTCCTGTTAAGATGAAGGATCAACCAACAAGGTTAAAGACCTTGTTTGATGAGGGATATTGAGGTCAAGAAAAGAAAGCATGCATTGGATTTTGGTAGTTTAGAATCAATGAACCCCTGATAGCTATAAAAATATTTGAAATATTCTAAAGAGGGAATTTCTGTGGGGAAAAAAAGGAAGTATGAAATGCATCTGGTCGATACAGTTAAGGAAAATCTCAGGAGGTTCTATCACTACAGTTAGAATAAAAGGATGGCTTGGGAGTTTGCAGGTCCCCTTAGAGATCAGCAGAGCTGCTTATTTCTTGAGCCACAGGGATGAGTGTGATTTTTAATAAACATTTATCTTAATTGTTCACTGATGAGAAAATTACGGCTGCTCAAAAGATAAGGGAAACAAGTAGAGAGTGCAGGACATTCATATTACCAGGGAGAAGATGTTTGCAGCTTTAGGGCATATTGAGGTGGATAAGTCCCCAGGGCCTGAATAAGTACATCCTCAAACTTTGGAGAAGGCAAGAGAAGTAATTGTGGAAGTCTTGCGGATATATTTGCTGCATCATTAGCCATTGCTGAAGTTCCCAAAGACTGGAAGATGCTGATGTTTCAGAACGGTAGCAGAGACAGGCTAGGAAATTTCAGGTGAGTCAATCTGATATCGGTCAGTGGGGAAGTTACTGGAGAAAATTCTGAGGGACAGGGTCTGCCAGCATTTGGATAGATAGAGTTCGATTATAAGGAGTCAGCATGGCTTTGTATGTGGAAGTCATTCCTAATGAAAGTTTTAGAGTTTTCTGAAGAGGTAACTGAAAAGGTAGATGACAGTAGAACAGTGGATGTTGTCTGCTTGGACATTAGTAAGCCTTCGATAAGGTCCTAGGTGGCCTGCTGGTCTGGAAGGTTAGCTCCCATAGGATCCAGGGAAAACAAGTTAGGTTGATATAAGATTGACTTGGAGGTAGGTAGCAGAGGATGGCGGTTGAAGGGTGTTTTGTGGAATGGAGGCCAGTGACTCACAATGTGTAACATTAACACACTGACCTTCATCCATCAATATATTGAATTTAAGAGTTAGGACAATATATTGCAGGAAAATCAGCGGTGACCTTCTATAAATATCTAAAATTATGAGAGGTACTGATAAGGTAATCACCTTTCCCCCAGTGTAGAGTAGACCATAACTGGGGTGCATAGATTTAGGGTGAGAGGGTAAATATTTTAAAAGAGACCAGAGTGGTGAGTATATGGAACAAGCTGCCAGAGGAAGTGGTTGAGACGTCTACAACAGTATCATTTAAGAAACACTTGGGCAGGTACACTGTTGGGTGAGACATGGACTGAATGCAGGAAATTGGGTCTCGGTGGTCAGTATTGTGATCAGCAGAGACTCATTGGGTTAAAGGACAGCATGTGTATTGTACTGCTTTATGAATCAGATGCTTTCCACAAAGGGACAGCTGAAAAATCTTCCATTTTTGGAGGTTCACCGCCAGTCGATAACTTCTCTTTCTTAACTTCTCCATCTTCATGACAGGAGATGGTCAGGGATTCATATCCCCAACAGATTCATGCTTGTACCTTAACTTGGCTCCTTCCTCCCTCTTCTGTGAGAATCATACTTTATTCATTTAATTATTTATCCGTGTCACAACTTAGGAAGGTGGTGCTCAGTCACAGTGGCTTCAATGGGGCCAACCAAAGGTGTTATTGTCTTTTTTAAACATAATTTTTATGATCGCAAGACCCTGCAGGACATTAAGAACTTAAAGTACCGCTGGTCCACCCCAGCAGCGAGTTGCTTCCTAGCGGAGAAACTGAAGAGCTGGATTTAGTGCGGCTCGTGCTGCTGCCTGGGCCAGAGAGGTGTTGGAGGAGTTGGTACCTGGAGGTGTTTTGCAGTTGAACAGCGAGTGATAATCTTAGTCACTTTTCCTGTGATCACAAGAGCCTGTTGGACATTGGTAATGTGGAACGCTACAAGTCCAATTCACTGATTTATTGGCAGATGGCAGGGTGGACTGCAAAGGATCTGTGTGGCCTCAGTCGTAGGGAGTACATGGCCTCAGGTCACAGTGTCACCTGTTTACAGTCACCCAGGAGAGAGGCGTTGGAGTTGGTGTGCTCCACTGGAGTGTGAGGGTAGGGTGTGGGGGAGGTTTCGGCATGGCATCCAAACTGGAGTCAATGCTGCCCACAACTGTTCGCTTGGCAGAAGACAAGCCATATTCTGTTCGACTGCAGACTGCTGCAACATTCAGGGACAGGGGCTATATTTTATTTGTATGATTGTATTCTATTAATACACATCTTTTATGTGCTACGTCTGCCTTGTGCTGTGTATGACTATTGGTACTATGTTTTGCACCTTGGCCCAGGAGGATCGCTGTTTCACTTGGCTGTATTCATGTGTAGTTGAATGACAATTAAAATTGAACTTAAACTTTTCTGATGATAACATCTTCCACATCTTCTTCCTCTTTCAATTATGGATTTCCCTTTACCAAAGTTAATAAACCCCTTACCACGTTTGCCTGTCTCCCTCCTCTTCTCATTCCCCTGTCCCTTCAACTTCACCACCCTCCAGCCTTAATCATCATCTTCTGCCATTGCAGCGCATCCTTTTTACGCCCTGTCATCTTCCCCATGAGGCAGTAGAAGAGTTATTTCACCGTTTAGAGAGGCAACATGCTTCAAAAGCTGAATTTGTTTGCAAGACAAATTAAGAAAATAATTTGAAACTATCACAAGGAGTGGGTCTGAAATGTTTATGCTTATTAGAGTTCTTACAATATGGAAAACTGCTGAGACCAGTCCTTGAATCTATTCTTCATATTGCTGAATTTCATTACTAATTTAATAAACACGCTTTAGTAGTCTAGAAGCATGGATTTAAATACTTCTATCTAAAGAAGTAAATTCCAGAAATTTAATTGAAAATAGAATTTTAGTCCATTCTGTCAATGGTGATGGTGATTACATGGTGGCAGTGGGTAGAAGTGGGTAAGAGCTATGGTGAGGTAGCTACTGTTTTATTTATTATTACCTTACTACTTCCAAGATATTGTTGTTCACTGGTGGATTCTTTTGACACTGTTGATATTTTGTAGTCCAGCTATCTGATAGTATTTTGCTTCAGCAAAATACATTTAGAGATATTTTTCAGCTCAAGATGGAGGGATGGGGCGAAAGAGATTTAAGAATGATTGCTACATGTACAAATGTGTAGCATACTTCTCAAACAATTAGACTTAAATGAGCAGCACCTGTGGGAAAGCAAGAACAAGATAAACTTGGGGATGTAAAGACAAAAGAC
The DNA here is from genome assembly GCF_030028105.1 of Mobula birostris. Classification (NCBI taxonomy): domain Eukaryota; kingdom Metazoa; phylum Chordata; class Chondrichthyes; order Myliobatiformes; family Myliobatidae; genus Mobula; species Mobula birostris. The sequence goes on along the minus strand of NC_092376.1, from coordinate 88,414,182 downwards.
ATGGACATAGAAGCCCTGAGTTCTTTCTCAACCACTTAATTATGTTTGTAATGTATATAGCCATTCATTTTGCACAGGTAAATACAACAGACAATTGCAAAATCAGAAATGGCCACATAAATAGTGCATGAAGGATTATTTCTTCTTGGAAACAAAGCAGATATGAATATACTGTGTGCTTTGAGTCCCTCCGTTGGCTGGGGTCAACCATGGATGTGGGTCTACATGATACGCAAAGTAGTATGCAAGCCAGGGCAGTATGATATGGAGTTCAAGCTGTTACCCATGTGCTACCCGTGGGATATGTACTGTATTTGATGGAATAACATACAAAGAATATAGAGGACATTCTATGGATGATGTATAGAATCAGAGAGAACAGGAAAATTTTTAATTGGGGAAAGGCAAATAATGAGACTATAAGGCTAGAACTTACGGGTGTGAATTGGGATGATGTTTTTGCAGGGAAATGTACTATGGACATGTGGTCAATGTTTAGAGATCTCTTGCAGGATGTTAGGGATAAATTTGTCCTAGTGAGGAAGATAAAGAATGGTAAGATGAAGGGACCATGAGTGACTAGTGAGATGGAAGATCTAGTCAGGTGGAAGAAGGCAGCATATATGAGGTTTAGGAAGCAAGGATCAGATGGGTCTATTGAGGAAAATAGGATAGCAAGAAAGGAGCTTAAGAAGGGGCTGAGAAGAGCAAGAAGGGGGCATGAGAAGGCCATGGTGAGTAGGGTAAAGGAAAAACCCAAGGCATTCTTCAATTATGTGAAGAACAAAAGGATGACAGGAGTGAAGATAAAACCGATTAGAGATAAAGGTGGGAAGATGTGCCTGGAGGCTGTGGAAGTGAGCGAGGTCCTCAATGAACACTTCTCTTCGGTATTCACCAATGAGAGGGAACTTGATGACGGTGAGGTTGATGTTCTGGAGCATGTTGACATTAAGGCAGAGGAGGTGTTGGAGTTATTAAAATACATTAGGATGGATAAGTCCCTGGGGCCTGATGGGATATTCCCCAGGCTGTTCCACAGGGCAAAGGAAGAGATTGCTGAGCCCCTGGCTAGGACCTTTATTTCCTCGTTGTCTACAGCAATGCTACCAGAGGACTGGAGGGAGGCGAATGTTGACCCTTTGTTCAAAAAAGGTAGTAGAGATAGTCCGGGTAATTATAGACCAGTGAGCCTTACGTCTGTGGTGGGAAAACTGTTGGAGAAGATTTTTAGAGATAGGATCTATGGGCATTTAGAGAATCGTGGTCTGATCAGGGACAGTCAGCATGGCTTTGTGAAGGGCAGATCGTATCTAACAAGCCTGATAGAGTTCTTTGAGGAGGTGACCAGGCATATAGATGAGGGTAGTGCAGTGGATGTGATCTATATGGATTTTAGTAAGGCATTTGACAAGGTTCCACATTGTAGGCTTATTCAGAAAGTTAGAAGGCATGGGATCCAGGGAAGTTTGGCCAGGTGGATTCAGAATTGGCTTGCCTGCAGAAGGCAGAGGGTGATGGTGGAGGGAGTACATTTAAATTGGAGGATTGTGACTAGTCGTGTCCCACAAGGATCAGTTCTGGGACCTCTACTTTTTGTGATTTTTATTAACGACCTGGATGTGGGGGTAGAAGGGTGGGTTGGCAAGTTTGCAGACGACACAAAGGTTGGTGTTGTTGTAGATAGTGTAGAGGATTGTCAAAGATTGCAGAGAGACATTGATAGGATGCAGAAGTGGGCTGAGAAGTGGCAGATGGAGTTCAACCCGGAGAAGTGTGAGGTGGTACACTTTGGAAGGACAAACTCCAAGGCAGAGTACAAAGTAAATGTCAGGATACTTGGTAGTGTGGAGGAGCAGAGGGATCTCGGGGTACATGTCCACAGATCCCTGAAAGTTGCCTCACAGGTGGATAGGGTAGTTAAGAAAGCTTATGGGGTGTTAGCTTTCATAAGTCGAGGGATAGAGTTTAAGAGTTGCGATGTAATGTTGCAGCTCTATAAAACTCTGGTTAGGCCACACTTGGAGTATTGTGTCCAGTTCTGGTCACCTCACTATAGGAAGGATGTGGAAGCATTGGAAAGGGTACAGAGGAGATTTACCAGGATGCTGGCTGGTTTAGAAAGTATGCATTATGCTCAGAGATTAAGGGAGCTAGGGCTTTACTCTTTGGAGAGAAGGAGGATGAGAGGAGACATGATAGAGGTGTACAAGATAATAAGAGGAATAGATAGAGTGGATAGCCAAAGCCTCTTCCCCAGGGCACCACTGCTCAATACAAGAGGACATGGCTTTAAGGTAAGGCGTGGGAAGTTCAAGGGGGTATTAGAGGAAGGTTTTTTACTCAGAGAGTGTTGGTGCGTGGAATGCACTGCCTGAGTCAGTGGTGGAGGCAGATACATTAGTGAAGTTTAGGAGACTACTAGACAGGTATATGGAGGAATCTAAGGTGGGGGCTTATATGGGAGGCAGGGTTTGAGGGCCGGCACAATATTGTGGGCCGAAGGGCCTGTACTGTGCTGTACTATTCTATGTTCTATGTTCTATGAAAGCTGGATCTGCTATTCTACATATCATGGTTCTAAAAGTCCCATTCTTAAAGATGATAGCTTCATTCACTATCTTCTTCCAAAACTCCATTTTGTTGAATATAAGATAGCAAATGTAACACAGTTTAGCAAGAACAGACTGCTGAAACAAGAATTTGCCTGTGTCACAATAGGTCTACAGCAGATACAATCATACTGGTTCTCCACTAGGCTCTTGGCAAGCTGGACAATAGCAAAGCTTATTTTATTGATTGGTATTTGATCCCATCATCCTCCCAGCACAAATCAACAAGCTTTATAACCCGGGCCTCAGTATCTCCCTCTGCAACTGGATTCTTGACATCCTCATCGAGAAAGCATAGGCAGTGTGGATAGGTGATAACATCTCTTCCTCGCTGGCAATCAACATAGGCGCATGTCAATAGTGCATGCTTAGCCCACTGCACTGCTCTCTCTACACTCATGCTTGTGTGGCTTGGCACAACTCAAAGACCACCTATAAATTCACCAATCACTCTACTGTTGTTGGCAGAATTTCAGATGTCAGCAGAAAGGCCTACAGGAGTGAAATAGATCAGCTAGTCAGGTGGTGCACAACAATAAAGGCGGGAGGATAAGATGGCAGCTCAACGCAGCACTGCACAGCTCTCTGGTGAAATGATATTGTATCTGTTAAATAGGAGCTGTGGATAATTCTGATTTGATGGAGACAGACGTGAGAAGCAGAGGAACATCTGGAGAAATTTCTGAAATGCCTGGTTTCGCTGCCGTTTGTTACTGCGCGATCGAGAATCTCCGGAGGGAGAACCCCAAAATCCCTGGCTTTGCTTGCTGCTGGCGACCGAAGCCGAGGTCGAAGTGTTCGGATAGAGATGGTGCTCGGTACTCAGTGTCGGAGAGCTGATCAGAGCTCGACGTTTTCGGACAACTCAGAGTCGGACTGTGGTCGGGCATGGCAGGGAGAGTTTTCTTCCTGCGTGAGAATTGGGACTTCCGAGAGACTTTGGACTTTTTTACTGTGCCATGGACTATTCTTCATCAAGTTATGGTATTGTTGCACTGTTGTAACTATATGTTATAATTATGTGGTTTTGTTAGTTTTTCAGGCTTGGTCTGTCCTGTGTTTCTGTGATTTCACACCAGAGGAATATTGTATCATTTCTTATTGCATGCATTACTAAATGACAATAAAAGAGGACTGCGTGTCCTCATAATCTAATCTAATAATCTTACACTCATCATCAGAAAGGCCAAGGAATTGATTGTAGGCTTCAGGAGGGGAAAGTCAGGAGAACACACACCAATTCTCACTGAGGTGTCAGGGTGGAAAGGGTGAACAGTTTCACTTCCTCAGGAGATATCTCCTGGGCACAACATATTGATGAAATGGTGAAAAAGGAACACTAGCAACTATTCTTCAGTAGAAGTTTGAAAAGATTTGGTGTGTTATCAAAAACTAGCAAGTTTCTACAGATGAACCAGAGTGAGCATTCTGGCTGAATGTATCTCCGTCACAGTGGAGACACCGATGCACAAGACTGAAATAGGCATCGGAGGTCTTAGACTCAACCAACTCCATCGCGACACAAACCTCCTCACTACTGAGGTTATATTCAAAGGTTTGTGCCTCAAGAAGATGGACCTTTCCTATCCAGGACATGCCCTTGATTCATTATTACAATCAAGGAGGAAGCATAGGAACTTGAAGACCCACCTTCAACAGTTTAGCAACAGTTTCTTCCTCCCTGCCATCAAATTTCTGAATTATCGACCTCGCTATTCCTATTTATTTATTATTTTATCTGATAATAATTTATTATGCCTGCACTATACAGTTGCCATAAAACAAACATATTTCACAACTTGTGTCAGTGACAATCCTGATTCTGAAGCTCAAAAATAATTTAACCTAACTTTTGATATTGGGAAAATATGGGATAATGTAGCAATATATATAATATGTAATATATATTATGAAGAAAATAGAAAAGTAGGATATCAGTATGGGAATATTTATACAGAATATTCTGGAATGTTGATGTTCAGAGGGAATAAAGACATCTTGTTGCAGTCATGCAGGACTTCGATATTCCACACTTGGGATTGGGTGTGCATCATTGAGCTTTGTAATGCTTTGGAAGGCTAAAGCTACCTGAAAGTTGCTGAAATCTACTTTAATACAAAACATCCTGGAATGAGGTATCCCTTATGAGGGGAGATTGAATAGAAGATGCACCCATACTCAACAGAGATTCATGAAATTGGAGATGATTTCATTGAAATACAAAATGCTAAAAGAAAGCGAGAGTAGATAGTGAGAGCATGGTACTCTTTCGTACAGAATCCAGGAAAATAGTTTGGTCACTTGGGACTGAGAAGAGAAATCAAAAAATAAATTCTCTGATTTATTGGACCAAAAATTATTGCTGTTTGGGATATTTGCAAGGCTAAAAATGATGGTTTTGAGCTGTCATACTGACAGCGGTCTACATTCCCCCCCAGGCGGACTTGGAGTGTGCTTCGAACGTACTGTATGCCAACATCAGTAAACTTGAGATCAGGTAACCGGAGGCTTTGCTCATTACAGCCGGGGACTTTAACCAGGTCAACCTCAGAAAGGCACTGCCAAAGTTATACTAACATGTCTCCTGCCCCACTAGAGGCCTGAATATACTTGACCACTGCTACACAGCAGTCAAGGCTGCCTACCGTTCCGTCCCACGACCTCACTTTGGAAAATCGATCCATTAGGCCGTTCTCCACCTCCCAGCTTACAAACAGAAACTGAAGTGGGAGGTCACGGTGTCAAAAGTAGTGTCGCGTTGGACGGAGGAAATGGATGAGGTCCTCCGTGACTGCTTTTAATTGGTGGACTGGTTAATATTCAAGGACTCGGCAGCTAACCTCAATGAGCATGCCTCAGCTGTCACGGACTTTATGTGGAAATGCATGGAGGACTGTGTGTCTCGCAAGATGATCCGGGTATTCCCTAACCGGAAACCTTGGATGAATAATGAGGTCAAGTCCCTTTTAAAGGCTAGAGCTGCGGCTTTTAGGTCTGGGGATACCAGTCGCTACACCGAATCCAGGCATGAACTCCGGAAAGCCATTAGGGGCGCCAAGAGGCAATATCGAGACAAGTTGGAAGCCCAGGCTAACCAAAAGGATGCCAGTAGACTATGGCAGGGTCTAAATGAGATCACTGGGTGCAAAGAAAAGGCTGGGAATATCAATACCTGTGGCACTTCCCTTCCTGACGAACTTAACGTATTCTACCCAAGATTTGAACGGAAGAGGAGCGTCCCACTCCCGCCGGATGAACTGGACCTGGTGGCATCGAGATTCATCGTCACCGGGGAGGATGTTAGAAGGGCCTTCCTGAAGATAAATCCAAGGAAGGCGATGGGCCCAGATGGCATCCCAGGACGGGTTCTCCGGGCCTGTGCAAGTGAAGTAGCTGTAGTGTTTGCTGACATCTTCAACTGCTCCTTGCTTCAGTCTAAGATCCCCTCCTGTTTTAAGAAGGCAACAATAATCCCAGTGCCAAAGAAGAGCAAGGTGGCATGCCTGAATGACTATCGACCTGTGGCTCTGACATCAATTGCTATGAAGTGCTTCGAGAGATTGGTTATGGCACACATTAACCACAGCCTACCGGTCAACCTCGACACTTTGCAGTTCACCTACCAGAGCAACAGGTCAATGGCAGATGCCATCTCTCTGGCCCTACATTCCTCCTTAGAACATCTGGAGAATAAAGACGCATACGTAAGGCTCCTTTTCATTGACTACAGCTCTGCCTTTAATAACATCATTCCAAATAAACTGATTCCTAAGCTCCGGAACCTGAGCCTCAGATCTACAGCAGGATCTTCAACTTCCTCACAGACAGGACCCAGGCTGTAAAAATAGTGGACAAGCTCTCCTCTACAATCACTCTGAGCACCAGTGCCCCACAAGGTTGTGTACTCAGCCCCCTGCTGTACTTACTGTACATCCCTGATTGTGTAGCCAAGTTTCCATCAAACTCAATATGTAAGTTTGCTGATGACACAACAATTGTAGGCCGTATCTCGGGTAATGATGAGTTTGAGTACAGAGAGGAAATTAAGAACCTGGTGGCATGGTGCGAAGACAATAACGTATCCCTCAACGTCAGCAAGATGAAGGAATTAGTTGTTGACTTCAGAAGGAGTAGCGGACCACACAACCCAATTTACATCGGTGGTGCACAAGTGGAACAGGTCAAAAGCTTTAAGTTCCTCAGAGTCAATATCACAAATGACCTGACTTGGTCCAATCAAGCAGAGTTCACTGTCAAGAAGGCCCACCAGCACCTTTACTTCCTGAGAAAACTAAAGAAATTTGGCCTGTCCCCGAAAGCCCTCATTAATCTTTATAGATGCACCATAGAAAGCATTCTTCTAGGGTGCATCACAACCTGGTATGGAAGTTGGCCTGTCCAAGACCAAAAGAAGCTGCAGAAGATCGTGAACATGGCACAGCACATCACACAAACCAATCTTCCATCTGTGGACTCACTTTACACCGCACGCTGTCAGAGCAGTGCTGCCAGGATAATCAAGGACACGACCCACCCAGCCAACACACTTTTCATCCCCCTTCCCTCCGGGAGAAGGTTCAGGAACTTGAAGACTTGTACGGCCAGATTTGGAAACAGCTTCTCTCCAACTGTGATAAGACTGCTGAACGGATCCTGACCTGGATCTGGGCTATACCTCCCAAATATCCAGACCTACCTCTCGGATTTTTACACTACCTTACTTCCCATTTTTCTATTTTCTATTGATGATTTATAATTTAAATTTTTAATATTTACTAATTTTAACTATTTTTAATATTTAGTATTTGTAATCCAGGGAGTGGGAAGCGCAGAATCAAATATCACTGTGATGATTGTACGGTCTAGTACGAATTGTTTGGCGACAATAAAGTATAGAGTAAGTAAGTATGTCTAAAGATATATGTATCAAGTAGAAACATGCATAAGGTAAAGACTTAACCAAAGTCTTACAGAAATATGAACAATTTCAAGAGACCAATTTTATTTATTACTTTCCTGTATTCTCAAAGATCTAAGTTCAAAGTACATATATTATCAAAGTATGTATACTATATACAACTCTGAGATTCATTTCCTTACAGGAAGCCACCATAACAGAACCCATTAAAAAGAAGACCATGAAACATCAGTGCAGAAAATAAGGAACAAAACCATACAAACAGTGGAAGTAAGTGGAACTCAAGTTCATGGGAAGTGAGTTCACAGACACGAAGCCAGGCATCACTGCAGCCAATTCAGGAGCACATTAGCTGCTGGCACAGTCTCAGTCCAGTGCAGAGACAAGTAAACCTTGCAAAGCAGCGAGCTGAATCTGTCTGTTCATCGCCTCAGGCTCTGACACCAGGGCCTTTTCAATCTGACTTGGCACTTAAATTGTCCAAACCTTGTGTCGTTCCTCGCTCTTAAACCAGGTTCTGTCACTTCGATACACTCTCGGGCCTGGGCCCTGACACTTTGATTCGGCCAGTAGCTGACCTTTCCAATTCGGCCTGATACTTAAATCAATCAAACCTTGTACTTTTCCTTTCTCTTGGGCCTGGGAATATGAGAACTGAATTCTCATATTCCAATCGCAGCTGAACAATTACAGCTTAATTGTTCTGTGCAATTTAGTTTTTTTGCTGCTTACTAAGATATACAGAATACCTTTTGGTTCTCTTGATGAATTTCAATAAATAATGTATGTACAAGTTATGTTTTGAGATACAGCCTGGAACAGGCACTTCCAGCCCAATGAGCTGTCCTATCCAGCAATCCACCTACTTAACCCCAGCAAATTACAATAGTTGACTAACCTGCTAACTGATATGCCTTTAGACTGTGGGAGAAAACCAGATTGCCCGGAAGAAAGCCATGTGCTCATGGGAAGGACGCACAAACTTCTTACAGAATTGAACTGTGAACTCTGGCACCCCAAGCTGTAATAGTGTGACACTAACCTCTACATTACCATGGCACCCTCATGTTTTATATCAAACACTGAAAAACTTTCCCAAATGTACTGTGTTAGGATGATGACCAAATGGGCATTTTGATAACAGCACAAGAAAATTATGTTGAGAATTCCTGAACTCCCAATGATTTATATGCTGGACAAGGCATAATATTGTTTCTCCTTATGGTTTTATACTACAGAATGATATAATCAAAGATTGCATCCAAATTTGTCCTTTGATTACCTCTGTAAAAGCAAGTTAATTTGCGATTTACTTCATTGTTTTTGGTTGAACCACGGCTGCACTAAATGGCTGATATACCTCCCATGCCATAAGTGACTATATTTTAAAGTATGTTACCAAAGGGTAACATACCCCGCCTCCCTCCCCCTCCCCCCTCCCTCCGTCCTACCAAAGACTAGCAAGTTTCTACAGATGTACCATGGAGAGCATTTTGACTGGTTGCATCATCTTCTGGTAAAGGTGGCAATGCAGAGGATCAGAAAAAGCTGCAGAGGGGTGCAAGCTCAGCCAGCCCCATTGTGAGAAGCAGTCTTCACACTATCAAGGACATTTTCAAACTGATGCCTCAAGCAATTTCACGACATATGTCAGTGATAATAAATCTGACTCCGATTCTGGTTCTGAAGTGTCTTATCGGTTCCAAGGTACATAATGGCACTCTGATGATGTGAAAAAGAATCCATATGAATGCAAACTCTCTCTTTGTTTCACTTAAAGTAAATATGTGATATTGAATCTCATGCTCATTATTGTTGTAGACAAATAAATAAACAGAGGCTCTAATTTCCATAAAACATAAAGAATTTATGGAAGGAAATATTAATACAAATATTGAATTGTTGACACAAATATTACTTTACTAAATTCCAAGCATGTAACTTCAAATGGAATAGTGTTGTTTTGCAAGTCTACACTGAGATACATGGAGAATAAGTACGGAATGCCCGCATAGTCAACATTAATTACTTTACCAGCCAATATGGTCTTTTCATCGGGCTGAAATCTGCACGGGAAGGGAGGAGGTGTAGGGTGAGCGGCTATTGTTGGAGCAGTCATTGAGTGAATGGTCCGGATTTGGTTCAACAGGCTTGGGTGAGAGCAGATGCAGGCTCTAAGTAAGTAAGTTACTAAGAAAGTTACTAGTAAGTTTTTTTTTCTCTGTTGGTACATAGATAGTACAGTGAAAATGGATCCAGAGGTAGTGGTATGGTCCTTGGGTAAGATATAGGAAATTTGGGAGACCTCCAGTCTCCCTGATAACTACATATGCACAAAGTGCATCAACCTACAGCTCCTCAGAGACCATGTTAAGGAACCTTCAGCTTCCTACGGGAAAATGAGGAAGTGATAGAGGAGAGCTACGTTGATGTTGACCCTCTTGGCCTGAAACGTCGACTGTACCTCTTCCTAGAGATGCTGCCTGGCCTGCTGCGTTCACCAGCAACTTTGATGCGTGTTGCTTGAATTTCCAGCATCTGCAGAATTCCTGTTGTTTGATGTAGTTACCCCTAAGTTGCAGGAGGAAGGTACCTGTGTGACTCTCAGAAGTGGGTAAGGTAATAGGCAGCCAGTCCAGAGCACCCCTGTGGCTTTTCCCCTCAGTAATAATATAGCACTTTGGACGCCGTTGGGGAGGGTGACCTATTGGGGGGACCTGTAGCGAGCAGGTCTCTGGCACTGAGTCTGGCTCCATGGTTCAGAAGGGAAGGGAGGGGGGAGGCGAAAAAGGGTGTAGTAGTGATGGGGAATTTGATAATTAGAGAAGCAGACAGCAGATTCTGTGGACAGGAAAAAGTCATCCGGATAGTGTGTTGCCTCCCAGGTGCCAGGGCCAGGGCTGTTTCTGAACAGCTTTCTAAAGGGGGAGAGTGAACAGTCAGATCAGCATTCTAAACGGGGGGATGAACAGCTGGAAATCGTGGTATATAATGTTACCAATGGCATAGGTAGTAAAGGGAGGAGGTCCTGAAGAAAGTATAGGGAGTTAGGTAAAAAGCTGAAAAGCAGAGCATCCAGGGTAGTAATCTCAGGATTGCTGTCTGTGCCATGTACCAGTGAGGGTAAAAATAAGATGATCTGGTAGATGAATGCATGAGTGCTGAGGAATTGGTGCAGGGAGCCTTTTCTCATTTTTTGTTGGTGCCACAGGGGTTGGTGTTAGGACCGCTTTTTTTTCATGTTATAGGTCAATGATTTGAATGATAGAATTAATGACTTTGTGGACAATATGAAGATAGGTAGAGGACAGGTAGTGTTGAGGAAGCAGCGTGTCTGCAGAAGGACTTATACAGATTGAGGAAGCAGCAGATGGAATATAATGTAGGCTCTTGGTCATGCACTTTGCTAGAAGAAATAAAGGTGTTGACTGTTTTCTAAATGGGGAGAAAATTCAAAAATCAGGGGTGCAAAGGGACTTGGGCGTCATCATGCAGAATTCCCTAAAGGATTACTTGTAGGTTGAGTTGATGGTGAAATGTTAGCATTCATTTTGAGAAGACTAGAAAACAAAAGCAAGGAAATAATGCAAAGGCTTTATAAGGCTTTGGTCAGACCGCACTTGGAGTATTGTAAGCAGTTTTGGGCCCCTTATCTAAGAAAAGATATGCTTGCATTGGAAAGATTGCAATAGAGGAGATTCACAAGATTGATCCCAGGAATGAAAGGCTTAACATATGAGGAGCGTTTGACAGCTCTGGGCCTGTTCTTGCTGGAGTTTCAAAGAATGAGAGGAAATTTCATTTCAACCTATTGAATATAGAAAGGTGTGGATAAAGTGGATTTGGAGAGGATGTTTCCTATAGTAATGGAGTCTCGAAGGAGAGGGCACATCTTCAAATTTGAGGTATGTCCATTTGGAACAGAGATGAGGAGACATTTCTTTCAAGGGCAGTGAATCCGTGGAACCTATTGCCATAGATGGCTGCACAGGCCAAGTCATTGGGTAGATTTAACGTGGAGGTTGAAAGATCTTGATTAATCAGGGTGTCAAAAGTTTCTAGGACAACTCAGGAGAATGATGTTGAGAGGGATAATAAATCAGCCATGATGGAATGGTGGAGCAGACTCAATAGGCTAAATAGCCTAATTCTGCTCCTACATCTTATGGTCTTATAGTCACCCAGAAAGGAAAAAAAGAACTTGAATAAATCCAGAAGTTATTGGGAAATGGCACAATTCTGATATAACTTAGATCAGGCAGAAGTGTAATTGGTGGTTGAGAGAAACATGAACTGAACAATCAGAGCTCAATTTGAATGTATTGCAAGTCAATTGGAAGAAATTTCACCAACCCCAAATAAATCTTTTAAGCCAGATTCACTTTGGATCGATTGATTTGGCCTGTAGCTACCTGACTTTTTCAATTAAGTCTATTACAGAGATTAAAGGTCAAGTGTTAATTATTGCATTTGATTGCCCTGATTTGACAGAGATCTTGGAGTTCAGGCTTCAATAATTTTCTCCTTTATCACGACATTCAGCAATTTTCAGAAGTAGATGTTATGATTCAATTCCTACCCCTGATGGGTGTGGAATAGTTTCTATTTATAGCAGATTATTCAGGAAAAGTCATATCATATGCTCAACAACTCCTTTTCAGATGAACTAATGGACAAATAAAAGAAATTGCTAAATAAAAGCAAAGTACTCTCATTCTCATTCACCTCTCATCACCTTGATCGATGCATCATTCAACTATCATGGAAAAGGGGATTGTAACAGTGTTGATCTATTTGTGTACAACAAGCTCAGGTATATGGTATGCAGAAGACTATACTGAGGAGGAGAATTCAGAACCGTAAATCTAAAGGCAGTTTGTTTTATTTATAATGTATTATCCCTCAAAAATACTATGACCCTTTGGTATTTTCTTAAGTTAATGGCTTCAATTTCCCCACATTTAGCCATAAGGAATTTATGCTGAAGCTCTATGTAGAAAGACTGTCTTTAAAGGGACAAACTAAGGAGCTGAAATGTGGTATTCATAGCATTTTACTTATAATATTTGAATATGAATGTTCTTTTATTGGAAAATAGTTAATAGGCCCTAAGTTAAACCTTCTGATTTCATTGACCATTAATCTAAAGATGAATTAAGCATAATTAAGGAATGGTTAATTTGTTTTGACAGAGCTAAAGATTATTGCCAAGAAATTCAATTGTTTAATACCACTTCTTGATCATCTAATATCACACTGGAAATATGATTGTCTGCTTTCCAAACTCTTCACCCCTGTAGTCCTAGCAAAGAGTATGCATCTTTACTGGTAGGGGAACGCCAAACAGTACAAGGATATCATCTAATTTTCTCAAATAGAGAACTGACAATTGCTACAATAGGAAATATATTAATCACCAATTGCAGGCCAATGATAATTGGATCAACATCAATGTTATAAATGGCCTTTGAATAACTAACATTTGTGAATGATTGATATGATGGACTTATAATGTCCGTGGTCTTTATGTGAAATGCTTATGGCAATCACCAGAATCAGAATCAGGTTTATTACCACTGACAAATGTTGTGAAATGTGTTGTTTCTAGTTTAGTATCACTGACATATGTTGTGAATTTCAAAGTGAAATGCTGGCAACTGATGAGATTACTTTGTACCATAAGTTCTAAAACAGATACGAGACTTTTGTGCACGTCCTGCAGTGAAAGTGTGATATGGTGGAAATGGACCATTTCTGGGTTATATTTTGAGTCTCATTGATAATCTGCTCCGGTTTCAACACTTGCTCTGATTTTTTCTTAATTCTCTCTGATGTATAGTGTGTGCCAAGCAAGAAAATTTCCTGAAAAAGCATACACCATTTCCCTTTCACTTCCTATTCTGCTTACTAATGTACAGAGATTTTGACTGCTACAATGCCAGGAGCAATTGGTCTCTGCTTAGGGTTTTAAGAGTTTTATTTTCTTTTCTGATAATTTTCCCAATAGTATCTTGTAGTCCTTCTATTTCAGCTGCACTATGAAATCTCACACAAACAGGTTCAGAAACAGTTATTACCCCTCACCATCAAGTTCTTGAACCAAAGGGAATAAATTCACTCACCTCTATTGCCCATCAGTGAAATGTTCCCACAATCTATGAACTCATTTTCAAAGATTCTTCATCAGATGCTTATTTATTTTTTATTATTATTATTATTATTATTATTATTATTTCTTTCTTTTTGTGATTGCACAGTTTGTTGTCTTTTGCAAACTGGTTAAACACCCAAGTTGGTACATTCTTTCGTTGACTCTATTATAGTTATTATTCTATTGTAGATTTATTGAGTATGCCCACAAGGAAATAAATGTTAGGGTTATATATGGTGACATATATGTACATTGATAATATTGAATTCAATTCAAGTTTAATTGTTACTTAACCGTAGTACTCATGAATACTGCCAAACGAGACGGTGTTACTTCAGGGTCAAGGTTCCAACACATTACCAGCAATCACACACAATAAACATGCACAAGATCACAATCACGTAATAAGAGACCCAAGGCTCAACTCCACCCCTGCCCTCACCCCCTGCAATGCAGTGGCTTAATAAATACAACAAACCCATGTAGAATATCAGTAAAAGTACAGCGATGCAGAATAAATTTACTTATAACTTTGAATTTTGAAAAGACAATGACTTTTCTCAATGAAGCATCTCAGAGTATTTGTTTTCTATGCCATCATTAATTTGAAGTGATAATGCTTCATAAATCACCAGTGATCTTACAGCATCATAATTTAATGGATGTGTTTTCCAAGAGAAACCCCTTTTTCAACTGGGCATCGAGATTTGTGGCTCGTTAGCACCTCAATAACAGCCACTGGTGAAAAAATTATCTTATCAACTCCGTACAGCTAGGGTTGATATAACTTAGATACCTCCAAACCTATGAGGTTGGGGTGTTTCGCCCACCCGAACCTTGACCTGTGCGACTACTGTGCCTGTTGGCAAGAAATAACAGACCTTACACTGCATAGAATTATAAAGAAAGTATTTATAAATGTTAACTTAACCAAACAGTTATTAAAGAAAAGAAAGGAAAAAACCAAAAGGGCCCATCATAATTAAACAGTCAAATGTGCACGTAAGTTGGAGCTCATCTTGAAGTTATCTTTAACTCATACACTTGACCCTCGTTTTGCATGAAAACAGACACCAATTTCTGAATGTCGCTTGAAATCCAATTCAAAAAAGTAGACTTCCCCACAGAGGTACTGGTCCTTCCTCCTTGAAGCCAATCATCTGCACAAAGTACCTTGTGCAACAAGGATGGCATCCTTTGCCATCTTCCCCCTGTCTTTTCCCAGCTCCTACCAAAAAGACCTCGACCCACTCCAGTGTCCATCACAAAAAACCTCTCCACCCAGAGTTCGCTAAAACCTTCCCCCCATTCCACCATCCTGATCGGCAGACACAACATCCCTAAGCTGAACAACAATATCCCTTATCTTAGCTCAAGCTCAAATACAAACAGGCTGAAAGCAGAACAGACAACTCTTTCAGAACTGCTGAACTGATACACCAACAGCATAGCAGTAAAAATCTTAACCAGGGCCTAACATAAAGAATAAACAAGATGCTAAATAACTCGACAGGTTAGGCAGCACCTATGGAGGGCAATAGGCAGTCAACATTTCTGGTCCTCTGCAGACACTTATGTCTTGTGTGTTCTTTTTTAAATATCATCAGCGATACCATAGCTCATCAATGACCCTTCAAACTATAATTCCCAGGACTGGACCAAGAATGTTTCAGAATGCTCGTGGTTAGGCATGACATTAGGCATGGCTACCTTGGCATCCTAACAGATGCAGAGAACATATTCATGTATTAATGTTTACTTATATGTATTTTTTGTTTTAGTTAACTGGAATATATTCATAGTATTTGAATCAAGTCTGAGTATTTATTAGTTGTTTGGAAGATGTAGGTTAAATAGTAGTCTAATTCACTACTGATCAGTTAACCACATGATAATTCCCAATTCCAGACCTACTGTCCCTGATCTTCTTCAAGCAAGCTGTAGGTCTGATCTTCAATACCGTGACCCAAGCCACGGAACACGATGAAAACCAAAAAATGATGCCGTCTGACCCGCTGAGTTTTTTAAACTTTTTTTTTGGTATTTATTCCACACCACTGCAATGCTGTCATTAAGTAGAGAAAATTCTAGGTTACCCTTAAAACAAAATTCATGTGTTAGTTATTTCTTAATATGTGCTTCATCTTTAACAAATTCGGAACATCTAAGAAGGCAAAGCAACTAGTTATCCAGTGTGACCCACATCCCAGGGCAGTTTATTTTAAAGATGTCTTCCTTAGCTTAGAAGGAGGATGTCCTCCTTCTCTGTTTGTTTTCATACTCCGTCTGCTTCAGATTTCCACAGTCATTCCAAATTCTGTTGCTGCAGAGAATTTCCTGCATGGCTCAAACTGTGGAAACACAATGTTTCTCACTACTTTTTTCTTCCTCACCGCTATCAAACTTTTCAAATTTCCTATCACAGCTTGAGAATTCCTAATGTTTTTTTTTCTGTTATCTCATTCTTCCGTGGTTGTACTTTGCATTTCAACATTTTGGCTTAACAATGAAGGAGTATTGAGCAATGAATGTATTAAGTATTGGTTAATAGGAACTTTGACAAGTTGACTGTAACTGATTTGCTTTTTACCATGCTCACTTTGAAATTCAACAACAATATCTACTCATTTTAAGCTACACTAATGATGTGCATCTCACATTGTTACAGTTAACTAAAATATGAAAGAAAAACAAATGGAAGATTACTTCAAGTAATTTTGTTACAGCCCAAACAAGTTTGCAATAATTTTCTTAGTGCAAAAAATACTTGCTTTCCTCTTCAAGGATTTCTTAGGACATGAGATAAAGAATCTAGTTTATTAAAATTGATTGATATTTCATGACACACAGTGGTCATTTTTCCCAATCTCTCACCCTCTCACTAGCCAGAAGGTCAAGATTCATGCCAGGGGACTTCTTTTCCTACACTGTTAAACATAGAAACATAGAAACATAGAAAATAGGTGCAGGAGTAGGCCATTCGGCCCTTCGAGCATGCACTGCCATTTATTATGATCATGGCTGATCATCCAACTCAGAACCCTGCACCAGCCTTCCCTCCATACCCCCTGATCCCCGTAGCCACAAGGGCCATATCTAACTCCCTCTTAAATATAGCCATTGAGCTGGCCTCAACTGTTTCCTGTGGCAGAGAATTCCACAGATTCACCACTCTCTGTGTGAAGAAGTTTTTCCTAATCTCAGTCCTAAAAGGCTTCCCCCTTATCCTCAAACTGTGATCCCTCGTTCTGGACTTCCCCAACATCAGGAACAATCTTCCTGCATCTAGCCTGTCCAATCCCTTTAGGATTTTATACGTTTCAATCAGATCCCCCCTCAATCTTCTAAATTCCAACGAGTACAAGCCTAGTTCATCCAGTCTTTCTTCATATGAAAGTCCTGCCATCCCAGGAATCAACCTGGTGAACCTTCTTTGTACTCCCTCTATGGCAAGGATGTCTTTCCTCAGATTAGGGGACCAAAACTGCACACAATACTCCAGGTGTGGTCTCACCAAGGCCTTGTACAACTGCAGTAGTACCTCCCTGCTCCTGTACTCGAATCCTCTCGCTATAAATGCCAGCATACCATTCGCCTTTTTCACCGCCTGCTGTACCTGCATGCCCACTTTTAATGACTGGTGTATAATGACACCCAGGTCTCGTTGCACCTCCCCTTTTCCTAACCAGCCACCGTTCAGATAATAATCTATTTTCCTATTTTTGCCACCAAAGTGGATAACTTCACATTTATCCACATTAAATTGCATCTGCCATGAATTTGCCCACTCACCCAACCTATCCAAGTCACCCTCATCCTCTTAGCATCCTCCTCACAGCTAACACTGCCGCCCAGTTTCGTGCCGTCCGCAAACTTGGAGATGCTGCATTTAATTCCCTCATCCAAGTCATTAATATATATTGTAAACAACTGGGGTCCCAGCACTGAGCCTTGCGGTACCCCACTAGTCACTGCCTGCCATTCTGAAAAGTTCCCGTTTATTTCCACTCTTTGCTTCCTGTCTTCTAACCAATTCTCTATCCACATCAATACCTTACCCCCAATACCGTGTGCTTTAAGTTTGCACACTAATCTCCTGTGTGGGACCTTGTCAAAAGCCTTTTGAAAATCCAAATATACCACATCCACTGGTTCTCCCCTATCCACTCTACTAGTTACATGCTCAGTTACATATTAACAACTGATAAGATGAACCATAGGTCACAGCATGCAAGCAAGCACTTCAAAGACAGCTAAGAAGAACATTCGGAAAGGTCCAAGCCACTCTAAAGAAAACAACAGCTGCTGCTCCCGTATAAGTTTACAAACTCACAGGAAAGCCAACAATCCTCAATCCTTTAAGCCTGCAATAAATGGAATGCATGGTGCATAAAAACAATCCAATGTAAATTGAAGCAGTCCATTATAGTACTTGTACTCTATATTGAAAGAGGATTACTGCTAAGAATGAGACATAGAAATACATTATTTTGGAAATTCATGTTTGAGACTGCTTTTCAAATTGTTTAACCAGCTTTGGTAATGATGGTAGTGGGTAATAACAACTGACGAAATACATTAATGTCTATTAAAAACAGTGTATGTATATTTTTGCATCAAAGTAAATCACATGATTATTGAATGAAATATTAATTTTAGAATTGAAGATACCAATAAAAACAAGTAAGATCATGTTTAACAACTTCCTGTGCACTGTTCTATTGATACAACATAACAATATCCTTCCAATTTTAGAAGAAAATATATAGCATATATACAGCAAATGCAAATTCTCCCCACAGCAGAAGGAACTATTGAGGTGCTTTATTGTTACATAAACAATACTCCTGTCTTAGCAAGGATCTGGATCTACTGCAATTTCTCTATTGCCACAATAGATCTACAGTGGATGCAATCTCATTGGCTCTCCACTTGGCTTTGGATCATGTGGACCATAGCAATACCTACATCAGGCTACTGTTTATTGATCACAGCTCAGTATTCAACACCATCATACCCTCAATACTTGACTTCCTCATCGGGAGACCACCATCAGTGCAGATCAGAAATAACATCTCCTCACTGACATTCAACACTGACATACTTCAAGGATGTGTGCTTAGCCTACTACTCTACTCTTTCTACACACGTGACTATGTGGCGAGGCACAATTCAGTTGCTACCTATAAATTTGCCGATATAGCTATTGTTGCCAGAATTTCAGATAGTGTCAAGGAGGTATGCAAGAGTGAATTAGATCAGTTAGTTGAGTGGTGTCACAGCAACAGCCTTGCACTCGCTGTGAGCTAGACCAAGGAATTGATTGTGGTCTTTAGGAAGAGAAAGTCAAAGGAATGCACATCAGTCTTCGTCGAGGGATTAACGGTGGAATGGGTGAGCAGTTTTAAGTTTCTGGGTGTCAATATCTCTGAAGATCTATCCTGGGCCCAACATATTGATGCAATTACAAAGAAGACATGACAGTGGTGACATTTCATTAGGAGTTTGAGGAGGCTTAGTATGTCACCAAAGACGCTTGCAAATTTCTACAGATACACCATGGAGAGCATTCTAACTGGTTGCATCAGCACCTGGTATGGAGGGGCCACAGCACCAGATTGGATAAAGCTGATTCTGATTCTAAAGTAAGAAACCATAATACGTTCCAACAAAGATATTTACATTAACTTCAATTGTAATGAGCAAATTCACTCGTGAATTCTCAATCTTTTTCTGAGGTAATTTGATGATCCTTTTTGGTCTGCACAGATGTATTGCTTTCATTTGCTGTGTTAATATTAGTGTCTTTCTGAGAATTCTGAAAAGTTTATTTTTCACTTCTGTTGGTTGGTACCTTTGGTGTACTGATAGGTGGTGAGTCACAGCTACGAGCTTGTGGTCACAGATCCACACTGTTCTCTCTCAGAGGTGTTCCTCATTCCAACTGGATCTGATAAGAATGTGGACAACTTCTTCTTGCACATATCTTTGCATGGACCATGTGCCAGAATCGTGATCTCAAATTCACACTTGTTCTCCAGGCTTCAGGACCTGTAGGCTTCTCGCAGTCTTGTTTTTCTTTCCCTTTCTCTTTAACCAATTTGACCTTGTGTGCCACTTTAGGTATCAACGAGTTTTTGTACACTGAAGGTTTAGTGCATATGCATTGACCCATCAGAACCTGGGTTGCTGGAAGTCCATTCTGCAATGGCACACTTCTGTAAATTACATTTTCCCTCATCAAGATGCCCCTCTTGTACCTTCAGTAACATTTCCTGATGTAGTGACACTGGAATCACAAACCTGTCCCCTTTGAAGACCATTCTCTTCTCTACAGACAGTTCAGCTCTGCATGCCCAATAATCCCGAATACACATTGGACAGTCATTCTTAAGTGTGGACCATCCTTTCCATATTGTACCTTTGAGTTCTTTTATTGTTTCATCTGACCCTGCTGCTTTCCTAATCTGCTCTGTTCTATTAGGAGATACTGGAAGGGAGGTTACAATCATGTCAACATAAGCCTGTTTACAGTATATGTGCTATCCTGTACTATGTACTATAGGAGACTGAGGTCGCTATTTCCTGAGGAGACTGAGGTCCTTTAACATCTGCCGGATGATGCTGAGGATGTTCTATGAGTATGTGGTGGCCAGTGCTATCATGTTTGCTGTTGTGTGCCGGGGTAGCAGGCTGAGGGTAGCAGACACCAACAGAATCAACAAACTCATTTGTAAGGCAAGTGATGTTGTGGGGATGGAACTGGACTCTCTGACGGTGGTGTCTGAAAAGAGGACGCTGTCTAAGTTACATGCCATCTTGGTCAATGTCTCCCATCCACTACATAATGTACTGGCTGAGCACAGGAGTACATTCAGCCAGAGACTCATTCCACCGAGATGCAACACAGAGCGTCATAGGAAGCCATTCCTGCCAGTGGCCATCAAACTTTACAACTCCTCCCTTGGAGGGTCAGACACTCTGAGCCAATAGGCTGGTCCTGGACTTATTTCACAATTTACTGGCATAATTTACATATTAATATTTAACTATTTATGGTTCTATTACTATTTATTATTTATGGTGCAATTGTAACGAAAATCAATTTCCCCCGGGATCAATAAAGTATGACTATGACTATGACTATACTATCCTCTTCTTTTCTTCACTTTTTTTTCTTGTCAACTGTTCAAGTCTGCACATCAGCAGCAAATATATATTTTCCCGGTGTGTAGGTCATTTTCACACCATATTTCTGCAGCCTTATCAACATACGCTCTATCCTCATAAGACAATCATTCAGTGGTTTGGACAGAATTGAGACCAAAGAATTATGGTCTGCCTCCACTTCAAAATCTTGCCATAGGTGTACTGACGGAACCTTTCACATGCATATGTGAGGGCGAGAAGCTCTTTCTCTCTCTGTGCATAGTTGACTTTTGCACTTCTTAAAGTCCTTGATGCAAAGACAACAGGTTGCCACGTGTCATCATGCTGCTGTAATATTAACCCTCCAAGGCCATGCCGGAACACATCAGCCAAGATCCTAGTACACCATTCCGGATCATAAAACTGCAGCCCGAGTTCTTCAGTTAGAACTCGTTTTAGCCTCTGGAAACACTCTTTTTGTTTGTGAGAATAAATCCACTCATTTCACTGCTTAAGGAATGAATTAAGTGGTGCAGACACAGTTGACAGTTGAGCGATGAACTTAGCCAGGTGAGTCACTATCCCCAAGAAACGTCTCACCTCCTCTTTAAAATGTTAGCACAAATTTATTTACAGGACATTGCAGTCATGGCTTCAGCCTGACCTGAACATGTGCGACCTGCTTGCCAATGTCACCTCTGGTTCTGGGTGAACTTCTCGCATTGCTCACTGGGAACTGCAGTTCATTATTATGTACACATATAATAACACAGTGCAGACATTGTCACAACTTCAGAAACAGTTATTTGTTGCCAGTTTCTATGGCTACTGCTGGCATATAATACTGAGATATTATCTCTGATATCGCAGTTGTTACCTGGGTAAATTCTGCATGAGTTCTCATCTAAACAACTTGAAAACTCAAAACACATTTAGCTAGCTGTTTGTTATATGATGCCACTTGCTAAATTTCTTGCAATCACCAACACTAACTAATATCTAATACAAAGAAAATGCAGAATTTGAACTAGGCAACAGAAATACCACTAACAAATGCATGCTATTGCACTCACCATGTGAATGCAGGTTTAGGCATATTCTTTTAAATCAAAAATACTCTGTAGCCCTATTTATAGTTTATTCCCAGGATATGACATTACTAGCATCCATTAGTATCTCTCATTGTCCTGAAAAGATTTTGTTTGTCTTTTCCATTTGTGCACAGTCTTGTTGTATTTTTACATCAGAAAGATTGGTTAGATCTGTCACAGCAGCAGACAGACAGATATCAGTCATACAGGGCTACCACAACTGGCTATGTCTCTTTTCTTGAATGTGGTCACATACTGCAGAACTTGGCATCCTTTATCCTTTCCAAATGAAGGAGATATGGTCACATGCTCTATCCATTAAAATTTTAGCCTTGTTTTAGTGCATAATCAGGGATTTTAACTGGTCCAGTGGGTTTTGTGTCATAGATGGTTTTGATAACACTGAGGATCCCATTTGATTACATTGGAAAGCACATTTCAAGAATGTTGCCTCCTCTGAATTAATTTTGTTTATGATAGATTGCTTGAAGTTGAACACACATATAATTTCAGACTACCTTTATCATGTAGGAACTTGGAGAAACAAGAAATAACATTTATTGAATATAATGCATTTAATCGTGTAACCGTGCTGATGCTTTGCAATGGTTCAACTAAGCTAAAATGTTTTGCTGATAACTTTCAGTTGTAATCAGTGTCTGAGGCTTCTCACATGAGTGTCCAGCAATAATCAACTAACATTGATGAATTCTAGTTGTCCTGATACCATTTCTCCATGATCGCAATGTCCTGGTCAAACCTTTCACCATGCTTATCACTCACAGCACCAAGATTTGCAGAGAAAAATACTTAATGGGAATACAGAAAATGAATCTTTTGTGACCTGTTGCACTTCATGGTTTTGTATGTTTAAAGCATGCTGTTAACTAGCTTCACTGAGTTTGGTGCTCTGTAGTTGGCAAGAAAATTTTCAGTAACATCCTTCCATGCAATTTTCTGCAGATCCATTAGAAGTTCTTTGAATTGTCTGTCATTGATGACCTATTTGTTTTGTGGACTACCAAAAATAATTTCCTTAATCTTGGCATCAGTTATTCTGAGTTGAATTATGAAATAAAATAACAAATATCAGCGATTTAAAAGAAGTGGTGTGAGATAGCAAAACTCCATGGTGATTTTCACGGTCAGTATTCAGGAAGCAAAATCTTTGCTATCCAGTGTATTAGTCATTTATTAGCTCTTCTGCATTTTTGCATCAACCTTCTGTTTTAGGTCACAAGATTTTTTATGGGATCTCTGCATTCAAATGTCCATTGTTCTGCATCTGTTCTGTCTTATGACATGATGGTGCTTTCAGTTGAATAAAATCTTGAGTCTACTTAGCTCTTGAATCTCCGGTGAGTCTCAGTATTTTCTGAATGAGAGGCCAAGATACTTTTCACGGGTGTGAATGAAAGTGGACTTCAGGGCAGATCACCTATGTGTGCTTCCCATTGACTTGGAGTTCTCACCCTCTCTGCAAAGGACTAACTGAGTAGAGATTTTTTTATCAATTCTTAAAATAGATTTTCCTTTGGCAATGCTTTTGTTGTCATCACTCTTTCAGCTTTCTAACCACCACCAAGACTCTGGTTGTGTGCAATCATCTACCTGCAAGTGTGGTGGTCTAATAGGGTTCATTAGTTACCTCAGAAGTAAATCCTCCTCAGCCTGGGAGATTGCCTAAGGAAACAAAGGTAAAAGATACTACAGTCATGTAGAGAACTACAAGAATACTTTGTTAATGTCATGGTCCAGTCCGTGAAGTCCGCATTCCGGTTCACGGTTCGGTCCATTATTCCTTATTCGAGGTTTTCCAGTTTTCCCTTGTCCTGCTGTGTGCCTTAATTGAGGCACATGATTCCCATTTTGGGCTGGCTACATAAATAGCTCCTAGGTTCAGCTTCAGTTGCTGGACTGTTCCCTCCCTTTCCCCTTCCTTCTGAAACCTCGCCTGCTACTTCCGCCTGTGTCCTCGCCTGTAACGCCGTCAGGTTCAACCACCAGGCCAAGATCAGGGCTTAGTTGTGTCTAGATAAGGAACTGTCTTTTGTTTTTTGGATTTGTCTCTTTCTGTCCTCACTTTCGCTAGGCAGGTCCGGCCATTTGCCGCTACTTTAAGTTGAGAACCGTCTCTTTGCACCCTTGCCTCCGCTGGGTAGGTCCGGCCATTTGCCACTACATTGAGTGGAAATCTGTCTCTCAGTGTTCTGTGTATGAGTCTCGGCTCTATGTCCTGCTCCCTAGGAGGGGTCCTGACTCTGTGTAGAGCCCCGGCCCCAAGTCCTGTTCCCAAGGAGGGGTCCCAGCTCTGTGTTCCATGTTTCTGTTCTCCCTCGACCAAGGCTCTGCATTCCTATTTCCCTCAACCAAGGCTCTGTGTTCCTGTCTCCCTCGACCAAGTCAAGGCTTTGTGTTCTCGTCCTGTCCATGTGCCTTGTCCAGCCCAGGAGTACCTCACCCAGCCCGGTGCTGGGGTTCCCTTGTCCTGTGCTGGGATTTCCTCATCCTGTCCAGGAGTCTCACGTCCAGTCCTGTTGCCACTCCTCGTCCTGTAGCCATGTCTTGTCCTAACCTAGATCCGAGGTCTGAGCCCTAGTCAAGACCCAGGTTCTGAGTCCTCGTCCTGTCTCTAGCTTGGAGTCCTTGTCCAGGTTCCAAGTTCCTAGTTCCTCGTCCAGGTCCCAGTTTCCTAGTCTAGTCCTAGCCCAGGGCCTGTGTCTTGTCCAGCGTCGTTTCTTCCCCACTTCCTTTGCTTGCTTGACTCACCTCATCCTGCTCCTAGTACTTCAGTGTCTCTGTCTTGCATTTGGGTCCGCTCTCAATGCCACCCTTCCTCCGCACTTATGACAGTTAAAGAAAGATACGGACCTGTTAGCTTTATTTCCTTAAAACCTAACAGCTTCAAGGTCACATGAATAACTGTTACTTAAACACTGTATGATCTCAAATCATCAAGATTATGAAAATAACCATTTAAACATTTGGCTACATTACCTTAGTTTTAATTTAGTTAGGTGAGATTTCCTATTTGGTAAATTATGTAACAATCTGGTTATTTACAATTCAGTCTCTTGAATATCATTCAGAATTACAACTGACCGAAGGCTTTAGCTTTTGTTACTAAAGTGATATTTTGAGTGATCCATGTAAGAAAACCAGTGTTTGATTAATGGGAGGGAGTGATTTTGTTAGTTCTCATCTGGTTATCTGAGTGGAGCAGTATTATTAATCTAGTTCAACATTTGCAGGATAAAAAAGGAAGCATCTCATTTGCAAAATCAAGTTAATAACCGATTGATTGTGACTGAACATAGAATACAGATTTCAATGGAATTTTCTCAGTTTCCATACCACTGTTAAAAATAGTGTGTCACATCACAAACCAGAGGAAGTTTGCAGCTGCCCACTTTTAGTGCACATGAGATTTCACATAGTCTTTGAGCTTCATTCAAAAGACAAATAATAAAATTAAAGGCAATGCAATGAAATATTGCTGACATGAGTGATATTTTAGTTTTCCCTTTGAGTTTGTGGTGTTATTGGTTTCCCTGATATACTTCACATACGTCACATGCTGAACAAGTACGACTGGGGATATTTTGTAGTGGTGTTGATGCACGAGTTAGTTTTTGA
Source organism: Mobula birostris (assembly GCF_030028105.1). Taxonomy (NCBI): domain Eukaryota; kingdom Metazoa; phylum Chordata; class Chondrichthyes; order Myliobatiformes; family Myliobatidae; genus Mobula; species Mobula birostris. The sequence continues at coordinate 88,388,625 of NC_092376.1, read as the reverse complement.
TTATGAAAATGACGATTGCTATTGCTTTTAGTTCATAATGTAAAATTTAAAGTTCAAAATTGAAAGTACATTTATTGTCAAAGTACATATATGTCACTATGTACAAAGCTGAGGTTTATTTTCTTGTGAGCATACTCAGTAAATCCATCGAATAATAGCCATAACAGAATCAATTAAAGACAGCACCAACTTAGGAGTTTAACGACTATGCAAAAGATACCAAACTGTGCAAGTACAAAAAGAAAGAAGTAATAATAATAAATAAATAAGCAATCAATATTGAGAACATGAGATGAAAAGTCCTTGAAAGTGATTTCAAAGGTTATGGGAACATATCGACGATGGGCAAGTGAAGTCAAGTGAAGTTACCTGCTGTGGTTTAAGAGCCTGATGGTTGAGGGGTAAAAACTTTTCCTGAACCTGGGGGTGTGAGTCTTGAGGCTCCTTTATCTTCCTGATGGCAGCATCAAGAAGAGAGCATGTCCTGGGTGGTGGGGATCTCTGATGATGGATGCTGCTTTTCTGCAACAGTGTTTCACGTAGATATGTTCAACGATGATCTGTGATGGACTGGACAGTATCCATTACTTTTTGTTGGATTTTCCATTCAAGAACATTGGTGTTTCCATACCAGGCTGTGATGCAGCCTGTCAGTATATTCTCCACCACACATTTATAGAAGTTTGTTTATGTTTTAGATGTTATGTCGAAACTTTGCAAACTTCAAAGGAAGTAGAGGTGCCACCGTGCTTTCTTTGTAATTGTACTTATGTGCTGGGCCCAGGACAGGTCCCCTGAAATAGTAACACCCAGGAATTTAAAGTTGCTGATTCTCTCCACCTCTGATTCTCTAATGACAATTTGCTCATGAACCTCTGGTTTCCTTCTCCTGAAGTCAATAATCAGCCCCTTGATCTTGTTGACTTTGAGTAAGAGGTTATTGATATGATACCATTCAGCCAGATTTTCAATCTCCCTCCTATATGCTGATTCATCACCTCCTTTGATTCGGCCAACAATAGTGGTATCATCAGAACCTTTAACATGGCATTGGAGCTGTGCTTAGCCTCACTGTCATAAGTGTAAAGCCAGAAGAGCTGGGGGCTAAGCACACAGCCTTGTGGTGCAGGTGTACTGATGGAGATCATGGAGGAGAAGCTGTTGCTAATCCAAACTGACGGGGGTCTGTAAGTGAAGAAATCAAGGATCCAATTGCACAAGGAGGTGTTGAAGTCAGGGTCTTGGAGCTTATTAATTAGTTTTGAGGTGATGATAGTATTGAACGCTGAGCTGTAGTTGATAAAGAGCATCCTGATGTATACATCTTTGTTGTCCAGATGTTCCATAGTTAACTGCTTTTCAAATACAGAAGCTTCCTATTGAGCAGACACTCCTTTTATTAAACTAATCGTAAAACAAAAATAGCAGTACGGCAATGGCTTTTAGAAATAACCTCCTTGGAAACACAGCACTGATTATTAAAGAGGTGCTGCCTGGCCTGCTGCGTTCACCAGCAACTTTGATGTGTGTTGCTTGAATTTCCAGCATCTGCATAATTCCTGTTGTTTACTGATTATTAAATATAGTTTAAAGCACTCCTCCACTCTTAAAGCATTCTCAGAATTATTGCCTTATAGTTCTTGTTATCCAAGCACCCTGTGAACTGCCCAGCTTTCTATAATTGATCAAAATTCTTTATTTCTATAGAATATAGTATCAACAGTAATACAAAAAGTGACCTTTTATTAAATATACGCTGAATGCACCACTGCCTTGATTTAACAGTTCCTATCAAGGCTGAATTCACAGCACCAAGTCTTTACATGTCTTGCTATCTTTGAGTTCCATATCATTACTGTTGAAATAGTCAATTATGGTATTTCTTGATGGTTTAAGTGCAGGACTGTGGGAAAAATAAAACACTGAAAAAGAAACAAAGCACGTAAAGCAAAGGTTGCCAGAGGTTTCTGTTAAAAACAACTATTCTGGTTAATGTTCTATTTAAATTGGAAATGTGATTTAATTTAAATAGTGATATTTCCAAATAATGGTGTCAGGTTAAAAACAAAATTTAAAGCAAATGTTTTCAGAGTGAAATCAGCAGAACAGACTGCAGCATTATGCCAGCTTTCAAAATAACTATCAAACTCCATTATATTCGTAGTTTCCAAGGACTTCATAGACATTTCCATATGTTTTTATAAATGTATCTGATACAAACCACATTTCACAGTGAAAATAAGATTGGAAATTGGTCATTTCTTTTTCCAGTAGCTGTATGGATTTCAGTTTTCAATTATGAAAACCTTATGCTTTATTCCATAATCCCATAAAAACATTGGTTCACTGCAGTTAGCATCCAGAACATTCAGTAGCCATTGCTTCATATTTTAAGAATTATACTTTTAAAAATAAGCACCAGTAACTATTTGTCTCAAGAAAACCTTCATCAAACTGAATCCAGATGTAACTCTTTAGGATTCCATACATTTCACAAGCTTTGCAATTATTCGATTTAATGTTACTAGTTTCAAAATATGATCTCAAACTTTGCTCCAACATGGCACTGGATGAGCTATTCTGGCTATCTTCCTTTTTAAGCACCCTTCAGCCCATTGTGTGTTTGCACTTCTTATTCTTGACCTTGCATTATATTTCGAGTTCCCAGTTTTAAAGTAGTAAATGAAGTAATTGCACTTACAGAGTGTATTCTTGGACCTTGGATCACACTGATTCTTATTTTTGATGCAGTTGTGCCCATAATGTGAAAAACATAAGCTGATTAGTACATATCCTCACAATTATGAAATAATGATCAGATAATTTTGATTTTCAATGTTGATTGAGGAATATACAGTATATTCACTTAGACAGTGGGGTTAACAGTCCAGTTCGTCTTTGGAACAGTACCATAACATCCTTTGCATCCACTAGGAGAGGCAGATAAGATCTAATGTGAAATCCAAGTGCAGTGTCTCCAAATGTAATGCAACTTTGTTCTTTGTCACAACTTTCTCTACTACATCTCAACTGTAAGATGACAGTAAATTCACACTTGTATCCTTGGAGTGCTGAACTGTCTAAAAAGGCTTCATTTCACATTTATTATAGCATAGTTATCTACAAATTTCTCATGAAATTGCGCAACAGTTATAAAGATCATTTAGTCTCTGTTCATGCTTTGAACAACTTGTTCAATGAGAAAAATTACACTAATCTAACCACATAAACTTGCTAAGTTTCTATCTTCAGCATAAAACCAATATTATTTTCTGTAATAATGATAGAAAACTCTGGAGAAACTCAGCAATTCAGGCAGCATATTGGGGAGAGAAACTGTCAATGTTTCATTTTGGGTTTGTGATCCTGCATCGGAACTCAGAAAGGGAAAGACACAAGTTAGTTTTTAGTAGGAGAGAAGGTAGAGGACGAGTGTGTGGTATAGCAGGAATATATAAGACACTATCATCAAAATGTCTTAATGGCAGTAGATGTTTATGTATCAAACATTCTTATATTTACGCATTAATACATGAATTAAGAAATCCTCAGTTTGCATTCTGCTCGCCCATGCATTGTCAGAACTAAAATCTAGACACGCGTTTAAAACTTTACTTAGAAGGAGGAAATAAATGTACATTGCCAGAAGTTAATGGAAAGCCAGGACATTGATCGATGGTCTGATCTATGACTTTAAATTGTGATCCAGTAAAGTGGACATCTGTGCTTATATTTAGGTATCTATAGGTGAAACTAAAATTTATGTTTGATTGGACAATCAATGTTAAAATAAAATCTAGCAACAATATTTCAAAGTAAAGCAAAAGAGCTCTTATTTTTAGTCATGTTATGTCCCTGAGACAACACCATTGAGAGGGATTATCTGGTTATTATTTCACTGTGATTTGGGAGACTTTGTTACTTACAGAACTGGTGGTTGCAGTAAAGATTCAAAGTACTTCATTCGCTAGAAAGCACTCCGAGACATGCTGTGATTGTGAAAAAGCACAAATACAATTTCCCTCTTTCTAACTGGTGTAGTTTCAGTGATACAGTTAAGTGCTCCTCTGCAGCTGGCATGGCATTCAAATTCACTGTGTGTCAAATATATTGTCAAACTTACTTCCCTTTGTGGAAATTTGAGCAGTTGCCTTGCTTCCTGTGCTCCATTACTGAACACACCAGGCTATCCAGGATTAGTGAACTTTACTTCATTGTGTCATTTCGCCATTCCTTCCAAACAACCATCGGCTCTGTGATTTCAGCGCTGACAGTAGAACAAATGTAACAGTTAAAGTGCACATTAGCTGATTATGCATTTTGAATGATAGAGGGAAACTTCACTGTTCCTTATCAGCATGAGAACATTAGCATTCCAATTAAATTACTTGAAATTATAAGTTTAAATCATCATTAGCATAGAGGAATTTCACACAACCACATTACAAATGCATTGACATGGGAAATCCCTAATTATTGAAGTGATCTGTAATTGCAATTTGGTGAAATTCATTTCTGTTAAAAGTATACTTCTTGGAGGAATTATGTATAATAAAGTAGTGCACTGTGTTTTGTTGGAAGATTAATAATTGTTGGTATGAAGAGGATCATGTTGAATGTTGGCAAAGAAAAGATTTGCCAATGTGTTTATCTTCTATGTAAAACATCATCCTACAAAGCAAAAGATGATGCTGATGTGGTCTAGCAGTAACAAGCTATTAGACGTACATCTTTGTCTGTATTATGTGATGGCATTATGAATTATTTTCTGAAGAGTATATTTCTGAAAATAATTCATAACTTCATCACATAAAGTTCACAAACTTACCCTACTCTACAGACTTCAGTGCACAGATGTTCTAATTCAACAATTTAGCTGCAAAGGGTTAAAGAATGACTGTTAAAGCTCCACAGGGATGAAATAAGAGTTAAAAAAATACCAGTGATATGGACTTAAAGAAAGGAGTAGAGCAGTTCACACATAATAGAGTGGGGAAAAAATGCCAAGGGATTAAAATATGACCTGTGGGAAACAAGACTTGTTTGGAGCTGCTGCAAGACCAGCTTGTGTGAAAGGTCTTGCTTTTATTTTCTGTTTAATCTACTTACAGATGGACTTAACAAAAGGTCAAGTAGAATGAGGACACCTGTTGACCTGCTATTATTCCATGGAATTGACAAGCAGGTCCAGTTCAAGGTTGATGCATTGGTTTCAACTCTTTAATATGAATAGACCTTCCCTTTATTGCCTCCAATTCGATCGGACCACTGACTTTTCCCTGACTACAATCAATGCCATTTTGTGCTCAGCTCGAGGAGGCTTAATTCAACTATTTATGTTCATATTCCATCTAGGCCATTTTACAGGGGAAAAAAAGATAAAAAGTTTCAAAGGGGAAAGAATAAAATTTAAATGGTGAGATGGCAGAAGTGATTAAAAATTTGATCATGAATATGGGATTTGATGCTTTTTAGAGGTGAAAAGTCTAGATTAGGAATGTTGGAGAGTACAACCTGCCTAAAAGTGTCAATCCAACAACAAAGACTGCAAAGAGAACTAATATGCAAAAATGACGAGTGCAGGAAGGACCTTTACTTCCCTAAAGTTCGCTAATTCACCTAATGTTGAGAACATTATTTATGATAAGGCTGTCTTTAGATTGGATTACTCCATGCACTCCTGGCCCACCTTCCATTTTATTCCTCCATAACCTGAACTCTCCAATTCTACGTGTCCTCACTTAAAGTAAAGCCAATTAGTCCAGCATCTCTGTAGTCACTGACCTGCACCTTCAAAGACATATGCAATATGTCCAGACTCTCCCCTTTGTCATTCCATAATCTCCTCCAGCTTTGTAAAAACAATTGTGTTCTATTGCACATTCCCAATTTTAGTCATTCAGCCATTTGCAGCCAACATTCTGGAACTGCCAATCCAAACCACTCCTCTGTAGCTCTCTTTCTTCCTGTAAGACATGCCTACCTCCTTCATCATGGTCCTTTTCAGTTATATGTGACATTTCCTCTTCTCCAGAACTCAGGGATATTGTAAATTGTAATAAATGATTGCCCATTTAAGGCAGAAGCACAGAGAACGTTTCTCTCTCAGAGGGTTGTGAGTCGTTGGAACACTCTTTCTCAAAAGACAGTGAAAACTAACTCTTCGAAAATATTTAGGGTGGGATGGATTGTTTCTTGATAAACCAGATAGTAAACTGTTGGAAAATTTGGTGGGGATGCAGAGTTGAAATAATTATATCAGTCAGGATCTTACTAAATAGCAGAAGAGGGTTAAGGAGCTTTGCTACTTACATGTACAAATGTTCATTTAATATCTTATTATGAGTCTTGCAACATAATGGGTTCATATAAATGAAACTTTTAGTATTACACATAAGATTTGTAATAACAACAATTTGTAGAAAGCATTCTTCTAGGGTGCATCACAACCTGGTATGGAAGTTGTCCTGTCCAAGACCAGAAGCAGCTGCAGAAGATCGTGAACATGGCGCAGCACATCACACAAACCAATCTTCCATCCGTGGACTCCTTTACACCGCGCGCTGTCGGAGCAGTGCTGCCAGGATAATCAAGGACACGACTCACCCAGCCAACACACTTTTCGTCCCTCTTCCCTCCAGAAGAAGGCTGAGGAGCTTGAAGACTTGTACGGCCAGATTTGGGAACAGCTTCTTTCCAACTGTGATAAGACTGCTGAACGGATCCTAACCCAGATCTGGGCCGTTCCCTCCAAATATCCGGACCTGCCTCTCGGTTTTTTTGCACTACCTTACTTTCCATTTTCTATTTTCCATTTATGATTTATAATTTAAGTTTTTACTATTTACTATCGATTTGTACTCTAGGGAGCAGGAAGCACAGAATCAAATATCGCTGTGATGATTGTAAGTTCTAGTATCAATTGTTTGGCGACAATAAAGTATTAAGCATAAAGTATAAAGATTTGACCAACCTGTGAAGAGGGAAATGAATATGCTAAATGTGGGGTAATAGGTTTTGTAAGAACAATGAATCTGGAAAGAGATAGAATCAGTGTCCATTTTTAAATAAGCTGGAACTTGTGGATGTGAAGAATGGAGGCCTGGTTTTAAGAAGAATACTTTTAAGTCATCAATACAATGAAATGCAGTAGAGATAGTGGTGTGACTGAAGGTAATATTGCAGTGAGAAAGTTAGTGGTCTTGACAAGGGATCTGATATATAGTTTGAAGCTTAGCTTAAGTCTACACAGGTTTCACTGTGTTTGCACATGGCCAGGAAACAAAAAAGTTGAAAGTAAATTTATTATTGGAGTACATATAAGGCACTATATACTTTCCTGAGATTCATTTCCTTATGGTCATTCATAGCAAATATAAAGAAAGTCAATAGAATCAATTATTAAAAATGCACACAAGATAGACAAACCAACTAATGGGCAAAAGTCAACAAACAATGCAGATACAAAAAAACCCCAAAATAATAATAATAAATAAATAAGCAATAAATATTGACAACATTTTTGGTGGAAGCAGTTCGGCGTTGGGGCGAGTGAAGTTGAGTGAAGTTATCCCCTTTGGTTCAAGAGCCTGATGGTTGAGGGGTAATAACTGTTCCTGAATCTAATGGTGTGGGTCCAATGTCTCCTTCCTGAAGTCATCAATATGAAGAGAGCATGGCCTGGATGGTGTGGGTCATTGATGATGACCTGTGATAGCACTCCTTGTAGATGTGCTTAATGGTGGGGAGGGCTTTACCTGTTATGGACTGGTCTGTATCCACTAATTTTGTTGGTATTTTCATTCAAGGTCATTGGTCTTTTCATACCAGGCCGTGATGCAACCAATCAGTACACTCTCCACTGTGCATTGATAGAAGTTCGTCAAAGTTTTAGATGTCATGTCGAATCTTCGCAAACTTCTAAGGAAGTAGAGGCTTGGCCATGCCTTCTTTGTAATGGCATTTAAACGTCATTAAGTGCAGAGGGAAGAGGGGAAAGAGTCCACAAGTGTCCAGTAGGTGTGCAATTAACCATGTATGAGAACATGTTTGTTCTTTCTATCTTTTCCATGTAACAACAAGTCAAGTTGATGGGAGGAATAGCCAGCAGCAAGGTTGGAAAATAGGTCACATGGCCAAAACAAATTAGAAACAAAGAGAATTAAATTGTTGAAAGCTACCTCTAGATATTATTATAATCATTAAATGATTAATATACTGTTAGTGGCCACTTTATTAGATACACCTGTGCACCTGCTCATTAATGTAAATATCGAATCAGTCAATTATGTCCCAGCAGTTCAATGCATAAAAGCTCCAGACATGGTCAAAATGTTCAGTTATTGTTCAGACCAAGCATCACATCAGGGAAGAAATGTGATCTAAGTGACTTTGATGGTGGAATGATTGTTGATGCCAGACGGGACAGTTTGAGTATCTCAGGAACTGCTTACTTCCTGGGATTTTCACACACAACAGTCTTCAGAGTTTACAGAGAATGGTGAAAAAAACAAAAAAGAATCCAGTAAGCAACAGTTCTGTGGGAAAAAGTGCCTAGTTAATGAGAGAGGCCATGGTACAATGGTCAGACTGTTTGAAGCTGATTGGAAGGTGACAGTACCTCAAATAACCAAGTGTTACAACAGTACAACATCTCTGAACACACAACACGATGAAACTTGGAGTGGATGGGCTACGGCAACAGAAGACCATGAACATATATTCAGTGGCCACTTTATTAGGCGTAGGTGATACCAAATAAAGTGGCCACTGAGTGAATATTAAGGAAAATAGTGTACTTCCCCAGAGATAGAGTATGCACTGCATGCTTCACTTCAGTCCTGAAAACATTAACTGGTGATTTGAATTGGATTCATGAAAGGTTGTACCATTTAGCTATGAGGTCTATGTTAACACAAACAAGTACTGTAAATCCCAAAAGAATCATTTAAGTGATCAGATTCTATTTCAATGTAAATACACTTGAAACTGAGCCTCTGTTTACAGTGATATGCTTTTAAGCTTCATTTTATTGACTTCACCCCTCCTCTTTCCAAAACAGAAGAATACACTTAATAAAAATTTTATAACTGTCTCATTGTAACTTTACTAAACTGAAATTGCCAATGTTTTCAGCACTTTTCCAGTTGATTTCCACCAATAATATACAACTAGAATACAATATTCATGAAAACTTTACTTCAAAAGTTAGAAAAGTAGGGAAGTTAAATTTTTAATCACTGAAAATGTTTTGCTTAACAGCGTTGGTTTCTTTCGCATAATATTGGCAATAAAAAAAAGGTGCAGAAATAATGTACATGAAAAGGTGCAACCAGCAGTGAACTATCCCGGTTGGAAGCTCTGACCAAACATTGCCAGAAATCAAAGAAACTATTGGTGTAGTCTGGGTGACTCTTTCCCAAATGCACACAGCTATATGTAACAACTGTTAAATATGACACTTTATTAAAATGGCAGTTTACAGATATCAAAGGCCTTAACCCACAGCTGTGCGATACCTACCTAATTGGATACCTTTCATGGATGACCTTGTTGACAGCTCCTGCAGGTGCCAAAATACTAGCATCACAATTAATATTCCCAGATTAAAGAAAGGTTTAAGGGTAGCATGTCAGCTGTGCCACATTGTGCCACACAGAATTAAACTGCTGACACTTAATATAAATTGATTCTTCTCATTCTCCCCAAGTTTAAAAATCAGAAGATGTTGTTGACAAAGCTTTATAAGACTAAGTTTCCGGTATAAGTGACAGGAAAGCAGAATTCCATTGGTGGCTGGAGTAGAAAGAAGCAGAGAATTATACAGGTGGACTGGGAAAATCAAGTCGGTGCACTATTCCAATGCAGAGAATACAGGGAATTTCTGGACTTGCTATGAGATGACTTTTTAGAGCAGCCCCAGTTGAGCTCACAAGGGGATTAAGTATTCTGGATTGGGTGTTTTGCAATCAACCAGAATTGATTAGAGAACTTAACATAAAGCAACCCTTATGGGAAGTGATCATAATATGATCAAATTCAACCTGAACTTTGAGAAGGAGAATATAAATCTGGTGTTTCAGTATTACAGTGGAGTAAATGGAATTACAGAGGCATGGGAACAGAACTGGCCAGAATTGACTGGAAAAGAACACTGGCAGTGGATGATAGCAGAGCAGCATGGATGGAATTTCTGGAAGCAATTCAGAAGGTACAGGATATATATACAGTATTCCAAAGAGGAAAAAGTACTCTAAAGGCAAGACGACACAATCGTGGCTAATAAGAGAAGTCAAAGCCAACATAAAAGCCAAAGAGAGGACATATAATAGAGCAAAAATTCATGACATGTTAGTGGATTGGTAAGCTTTTAAAAACTAACAGAAGGAAAGAAAAAAGTCATTCAGAAGGTAAAGGTGGAATCCAAAAGTAAGTGAGCCAATAATATTAAAGAGGATAACAAGAGTTTCTTCAGATACATGAAGTGTAAAAGAGAGGTGAAAGTGATATCAGACTGCTGGAAAATGATGCTGGAGAGGTAGTAATGGGGGACAACAAAATGGCAGAAGAACTGAATAAGTATCTTGCATCATCCTTCACTGTGGAAGACACTAGCAGTATGGTGGAAGTTCCAGGTGTCAGGAGTCATGAAGTCTGTGAATTTACCATTACTAGAAAGAAAGTTCTCGAGAAACTGAAAAGTTTGAAGGTAGATAAGTCACTTGGACTAGGTGTGTACACTCCAGGGATCCATAATAGGTGGCTGAAGAGATTGTGGAGGCATTAGTAATGATCTTTCAAAAATCACTAGATTCTGGAACGGTTCCAGAAGACTGGAAAATTCCAAATGTTACTTCACTCTTCAAGAAGAGAGAGAGGCAAAAGAAAGGAAACTATAGGTCAGTTAATCTGAACTTGTAAGAGTCAATTATTAAGGATGAGGTCTTAGGGTACTTGGAGCACATGATAAAATAGGCCGTAGTCAGTATGGTTTCCTCAAGGGAAAATATTGCCTGATAAATCTATTAGAATTTGAAGAAATAACAAGCAGGATAGAGGGAAGGGAAGGGAACGAAATGTTGACTCAGATCTTGAGGCCTGGGTCGGGTATTTTCATGCCTTACAAGGTGCAGATTGGAAGTCTGTGTGGGCGCTACTCCTCGCACAGACATTAGAGCAATGTGTGATTAAGTGCCTTGCTCAAGGACACAAACACGTTGCCACAGTTGAGGCTTGAACTAGCGACCTTGAGATCACTAGACGAATGCCTTAACCACTTGGCCACGTGCCCACACAAAGGAGAATAGGTTGATGTTATGTACATGGATTTTCATTAAGACTTTGACAAGATGGCACATATGAGGCTAAGCAAGCTGTGAGCCTATGGTATTACAGGAAAGACTCTAGCATCAATAAAGCAATGGCTGATTGACAGGAGGCAGAGGGAGCCTTTTCGGGTTGGCTGTTGGTGAATAGTGGTATTCCAGACGGGTCTGTGATGGGAGCAATTCTTTTTTATGTTATAGGTCAAAAATTGGATCATGGAATTGATAGCTATGTTGCAAAGTTTTCAGACGATATGAAGCTAGGTGGCGGGGCAAGTTGTTTTGAGGAAGAAGAGAGGCTATGAAAACACTGAAACAGATTAGGAGAATGGGCAAAGAAATGGCCAATGGCATAGAGTCACAAACAAGAGAAAATCTGCAGATGCTGGAAATCCCAGCAACATACACAAAATGTTGGAGGAACTCAGCAGGTCAGGCAGTATCTATGGAGAAAAGTGCAGTCGGCTTCTCAGCCTGAAACGTCAACTGCAATTTTTCCACAGATGTTGCCTGGCCTGCTGAGTTCCTCCTGCATTTTGTTGTGTTGGTTCAGTGGAATACAGTGTTGGGAAGTGTCTGGTCATGCACTTTGGTAGAATAAATGAAAGGGTTGACTACCTTCTAAATGGAAAGTAAATACAAAAAAACTGAGGTGCAAAGGGACTGTGAGTCCTTGTGCAGGATTCCCTCAAGATTAATTGCAGGTTGAATTTGTGATGAGGAAGGATTCAAAGGAGGTTAATGAAAATGATTCCAGGATTGAATGGTTATTGGCGCCCGTATGGGTCCTAGCTATGCCTGCCTTTTTGTTGGCTTTGTGGAACAATCCATGTTCCAAACCTATTCTGGTATCTGTCCCCCACTTTTCCTTCGCTGCATCGATGACTGCATTGGCGCTGCTTCCTGCACGCATGCTGAGCTCGTTGACTTCATTAACTTTGCCTCCAACTTTCACCCTGCCCTCAAGTTTGCCTGGTCCATTTCCGACACCTCCCTCCCCTTTCTAGATCTTTCTGTCTCTATCTCTGGAGACAGCTTATCTACTGATGTCTACTATAAGCCGACGGACTCTCACAGTTATCTGGACTTTCCTCTTCTCACCCTGTCTCTTGCAAAAATGTCATTCCCTTCTCGCGGTTCCTCCATCTCCGCCGCATCTGCCCTCAGGATGAGGCTTTTCATTCCTGGACGAGGGAGATGTCCTCCTTTTTTAAAGAAAGGGACTTCCCTTCCTCCACCATCAACTCTGCTCTCAAACGCATCTCCCCCATTTCACACACATCTGCTCTCACTCCATTCTCCCGCCACTCCACTAGGAATAGGGTTCCCCTGGTCCTCACCTACCATCCCACCAGCCTCCGGTTCCAACATATTATTCTCCGTAACTTCCGCCACCTCCAACGGGATCCCATCACTAAACACATCTTTCCCTCCCCCCCCCCCGCTTTCTGCAGGGATCGTTCCCTACGCGACTCCCTTGTCCATTCGTCCCCCCATCCCTCCCCACTTATCTCCCTCCTGGCACTTATCCTTGTAAGCAGAGCAAGTGCTACACATGCCCTTACACTTCCTCCCTTACCACCATTCAGGGCCCCAGACAGTCCTTCCAGGTGAGGCGACACTTCACCTGTGAGTCGGCTGGGGTGATATACTGCGTCCAGTGCTCCCGATGTGGCCTTCTATATATTGGCGAGACCCGATGCTGACTGGGTGATCGTTTTGCTGAACATCTACGCTCTGTCTGCCAGAGAAAGCAGGAACTCCCAGTGGCCACACATTTTAATTCCACATCCCATTCCCATTCTGACATGTCTATCCACAGCCTCCTCTACTGTAAAGATGAAGTCAAACTCAGGTTGGAGGAACAACACCTTATATTCCGTCTGGGTAGCCTCCAACCTGATGGCATGAACATTGACTTCTCTAATTTCCGCTAATGCCCCACCTCCCCCTCGTACCCCATCCGTTATTTATTTATATACACACATTCTTTCTCTCACTCTCCTTTTTCTCCCTCTGTCCCTCTGACTACACCACTTGTCCATCCTCTGGGTTTTTTCCCCCACTCCCCCTTTTCCTTCTCCCTGGGCCTCCTGTCCCATGATCCTCTCATATTCCCTTTGCCAATCACTTGTCCAGATCTTGGTTCCATCCCTCCCCCTCCTGTCTTCTCCTATCATTTTGGATCTCCCCCTCCCCCTCCCACTTTCAAATCTCTTCCTAACTCTTCCTTCAGTTCGTCCTGACGAAGGGTCTCGGCCTGAAACGTCGACTGTACCTCTTCCTACAGATGCTGCCCGGCCTGCTGCGTTCACCAGCAACTTTGATGAGTGTTATCTAAACACTACAGCAAGTCGGCTTCAGCTGAGGCCAAGCACTGGCTCGTTCATCGCTGGTGGGCCCGGGCTCCTCGTATCCATTCGCCCTGTACATGCCACACTGCTTTTGCTCTTTCATGAAATATTTACTGGGACATTTTCTACGTTTGTACAAAAAACACCATCTACTGCACATATGTGTATAAGGATTGGAATCACGAAGAAAGTAGTTTAATGTTTTTTTTAAATTCCTGATTCTTGCTTCAGCAGAGAATATATTATGTGGCATTTAGTTGCTGAGAAAAACACTAAAACATTCTGTAGATATTTCTACAAATGTAGAGACAGAACGTTACATGAAAATACATTGCAGGAGCACCAGTTTACACAGAGAGACCATCATACTTAATCAATTACTAGAGTTATGTCTACAAAGCTTGGCTGATGGAGAAAAACCTGGGATACCATCATTTCTAGACAGCATTAAGAAGCCAGTGACATTTGGAGCATTGTGGAATTGATTATTGACATTCTGGGACATTTTTAGTCCTGAAATTGCCCATTTGTAAAAGGGCAATGGATTCTACTTTTTTAATTTACAGTATATGGTCCTTGACCAGATTGGTTTACAAATGACTATTTCTATTTTCCCTGATAATAGTGTTTGATAAGATAAGTGACTGAGGAAGCCAAGATGCCCGACCCTGTCAAGTTGTGATGGCTTTGTGGAAAGTTCAGAACTTTAAGCTCCCCTTGTTTTAATCTACTTAAACTTTGAAACTTGGTCTTCACTCGCATCACAGCCAAACCAGGATTATAGATTTTTCCAAGACTTCCCTTTGTTTTTTAAGTCAGCTTTGGGAATTAAGTACCTGTTGTGCAAGCACCAATTGAAACTTGGGTTGAGAAACTGCTGCCGCAAAGTTCAGTTGATTTTAAGGTCTCGGACTGAGGAGTGCTACTCATTGGCCCTCACAATGGTTCCTATATGCGCTGTACCAGTGGAATGAATGAGGTAATATCACTGCGATGGCCTGGAACAAAGTGTGGACCAAGGCCCTGTGGCGACCATAGGGCTTCTGTCATGAGGGAGGACGGAGGAGGAGGGGAAGTGCAGTGGGTTGGAATGGGGGTTGATGCTGAAAGATCTAAATGATTACTGAATGAACTGTCAAAAGTCTATGCACTGGGTCAGAAGCCCAGTTGATTCTACTCTACCACCTGCTTGGTGGTTTCAAAGGCCACCTGCTGCACGGAACCTCATCGGAAGGCAGTCATTTTCCAGGAAAACTGGTACAGGGGGGGCATCATATCATCACTAAGTGGGGAATGTGCTGACACCAATACCCCAGGAGCCCCATAAAATGCTGCATCTCCTCTTTGGAGGTGGGCACCGCAGCACCCAAGATCCTGTGCTTGGCGCAGTCTGGTATCCCCTAAAGCCTAGAATCCCACTGTAGGTATGGCAATATGACATTCTGACTGGGGCCCTGAATTCTATTGGGGTTAATGGACCAACCCTGCTCTTGCAGAGAGGTGATCACCTTATCCAGGACCTGCCTCACTATCTCCTGTGAGGACCCCTGTAGCAGCAACGCGTCTAGGTAGTGGGATACAGAGAAGGTGGCAGATCTTGGGGAATTATGTCGTGGCACTAGGTTGGACTGTGAACGTACTCCTGTGGAAGTGGCAAAAGTTGTACTGTGTACCCACCCAGGTCAAAGCAAACTGGTTCTGTGACTCTGGACTCAGGGGAATGGAGAAGACTTTGGCCAGGTCCACTACCGCTTACCAATGCTTCCCCTCCCTACTCGCTATGTCCTCAGCAAGGGTCACTACATCAGGTCAGTTGCTGTAAGGAGAAGTGTGTTCTCATAATCTATGGTCATGCACCATGTGCTATCCCCCTTCTGCATCAGCCACACCAGACTGTTGTAGAGGGAGGTTTCAATGTGAATAACCTGCTCCCACAACAGAGCCTCCACAGTTTCCCAATCCCCCTGGTACCTCCCAGGAGGCAGTTTACTTGGTGTTACCTACCTTGGTGGGGGGATGGAATCACAAAAAAAACCCACTTAGGCAATTCCACCGTACTCTCACGCGTGCCACCCTGAAGATAAAACTACCCTTACTTGTCTGCAGGGATTTACCCTTTTGCACATTCATGCCCAGAATGCACTCGGGGAGGCCCCTACTAAGGCAGTCATGGGTCCGGGCTGTCTGATCTGATGGCCACCTTGCAGGTGGGGAGAAGAGAGCCCCCAAACTCCTCTACATGGGACCATGATGGGGTGCTTGGTACTGGTGTTCACCACAGTAATCCATCACCACACATTCCCTTTCCCCCAATGTATCACAATGGGTGCATAAGCCTCGAGTCCCCCAGCTGAAAGAGGGCTGATAAGCATAGTTGCTGGGGGTCCTCACCCCCTCTCCCCACTGCCTGACACTGCAGCTGCTGAATGCCCCCCCAGTGTCTTTCCCAGAGCCTCCAGACAGGGATACAAGGAACCTTGATGGGAATGTGAGGAATCTACAGAGGGCAGGAAGAGCCCTCATTGGGGAGAATGGCCTTTTTTCCTTAATGGTCTCCTTTCATCTCCTCTGGCAGTGCTCCCTCCACATGGCATAGAGGGTGGAAGTAGGACCACATCTACCTGCTCCCTCGTGACTCCAGCTCTGACGGGCCACGCAGGGCCCTCCACCCCTAGGTCACTTGTTTAATTTGCAGACCCAACTGTGGGGACCTAATCCCCCCAATAATCTGATGACTCTATCCCCCACCCAGCATTCTTCAAATAGGGTTGGGGAGGTCTATCTCACATTTTTCTTTCTAAAGACATTCATCCTCTGCTGCTCACAGTGCCAATTGTGTGAAGTCAGGTTCATGGGTAAAGGCAGTAGGACAGAGGACACTCACTGCTGGTAAGTAAGTTAACTGTTTAGTCACAGAACAAGACAGACATTAATCATTCAGTAAACCTTTCAAGTTACACCCAGTTACAGATACCTATCTAAACTGAGTGCCTGAAGTGACAGGACAAAGCAGCCAATAAACATACACACAATGACAAATACTTATCTAAATTGTACACCTGGCTCCACTTTACTGCAGCACACCTCTACTGTTTACTGTTTCCATGGCATTACTGTTTCCATAGCACCATGAGGCTAATATATATCAGCTAAGTGCAAGCTAGTGGGAGAGGCTGCAATGCACCCTACATGGGCCACGCCTCAACACCCACAGGGGAATGGCTTTCGATAAGCAGATGTGTTAGACACTTGCTGCAACAGAATCCAGATGCCCAAAACAGACTGCTTGAGACAACATCCCAAATATTGATTCGCAGAACCAATGTGTCCATAACAATGCATTAAGACAATCGAAATATCTTCATTGATCTCATCCAGGAAATTTCAAAGTAGTCAGATAGGCACAAATGTCTAGCTATACCTTTCCCCATGTGATTTACAGGAGTGCAAAACTGAGGAGATCCTAGGCCTAAGGGCTGGACTCAGAGATCTTCAAGTATTTTTGTTGTTACATTATTTATCGTAGAACACAGAACACAGAACAGTCAGGCAAGAGAACGGACCCTTCTGCTCAAGGTTTTGTTCTGAACTAATTTAACCAGTAATTTCATGCCTAACTGAACTAATCACTCTGCCTACACAATGTCCATGGTCACATCCTATGGACTCAACTTAACTCATGTTCTCAGTATGATTTATTTTATTTGTACTGTTTGCCTTCTTTTGTGTATCCCTTTGAGTACAGTAAAGTCAATCATCAAGAAATGGAAAGAATATGGCACAGGTGTAAATCTGCCTAGAGCAGGTCATCCTCAAAAACTGAGTGACCGTGCAAGAAGGGGACTAGTGAGGAAGGCCACTGAGAGATCTATGACAACTCTGGAGGAGTTACAAGCTTCAGTGGCTGAGATGGGAGAGACTGCGTATACAACAACTGTTGCTCGGGTGCTTCACCAGTAACAGCTTTATGGGAGTGTGGCAAAGAGAAAGTCACTGTTGAAACAAAAACTCACCTAAAATCTGGCTAGAATTTGCCAGAAGGCATGTGGGTGACTCTGAAGTCAGCTGGAAAAGGTTTCTATGGTCTGATGAAAAAAAAATTGAGCTTTCTGGCTATCAGACTAAATGCAATGTTTGGTGTAAGCCAAACACCACACATCATCAAAAACGCGGATCCCTACTGTGAAGCACAGTGGTAGCTACATCATGTTGTGGGGATGCTTCACTGCAACAAGCCCCAGAAGGTTTGTGAAGGTAAAGGGTAAAACGAATGCAGCAAAATACAGGGAAATCCTGGTGGAAACCTGATGCAGTCTGCAAGTGAACTGCGACTTGGGAGAAGATTTGTTTTCCAGCAAGACAGTGACCCAAAGCATAAAGCCAAAGCTACACAGGAACGGCTTAAAAACAACAATCTTAATGTCCTGGAGTTGCGAAGTCAGAGTCCAGACCTCAATCCATCTGAGAATTTGTGGCTGGTCTAGAAAGGGGTTGTTTACTCACAATCCCCATGCAATCTGACAGAGCTTGAGCAGTTTTTTTAAAAAGTAGAATGAGAGAAAATTGCAGTGTCCAGATGTGCTAAGCTGATAGACTCCTATCCACACAGACTCAAGGCTGCAATTGCTGCAAAAGGTGCATTTACTAAATACTGAATTGAAGGTGGTGAGTAATTATGCAATCAGTTATTTTGTGTTTAATAATTTTAATAAATTTAGACCAATTTGTAGAAAATTGTTTTCACTTTGACATGAAAGGGTGTTTTCTGTTGATCAGCGACAAAAAAGCCAAATTAAATCCATTGTGATTCAATGTTGTAAAATAATAAAACACCAAAACTTCCGGGGGGGGGGCGGGGAGTGGGTGAGTACTTTTTATAGGCCCTGTATATCACAAATTGCAGGAGTTCCAGTATGGATCCCTGTGGAACACCATCAGTCATGGACCTCAACTTGGAATAGGTTCTATCAACCGCTGCACTCTGTCTTCTCTGGGCAGGCTAATTGTGAATCCAAATAGCCAAGTCCCTGTGGATCCCATGAACCTAATCTGATGAATGAGCTTCTTATGATAGAACTCATGAAACACTTAGTAAAATGGATGTAGACAACATTCTTGGCTCCACCTTCATCAATCACCTTCATTATCTCGTGGAAAAGATGAATCAAGTTTGTAAGATAAATCTTGCCCTGAACAAAGCCAGGTTGACAGTATGAAATTAGGCCATGGGCTTTCTAAGTGTTTTTAAATCCTATTCCTAAGAATTCTTTCTAATAGCTTTCCTACAATTTATGTGAATCTTACTAGGTTCCAGGATAATTCCAATTTCACTTTTTAAACAATGGAATAAACATGGTGCTACTCACCAGTCTTCCAGGAACTCATCTGTGGCTGCTGTGGACTCAAATACCTTGGTGAAGGCTTCAGCAATCTCACCTCTTGTGCCTCTCATTCAGCTTGGGATTTATCTACCTTCATATTCTTTAAGGGATTTAACACTACCTCTTTTATCTCAAAATGCCTTGGAACATTAGCACGCTCCACTCAGATCTCCATGTCCTTCTCCTTGGTAAATGCTCATCTCCGATCTAAAAGGATGCCCCTCTATTCTGAGGCTGTCTTTGGCTCCATCATAGGAAACATCCTCTCCGCATCCACTCTATCAAGGCCTTTCACCATTTGACAAGTTTCAATGAGGTCACCCCTCATTCTTCTAAATTCTGGTGAATACAGGCCCAGAACCATCAAATATTCTTTGTATGACAAGCCATTCAATCCTAGAATCATTTTTGTGAACCTCCTTTAAACCCTCTCCAGTTTCAACACATTCTTTCTAAGATAAGGGGCCCAAAACTACTCACAATACTCCATATGCTTTATAAAGTCTTTACATCTTTGGTTTTATATTCTGGTCATCTCGAAATGAATGCTAACATTGCATTTGCTTTCCTCACCACAGACTCAACCTGCAAATTAACATTTAGG
The DNA here is from genome assembly GCF_030028105.1 of Mobula birostris. Classification (NCBI taxonomy): domain Eukaryota; kingdom Metazoa; phylum Chordata; class Chondrichthyes; order Myliobatiformes; family Myliobatidae; genus Mobula; species Mobula birostris. Next base: position 88,368,962 of record NC_092376.1, on the reverse strand, counting down.
GAATCTTGCACAAGATTTTGTATTTTCTCACCTTTCAGAAAATAGTCAACCCTTTCATTTCTTCTACCCAAGTGCACAACAATTCACTTCCCAACATAGTATTCCATCAGGCATATCTTTGCCTATTCTCCTAATCTATGTAAGCCCTTCTGTAGCCTCTCTACTTCCTCAAGACTACCTGCATATCCTACCTTTGTATCCTCTGCAAACTTTGCAACAAAGCAATCAATTCCATCATCCAAATCATTGACATATAACGTATAAAGAATCGGTCCCAACACAGACCCCTGTGGAACACCACTGGACACCGAAAGCCAACCAGAAAAGGCTCCCTTTATTCCAACTCTTTGCCTTCTGCCAATCAGACACTGTTTTATCCACGCTAGCTTGTTAAGCAGCCTCATGTGTGGCACCTTGTCAAAGTCCTTCTGAAAACCCAGGTACACAACATCAACCAATTCTCCTTTGCCTAACCTGCTTTTTACTTCTTCAAGGAATTCCAACAGATTTATCAGGCAAGATTTTCCCTTGAGGAAACCATGCTGACTAAGGGCTATTTTATCATGTGCCTCCACATACCTGAGACCTCATCCTCAATAATTGACTTCAACATCTTCGTAACCACCGAGATCAGACTAACTGGCCTATAATTTCCTTATTTCTGTCTCTCACCCTTCTTGAAGAGGGGAGTGACATTTGTAATTTTCTAGTCTTCCGGAACATTTTCCAGAATCTAGTGGTTTTTGAAAGATCATTTATAATGATCTCTTCAGCCACCTCTTTCAGAACCCTGGGGTGTACACCTTTTGGTCTAGATGACTTATCTACCTTCAGACCTTTCAGCTTCCCAACAACCTGCTCTCTAGTTATAGTAATTTCACACATTTCATGGCTCCTTGTCACCCAGTGCAAATATGGCCAAAGTTCGGTGTGAGAGACACTGAAGCAGGTAGATAGTTCACAGACTTTAATGCTAACAGTGTTAAAGGGAAAAGAAAACAATAGAAACTAGGCCAAACAGCACCGTTAACTAAAACTCTCAAATGGAAAATGAAGCCTACACTGCGGCTGAAAAAAACTACTAAGAATAAAACGAATACCGTTAGTCTTCAGAATGAGTTGACTCGGCAGTCCAATTTCTCAGGCAAGGAGAAATGCAGGCAGCGAAGCGTTGGTGTGTCCATGTCTCAACAAATACTACAACGGAATGAATGGAGTTAAATATGATCATAATGAAATAATGATTAGCTGACACATGCATATTCACGAGTGCAATTGCCAAATCTGCTGCACTGCCGAATCCGTGGTTGTGACACTCCTGACACCTGGAACTTCCAGCATGCTGCTTGTGTCTTCCACAGTGACGAATGATGCAAAATACTTAAGCTATTCATCCACAATTTTGTTGCACCCCATTACTACCTTTCCAGCATCAATTTCCAGCGGTCCAGCATCCATTCTTCCCTCTCTTTTACACTTTAAGACTCTGACTAAACTTTTGGTATCCTCTTAAATATTATTGGCTAGCTTCCTTCCGTATTTCATCTTTACTTTCGTAATGACTTTTTAGTTGCCTTCTGTTGGTTTTTAAAGGCTCCCAAGCTTCAAACTTCCCAATAATGTTTGCTCTATTACATGCCCTCTCTTTGGCTTTTATATTGGCTTTGACTTCTCTTGTTGTGACATTTTTCCTTTAGAATTCTTCTCCCTCTGAGATTTATCTAGACTGTGTCTTCTGAATTGCTTCCAGAAATTCCAGCCATCACTGCTCTGCCATTATCCCTACTAGTGTTCTTTGCCAGTCATTTCTGGCCAACTCTCTCTCATGCCTCGGTAATTCCCTTTACTCCACTGTAATACTGGTATATCTGACTTTTGCTTCTCCTTCTCAAATTTTATGGTGAATTGGATCATATTATGATCATTCCCCTAAGGGTTATTTTACCTTAAACTCTTTAATTATTTTTGTGCATTGCACAACACACAATCTAGAATAGCTGACACTCTAGTGGGCTCAATCATGAGCTACTCTAAAAAGTCATCTAGTATGCACTTTAGAAACCCCCCTCTTGGAATCCAGCACCAATCTGATTTTTCCAATCTACCTGCATATTTAAATCCTGTATAACCTTTGCAACATTGTCCTTTTAGCGTGCATTTTCTATCTCCCATTGTAATTTGTAGGCCACATTCTTACTACTGTTTAGGAATCTCTATACACCTCCCATCAGTCCCTTTTAATCTTTCGCTCTATCCACAATGATTCAACACCTTCTGACCCTATGTCACCTCTTTCTATTGATTTGATTTTGTTTTTTACCAATAGAGCAACACCACCCCCTCTGCCTTCTTACCTGTCCTTTCAATACAATGTGTATCCTTGGACATTAAAATCCCAACTATAATTTTCTTTCAGCCATGACTCAATGATGCCTACAACATTATAACTGCCAATCCGCAACTGTGCTGCAAATTCATCTACCTAATTTCATATACTGTGCTCATTCAGGATATGACACCTTCAGCCCTGTATTCATGTTTTCAGTTTTGTTCACCTTTTGCATTGCAACTCATCCTGTTGACCGCAATTTTGCCCTATCACCAGCCTCTCCTCACTACATATTGCCTCTGTTGTAAATCAGCTCCCTCATCTTCAGTACTATTATCTGCCTTTCCTACAATACTGCTTGCACTGAAATCTACACAGCTCAGGACTAGTCACACCATGCTCAATCTTTTCATACCTGACTTTGTCTCATGTCTTACCAACATCTGCCTCCACAACCTCGCCACTAACTGTTCTGGCACTCTATTCTCCATCCCCCTGCAACTCTGGTTTAAACCCCACAGTGCAGCATTAACAAACCTTTCTGCTAAGTTATCAGGCTCTCCTGTTCCCTCTCTCCCCACTCCACCCCACTTCCTCCCCCTCCTCCCCCTCCTCCCCCTCCTCCCTCCCTTATTGTTCTGACTAATTATCTAAGAGGTGTTGACTGGAAGGCTAACAAAGCAGGGCAACAGACACTGTCAATATGACTTTAGTGAAGTACTTCTCAAGGCCCTGCATGGTAGGCTGCATTAGAAAGTTAAGCTACACATGACCCAAGGCAAGTTGCAGAATCAGATCAAAAATTAGTTCAGAGACACATAGAGGATGGTTCCTTCCCAGTGGTATGAGGTGAGCGTCATTAGATCAGATTATGAGAACACTCAGTCCTCGTTTATTGTCATTTAGAAATGCATACGTGGATTAAGAAATGATACAATGTTTCTCCAGAGTGATATCACAGAAAACAGGACAAAACAAAGACTAACACTGACAGGACCACATAATTATAACATTTAGTTACAGCAGTGCAAAGCAATACCATAATTTGATGAAGAACAGACCATGGGCACAGTAAAAAAAAGTCTCAAAGTCCCGACTCGATCAACTCCCGAGTCCCTGATGGCAGGCGGGAAAAGTGAGAAACTCCCTGCCATAAACTTCCAGGCACCGTCAACTTGCCGATACCTTGGAAGCAGCCGACCACAGCTGACACTGAGTCCATCCGCCCAAAAACTTCGAGCCCCTGACCAGCCCCTCTAATACAGCCTCCTGAACACCATCCTCTACCGAGCACTTTTGACCTCTCCCTGGCCGCTGAAACACGCAAAGCCGAGGATTTCAGGGTTTTCAGCTCCAGAGACTCCGGTTACCACACAGTAGCAGCGGCAGCGAAGCGGGTATTTCAGAACTTTTCCAGATGTTCCTCCGTGCTCTCACGTCTGTCTCCATCAAATCAGAATTGTGCATGGTCCCCTACTTGACAGATAGCAGATATTATCACCGAAGTGCTGCCGTCATCCCGCCGTCTTCTCCCCCCTCATGAGTAATTTATATTTTAAGTGTAAAGATTTTATTCATGTTGCGCAAACAAATGGCTCTCAACAAATGTGTAGTGTTTGTCATGATCAATTCATTGCATGTTCAGAGGTTTATTCCATTTATTTTTTTACTGCGGTTTAACACATTGGTGTTTGCCTTAAATACTACTCCTTTTTTTGAACAGAAAACAACACTATACAGTATGTTAATACATATAATTCATAACCATTTTAATGAGTATGCAGTATCAATCTTGAATGTTAGGATTGTATTCCTTGAAATGAGCAAAGGTTACATAGGTAAGTATGAATTCAAAACAGAGACCATGCCCGATGGCGTCAAGTACAAAATATTGAACATCAACCTATTCCTCAAGGGACAAGGGGTGCCTTTCATCTCCATCATTTGCATGATAAGCTGATAAAGTTAATCACCTGAATATCATGGAATCCAAATGGAATGCAAATCAAAAGGTTTCTATAGAATCACGTAATTCCCACAGCCAGACTGCTATTCATACAGCAAAGGTTACTCTATTATAATGGACAGCAATTGATAGCACAAATACTGCAGATGGCTCAGATTATCACAGAATTGTTACATTCTTCCCCACTGCTCAGCTCAGAAATGTGTCTGAATACCCTGAATTCATTCATTAATCATACATAAATATTAAACTTAATATGAAATAAAAAATTAAAATCAGAGCTAACTTTGTTGTGGGAAAGGATTCCTCAGACTACTGTGAGATTTATTGCTGTAGCTATTCTTCGCCATGCTAAATGGAACACATCTCCATTGTGCCAATTATGCTAAGCCTGGGAGTGACAGATTTAACAATGTATGTATTATTGATGAAGTGAAAAGGCCCAATTCCAGCAGCAATACACTGAAACTTGTGTCTAGTCAAACAGCTTCCCATAAGATCAAGGAGTGAATATCAACAGTTTTTCCAGTTCTGTAGTGAACCAAAGAGCTATTTTATACTGGTAGATATCAGCGGGCCTTAACTCCTATAAACCAAGATATAACTCTTGACAGTTCATAAGTATCACAATTTTGTCTTACTCTTCTTCAATTTGTACTCAGAGAAGTGAACAATCATCCTCTTTGTTCAAATATAAATGCCAGAAAAGCACACCTTGGCAAATATCTCTTCTCTATTTATTTTCCCTCTGAATTAAAGCATATGGCTAAAAGCAAGTACAACCAGAGAATTTAATTTTATTGAACACATTAAACTTAGATAGGCATAGAATTTGAGAGAGGTATGGAGGGTTATGGTCTGGGCGTACCTCATGTGACTGAGCAGAAAGCCAGGATGCCATGGACAATCTAACCTGGACCCACAACACCTCTTCACCAGTCAAGAAGGCACAGCAGCGTCTACACTTTCTGAGGAGATTGAGGCCTGCAAGGCTCCCCCCATTCTAATATCTTTGTACAGGAACACGATTGAAAAGTTGTCCTGCCTGGCTGCATTATTGTGTGGTGTGAAAGCTGCAAGGTATCAGACCACAGGACCGTACGGAGGACAATAAAAACTGCCAAGAGGATCACCGGGGTCTCCCACCCCACTATTTGTGACATTTACTAGGAGTGTTGCAGATGAAGGGCCTAAGGCATCATTCCGGATCCCTAGCACCCATCCCGCAATCTCTTTGACTCACTACCATCAAGAAGAAGGTGCAGAAGCATTAGGACTAGGACTGCCAGACTGGGTAACAGCTTCTTTCCTCAGGCTGTGAGACTAATGAATACCATGTCACCACCGAAGTCTGATCACTACGATGGCAGTGTACCGTTCACTGTTTACCAGTGCTGCACTTTACTACATGCATTTTAGGTTATATTTTTAAGTTATTTATAGTATAATATTTTGACTTGCATGCTGTATGGGTCACTGTGATCTAGAGGAACATTGATTTATTTGGTTATATATAATATATATATGTGTGTGTGTGTGTGTGTGTGTGTGTGTGTGTGTGTGTGTATATAAAGTATATATATGTATGTACATGTGTGTGTGTATGTGTATGTGTATATATAGTGGCATGTGAAAGTTTGGGCACCTCAGTCAAAATTTCTGTTACTGTGAATAGTTAAGTGAGTAGAAGATGAACTGATCTCCAAAGGTCCTAAAATTAAAGATGAAACATTCTTTTCAACATTTTAAGCAAGATTATTGTATGATTTTTCTTTTGTACAATTTTAGAGTGAAAAAAAGGAAAGGAGCACTAAGCAAAAGATTGGGCAACCCAAGAGATTTGAGCTCTCAGATAACTTTTACTAAGGTCTCAGACCTTAATTAGTTTGTTAGGGCTATGGCTTGTTCAAAGTCATCGTTAGGAGAGGCCAGGCGATGCAATATTTTCAAAGCTTTATAAATACCCCGACTCCTCAAACCTTGTCCCAACAATCAGCAGCCATGGGCTCCTCTAAGCAGCTGCCAAGCACTCTGAAAATTAAAATAAATGATGCCCACAAAGCAGGAGAAGGCTTTAAGAAGATGGCAAAGCGTTTTCAGGTAACCGTTTCCTCAGTTCGTAATGTAATTAAGAAATGGCAGTTAACAGGAACGGTGGAGGTCAAGTTGAGATCTGGAAGACCAAGAAAACTTTCTGAGAGAACTGCACGTAGGATTGCTAGAAAGGCAAATCAAAACCCCCGTTTGACTGCAAAAGACCCTCAGGAAGATTTAGCAGACTCTGGAGTGGTAGTGCACTGTTCTACTGTGCAGCGACACCTGCACAAAAATGACCTTCATGGAAGAGTCATCAGAAGAAAACCTTTCCTGCATCCTCACCACAAAATTCAGCATCAGAAGTTTGCAAAGGAACATCTAAACAAGCCTGATGTATTTTGGAAACAAGTCTTGTGGACTGATGAAGTTAAAATAGAACTTTTTGGCCGCAATGAGCAAAGGTATGTTTGGAGAAAAAAGGATGCAGAATTTCATGAAAAGAACACATCTCCAACTGTTAAGCACGGGGGTGGATCGTTCATGCTTTGGGCTTGTGTTCCAGCTAGTGGCATGGGGAACATTTCACTGGTACAGGGAAGAATGAATTCAATTAAATACCAGCAAATTCTGGAAGCAAACATCACACTATCTGTAAAAAAGCTGAAGATGAAATGAGGATGGTTTCTACAACAGGATAATGATCCTAAACACACCTCAAAATCCACAATGGACTACCTCAAGAGGCGCAAGCTGAAGATTTTGCCATGGCCCTCACAGTCCCCTGACCTAAACATCATTGAAAATCTGTGGATAGACCTCAGAAGAGAAGTGCATGCAAGACGGCCCAAGAATCTCACAGAACTGGAAGCCTGTTGCAAGGAAGAATGGGCGAAAATCCCCCAAACAAGAATTGAAAGACTCTTAGCTGGCTACAGAAAGCATCTACAAGCTGTGATAATTGCCAAGGGGGGTGATACTAAGTACTGACCATGCAGGGTGCCTAAACTTTTGCTTCGGGTCCTTCTCCTTTTTTGTTATTTTGAAACTGTAAAAGATGGAAATAAAAAGTAATCTTGCTTAAAATATTAAAAAAATGTGTCATCTTTAACTTTATGCCTTTTGGAAATCAGGTCATCTTTTACTCGCTTAGCCATTCAGTAACAGAAATTTTGACCAGGGGTGTCCAAACTTTTCCATACCACTGTATATCAGAGGGATCTTGGGGTCCAAGTCCATAGGACACTCAAAGCTGCTACACAGGTTGACTCTGTGGTTAAGAAGGCATATGGTGCCTTCAATCAATCATGGGACTGAGTTTAAGAGCCGAGTAAGGTTGCATCTACTGTATATAGGGCCCTGGTCAGACCCAACTTGGAGTACTGTGCTCAATTCTGGTCGCCTCACTACAGAAAGGACCTGGAAACCATAGAAAGGGTGCAGAGGAGATTTACAAGGATGTTGCCTGGATTGGGGAGCATGCCTTATGAGAATAGGTTGAGTGAACTTGGCCTTTTCTCCTTGGAGCAACGGAGGATGAGAGGTGACCTGATAGAGGTGTTCAAGATAATGAGAGGCATTGATCATGTGGATAGGCAGAGGCTTTTCCCCAGGGCTGAAATGGCTAGACTGAGAGGGCATAGTTTTAAGGTGCTTGGAAGCAGATACAGAGGAGATGTCAAGGGTAAGCTTTTTACGCAGAGAGTGGTGAGTGCGTGGAATGGGCTGCTGGCAGCGGTGGTGGAGGCGGAAATGATAGGGTCTTTTAAGAAACTCCTGGATGGCTACATGGAGCTTAGAAAAATAGAGGGCTATGGCTAAAGCCTAGGTAGTTCTAAGTTAGGGACATGTTTGGCACAGCTTTGTGGGCCTAAGGGCCTGTATTGTGCTGTCAATTTTCTATGCTTCTATAACTATAATTCTTAACTTCCATTTCATGGTGAAAGCAAAGCATACCAGAAGAGAAAATAATTCCAAACCATTTATCAAACCCAACTACTATCATAGGACATTTCTTTGAAATGCCACTTGAATTAAAAAAAAGGAGACGATGTTTGGACTGACACACAATCACCACAGACACAGAGATGCTGTCATGTACAAAGTGTAGTTTCAGTTCAGATTTGTTTATCACACCTACAGTGAAATACATTGTCTGCATTAACAACCAACACAGCTAAAGTTGTGCTGGGAGCAGTCTGCAAGTGTCGCCACTCATTCTGGCCAAAACAAGAAATACCAGAGGAGTGTAATTGGACCAAAAACTCTAGACGTTGGAAATCTGAATCAAAATATAAATGTGCTGCCAGACAAGCAGCTGAGAGATAGGGTCAGTGTTTCATTCCAAGGACCAGAAAGTCAAGCATGGGAAAACTGCAAAATATAATGTTTTTACATTGCAGTTTGAGAGAGGTGAAAAATATAGAGGAACAACTGGAGCATTTAAGATAATTGTTACCTTAAGAAATATAGCACGCACTGTCACTTTGCTTGTATTCTCTCTGATACTTAATTTTGTGAAAATTCCAGTAGTTTTAGCTTTTAATTTAGATTTTCAATATCTGCAGCATCTTCATCCAATAAATGTTTATTGTAGTTGTCTTGTTCCTCCATTCTGCATTCTATTTTGGTTGTGTCAGACTTAACCCTGTACAGAATCAGCAGCTTCTCAGTATTTCCACCACTGTACTTCATTGAAAGTTGGAGGGGATCTGGTATGTCACCAAAGACTAGTAAGTTTCTGCAGATGTATAGAAAGAAGCTGTAGAGGTTTGTAGATTCACCTGGAAACTCAAAACAAAACCCAATGAACCTAGTGATTACAAATACATGCAAATTGGATTAACTCATCAATCGGGAGACAATTGCAAATCGGTAAGGACAATGTCAAGGAAAGTCCGAAGGGATTCTACAGGTATTAAAAGTAAAAGGGTGGAAAGGGATGGAGTAGATCATAAACACCAGAATGACCATCAATTTGTGGAGACGCAGGAAATGTTTAATGAATATTATTCAACAATTTTGTTTTCTATGGGAAAGATTATGAAAGCTAAGGAATTGAGGCAAATGAGCTGTGACGTATTGAACCATACATAAATTCCAAAAGTAGGGTACTGGGTGTCTAAGGTAGATTAAAGTGGATAAATCCTAAGGCCTGATAAAATACAATGTAGGAACCAAAGGAGGCAGTGGCAGAAACGTTTGACGTTGGTGATGGGACAGTTACTGTAGGAGATTCTGAGGTTGTATGATGTAACATACACTCAGTGCTCACTTTATTAGGCACACCTGTACACTTGCTTGTTAATGCAAATATCTAACTAGCCAATCATTTCGCAGCAACTCAATACATTGAAAAATGTAGATGTCATCAAGAGGCTCAGTTGTTGTTCAGACCAAACATCAGAATGAAGGAAAAAAATGTGATTTAAGTGACTTCGACCGTGGATTGATTATTGGTGCCAGACAAGGTGGTTTGAGTATCTCAGAAACTACTGAAATCCCGGGATTTTCATGCACAACAATCTTTGGGGTTTATAGACAATGGTGTGAAAAACAAAAAAGAAGCATCCGGTGAGAAGCAGTTCTGTGGGTGAAAACGCTTTGTTCATAAGAGAGGTCAGGGAAGAATGGCCAGACTGATTCAAATTGACAGGGAGGTGACAGAATCTCAAATAACCACAATGATGTGCAAATGAGCGTCTCTGAATGCAAAACACATCAAAGCCTGAAGCTGATGGACTACGGCAGCAGAAGACCACAAATACATTCTCAGTGGCCACTTTCAAGGTACAGGAGGTACTGTACCTAATAAAGTGACCAATGAGTGTATTCGTACTTTGATAATAAATTTAATTTCATCTTTAAAATGGATCAACAAGCATTTGGATAGGCAAAGACTAGGGATAATCAACAGGGCTTTGCGCATGGGAAATCATATCTCACAAATCTGCTGGAGTTATTTGAAAAGGTGATCAAGAGGATTGTTGAGGGTATGGTGGTGGATGCTGCCTACATATGAACTCAAGCAAAGTCCTTGACAAGATCCCATATGATAAACTAATCTGAAAGGTTAGATCGCACGGGAGCCAGGAAATTCTAGTCTGATGATGGAAAACAGAGTGTGATGGGAAGAACATTCTGTTTGGACTGGAGTCCTATTACTAGTAGTGTGACACAGAGATACAGGAATCTGTGCTGGGCCCCTTATTAGACATATGAACAGAGTTAGGCCACTCAGCCCATTGAGTCTGCTCCATCATTCCATCATGGCTGATTTATTATCTTCTCAACCCCATTGCCTGCCTTCTCCATGTAACCCTTGACACCCTTACTATTCAAGAACCTATTTATATATACATGTGGTTTGGATGATAATATTCAAGCCATGGTTAGTAATTTTGCAGATGACACTACAATGGGTGGTAATGCAGACAGTGAAATAAACAGCCAAAAATTACAGAGGGATCTTGGTCAGTGAACTGAGGGAGAGAAAATTAGAGTTTGATTTAGGTAAGTGTGAAGTGTTGCATTTTGGGAAATCAAACCAGTGTAAGACTTTTCCTTTCTTCCTGGCGGAGTTATCCGGGCGCCGTCATGACAAGCTTTGCACCAGTCTGTCCCATCTGTCGTGGTTGTGTGCCAGAGCCTGGGTCACCACAAATGTTTTCCCTATCCATGCTTTAATGTTGTCTGTCCATCTTTTCCTCTGTCTGCCTCTCCTCCTTTTCCCCTCCACAGTTCCTTGTAGAACGGTCTTTGCAAGGCCACTGGATCTTGATACATAGCTGTACCATCTCAGCTTTCTTTTCTTCACCTTTGTGAGAAGGTCATCATGGGGACCAAATGTAGTACTGGATAGCCTTGCGGACCTGCTCATTTGTGATGTGGTCCAAGTATGACATGCCCAAGATGTTGCGATAGCATCTCACTTCCAATGCCTCCTTGTCTCGCATGTGTACAGGAAGATGGAGAATACCAATGAACACAAGAGTATGATCTTGCACTTCATGGTGATGTTGCTGTCCCTCCATATTGTCTTGAGTTTGGATAGTGCTGTCATTGTCTGTGTGGTTCTTGCCAGGACTTCTGGTCTTGATCCTTCATCTCTGATGATTGCCCCCTGGTATTTGAACTGCTGCACTGTCTCAAGTTTCTGACCATGGACTGAGATGTCTGTTGTGATGGCACTGTTGGTATTTGCCACGAGCTTAGTTTTCTCTGCACTTATTTCCATTCCAAACTTTGTAGAGGCTCTGTCAAGATGGCTGACCAGGTTGGCCAGTTCGTCCTCTTTTCCTGCAAGTCCATCAATGTCGTCAACAAATCTTAGGTTTGTGATGTTCCTCCCTTTGATGCTGACTGTGTCCACATGATCTTCAAGGGCACTTATGATTCGTTCCAGGAAGACGTTGAAGAGAGTGGGGGAAAGGAGGCAGCCCTGACGGACTCCTACAGAGGTATGGAACCACTCCCCGATGGTACCCTGAGCAAGTACTGCACTGGTTGCCTTGGCGTAAAGCTGACGAATTGTATGAATCAGCTTCTGCCCCATGCTGAATTTCTTCATGGTGGCCCATAAGGCATCATGCCGGACTCTGTCAAACGCCTTCTTGAAGTCTATGAAGACGTGGTAGAACTCTCTCTGGTGCTGAAGGTGTTTCTCACAGAGGGTGCGGAGGTTGAAAATCTGCTCAGTGGTGGCTTCTGTCCTTACAGAAGCCTGCTTATTCCTTGGCAATGATGTCTTCTGCCTGAGGTCTCAGTCTGTTCAAGATGATTCTGAGCATTACCTTGCTCACATGACTGATCAAACTGATGGTACGGTAATTCTGGCAAAGTTGGAGATTGCCTTTCTTGGGAAGCACAATGATCAGCGACTGAGTCCAAGGTGTCAGCCATTCACCTGTCTGCCAGATCTTATTGCAGATGGTGGTAAATATGTCTATCGTGGCCTCTCGTCCATGCTTCAACAGTTCAGCAGGGATGTTGTCAACTCCTTCTGACTTCCCGCACTTCAGTGACTGTATTGTAGATTCAATTTTTTCACGCATGATTGGATAGTCATCCTCACTGGAAGATTCCTGCACATTCAGCATGCTTGGATCCCCTTTACTCTGGGAGGTGTACAGTTCTGAACAGTACTCTGTCCACCTTTCCATTATTTCCTTTTCTTCTGTGAGACTTTTGCCATTTTTGTCTTGGATGGTGTTCACTTTGGCTTGTTTTCTTTGGTAAGATCTTTCACCAGTTGGAATGCCTTCTTTGTGTTATTGTTAGAGAGGTTGTCTTCAATGTCCACACATTGTTTGGCTATCCACCTTTACTTTGCTTCCTTCATTTCCCTCCTGATTTCCTTGTTGATTTTCCTATATTCTGTTCTTCCCTCTGCTGTGTTTTTATCTTTCTTTAATTTCCTTCTTGTGTCATACATATCCAGAATCTTGTTAGTGACCCATGGTTTAAACTTGAGGCGGCTTTTCCCCGGAATCTTGCTTGCTGTTTTTGTCATGACTGTGTTAAATTTATTTGTGGTGGTCTCCAGGTTTTCTTCAAAGAGGAGTATTGGTGCAAACTTCCCCCCAATTGCTGCCTGAAATTCTTCAGAGATGGCATGGTCTTTCAGTTTTCCAAGGTCGAATCTCAGCCGGCTGTTTTTTGGCTTGTTGATTCTCCTCAGGCGCACTCTGATGTTCATCATGACAAGGTCATGGTCACTGCCCACGTATGCTCCTGGGAATGTTCTGGTCTTCGGTCTGTTCACACCAGATTTGTGCCATCTTTGCACCAGGATGTAGTCAATCTGGTGATGTTGACCACTGGGGGCATGCCAGGTCCATCTTCGGGATGCTTTGTGCTCTCCAAGTGTGTTCGACAACACCATGTTGTTATAACTGGCAAATTCCAGCAGGCGTAGTCCCCTCTCATTGGAGGTGTCATTGCAGGAGGCGCCGACGAGATTCCCCCAATCATCTTGTGCAGCTCTGCCCACCTTGGCATTCCAATTATCCTGAATGATCAAAATATCTTTTTTGTCCTTCTTGTCGATGACCTCTTGGAGTTTCTTATAGAATTCTTCAATGAGTTCATCGTCATAGTCTGTTGTTGGGGCGTAGACATGTGCACCGTGATGTTGAATGGCTTTACTCGCAGGCGGATAGTCATGAGCCTGCTTGACACTGGTTGGCATCCTAGGACTGCGTTCTTGATGGGTTTGTTGACAGGAACCCTATGCCATTTTCATGTCTGTTCTCTTCTCCACTATAATAGAGGACGTGTCCTTCCTCAGTATTCACTTCTCCAGCGTTCTTCCATCTGGCTTCACAGAGCCCGAGGAGGTGCCAGTTGTATCTTTCCATCTCATACGTGAGTTCCTTGATTTTCCCTGCTTGGTTCAGTGTTCATACATTCCATGTGGTGATTGTGATGTTCTCTCTGCCTCTGCATCTTCTGTGTCGAATCACCAGTAGCACATTTATTGCGTCCGCCCTGGTGTGAGACGGATAACGCGGTCATTGGTAACCCGGGCTGTGACCGATCCAGTACCAAGTTGCTTTTTGGTGTGCTCATCACGCGGCGTGTCTTGGGCATCTGAAACCTGGCGGAGCCCATCCCCCTCCAGGTTTGACCACAGCTGATTTCCTCCAACCAGGTGGCTCACCTTGGTTGTGAACATGTGGCCGTCATAGTTCATCTGAGAACCTTTCTGCCCCGGCCGGTGACTTCATCATGGAAGTCATTCACCCAGTGGTGCTGTGTTAACTCCACCTCCTCACGTGGTTTACCGGGGTATGGCGCTTGGAGCCAACACATGAGAGATTTAGGAGATGGATGAGGACTGGTGATGCCCGTCCACCCTGTCTAGTCAGGAGCAGCATGCCAGACATCAAAGGTACTACCTTTATCCAGAGCCCACATACCCCCTATACCCCCATATACCCCATTGTAAAACTTTTACAATGAATCATAGGGCCCGGGAGTGTTGTAGGACATAAGGACCTAGGAGTACAAGTAAATTGTCTCCAAAAGCTGTATCGCAGGTACACAGACTTGTAAGGAGGCATTGGGCACACTGGGCATCATAATTCGATGCATTGAGTGTAGGAGCTATACTATACAAGACATTGGTGAGATTGCACCCAAGCTCATAAGATTGATGTGACATCCCCAGAGGAAGTAGTGAACAAAATTTGATACAACTTTATCAGATTTGTCAAGCAAAAGTTATTCTTCAAGAAGAGCTAAGAAGAGAATGAATGCCAGCACTCTAGCATCCAACCTGAGTTGCTGAGAGGTCGAGCAATACATTTATAGTATTTTATTATGAAAACCTGGATCCAAGATAGTTAAAGATAAAGATTAGCTTTTTTGTCACATGTACATTGAAACAGCAAAAGATTAATGTTATTAATACAAATAAATGTTACCTTGAAGCTAAATATCATCCAGACCGAGAAAAGTCAGCAGATGAGATGGAAAAGAAACCTTTTGAAGCCTACACTAGAAATGATAAACCAGCCGCAAAAGTAACACCATCAGTAATACCGTGAATAATCTCCACAGCAGGGGAAATGATGCTGTGCCAGAGGGATGGTTGCATCCAAGTCCATAAAACACACATGCAACTTTCTACCAAGAGCCACATAATGAAAGATGTCTTAAGATGCATAATAAGCTAAAAGAGCTTATGGATCACAGGTTAAAAGTTTGAAGCAGGAAAGTGTATTTTTAAGGTCACCTGGCCCCAATGTTATGAAAATGTGCTGTGACATTCTGCAAAAGCCAGTGATCAGCAAGGAGACCAAAGTTCAGATGGTGCAGTTAAAAGTCTACCTCACTAATGGCCTTCTGATATTTAAAGAAGTTGTACCACCTTTAAAAGTTTAAACAAAGTCTTAAAGCACAGTTAACTTGTGTAAATTATTTAAAATCTCTAACATCAGTTAAAATAAGAGTAAAACAAACCTTTTGTCTGAAGAAGGGTCTTGGCCCCAAATAGTGACTGTCTCTTCATTTCCATAGATGCTGCCTAACCTGCTGAATTGCTCCAGCATTTTGTATGTGTTGCTTTGGATTTCCAGCATCTGAAGAATTTCTCATGTTTTTACCTTAACTTGCCTTCTTAATGATGCACAGATGAATGGGGTTAGTTCCAGCCCTTAAATCAACCTGTTCTGTTATCATTACTCTAGCATTTGCTTGCCCCTCTACACTTCGCACCACTCCATTGTTTTGTGCTCACCATTGTATTTATTATTACTATGTACACATGTTAGCTCTGTGAGCTTCACACAAACAAGAAGTTTCATCGCACTCTGTTGTGTATGGCATTAAATTATTCTGAGTCTGAAATACAAGACCTTTGGGGATGGGGTGCGAAGTGTATTGGATTCCATATCTTGGTATGGGCTTTGGACTCAGTAATGGATCCAACAGCAGGGTAGAAGTCAGATGCACTTGGACCTCACCTCACGTATGTTCCATGCTACCCTACCATAATATGCTGACGCAAAATTCCGGAATATGCTGACACAGGCATAGTCATCGGTCAAGGTTTCCCTGTGAAACCCAGACATCAACAGAATTCTGTTTTAAGAGATTTTTCATTGAAAGAAAGATTGAGGATCTGTACTGCTAAAGGTTCACAACAAAATAGTGTATAAACAGTACACATGAACCTGTGATGAACACACTATATTTTAACCAGAAAAAATGTATTGCATCTTTTAGCAGCCCAGTGACATATAAACTAAAATACACATAATGTAAGGCACAGATCTGAGTCTTGAAATATAATTAAATGGAGCATAGAGAACAAGTCCTAGCACTTAGTTAAATGAATAAAAGAGTATGTAAAATCCCAAAATGTGTGTCAAAGTTATCAGATGTGCATATCAGAGATGATCTGAGCAGAACAGACTTAGAGGTATTGAGCAATGTTCTGTTATTTCTATATGCCAGGAATGGATTACAGCACCAGAGTTCTCAGCCAATAAATTCCTACAGCACTTATTCTTAATGCTCAGACTTCTTTTTCATCATTATCTTCACTGATTTTGAGGTTGACTTGAAGATAAGTACTTAGTTATTTGTTGATCTTCTGCAGTGCAGTATGTTGTAGAATCTCCTCATTAATGATGATTTACAAGTCCTTAACAAGATTACTTATCTTTTTTTGACTCCGCACTTCACTTTTATTTCTGTTTTTGAGAGAAAGGAATGCTTTGAATCACAGAAAATGCAGAAAATCAATCTATTGATTTGTTGAAACGTTATCTCTTTACAAACAGCCTTTTAAGCAGGAAGCATGAATATAAATATATTATTTCCTGCTTTAGCAACATTTTTAAAATTCATTCTCACCTGTGAAAAATAAGCTTGTAACATTTCTGATATTCAGTGAGAATTAGCACTAAATCTGTTTTCGTTTCAGATTCATGCACCATTACTTTTTTTACTCCAATAATGCTTAAACCAGGCTGTCATTGGTACTATTTATAAACCATGAAGATGTTTTCTCATCTTGTTTTGTTTCACATTTTCAAGGAGAGAATGGATTTTTATAGACCATTAGGTTGCAATGAAATATTTCATTAGTTAGGGCACACAGAATGTTGCTGAGTTTGGGCAAAATCCTAAAATCAACCAGACTTACAGCACTGATGAACCTTTTCTTAGAAGCAGACCATAACTGCAGTCATTCCCCCACAGATCATTCATAATATTGTGGCATGCACACACTCCCAAATTCCAATATTCCGTACACATTCATTGTCCTATTCAAGCTGGTTGAAATTGACTTGCTACTGGTAGATAAGAATCAAGGTTTTTATGCTATCTCTAGACAAAACTGATTAAACTGACAAAGTCCAGCACCCTTGGAAAAGAAGTCATATCAAAGTGTAAAATCTAGCAACTGCATCTCTTAACTGTACTAAAAGAAGAAAAACATAGACTGTTATTGCCAGCCCTGATATAATGCACAATACATATTCACTTTTCATTCATTCATGCAATATACCAATAGCTAGAAGCAGCACAGGTGAGAGTGACTGTTTGCTTTGAAGAAGTTAGAAGACTAGGTCTTTATCTTTGAAAGTTGTTTTGAATCCAGTCAAAAGTTTGAGATAAATGATTCTTTTACTGTTTATTGTGTTAATATAAAACAAAATTGGTTTGTACATTCAATGCAGCTCCGACTATGTTAAGGCTTATTGTATATACTGTTAATAACTTAAGAGCAGTTAAGTGTGACATGCACCATATTTTTGAAGTAGGGGAAAATAATATAAATTTGGCATCAAGGTAAAGAATGTTATCTTTATATTTGATCTGAGGTTCTTTGGCAAAGGTGCAGTAATGAATGCAAATAAAAAAATTCTTCATTTCTCTTCCTCTGTCAATCCAAGTGAAAAAAATATCCACAGTTGCATACTTTTTAAGAATAATTGTTCATATTTTGCAGTTTTTAAATTCTCTGCTTATTTTTATTTTTGTTGAAGAGAAGAGAAAGAAATATAGATACAAAGTGATACAGCATGATAAGAGATCATTTGTCATATTCAAGTAAAATCGAAATACCCATTTTTCACTAATTCAAACCTTACTCATTTTATTCTCCCCATGTATTCCCCATAACATTCCAGATTCTACCCATCATCTACAAAATGCTGGAGGAACTCAGTAGGCCAGGCAGCATCTATGGAAAAAAATACAGTTGATGTTTTGGGCCAAAATCCTTTGGCAGAATGGAGAAAAAAGGCTGTGAAGTAGATTTAAAAGGTGGGGGTTGGGAGAAAAAAACGCCAGGCATTCAGTAACACCTGGAGGGGGAGGGAACGGATGAAATAAAGAGCTGGGAAGTTGATAGGTGAAAGAGACTGAAGGCCATGGAAGAAAGAAAAATGGGGGCGGAGCACCAGAGGAAGGCGATGGGCAGGCAAGGAAAAAAGGTGAAAGAGGGAAAAGGGGATGGGAAATAGTGAAGTAAGGGGTGGTGGATGTCATTACTAGAAGTCTGAGAAATCGATGTTCATGCAATCAGATTGAAGGCTACCCAGATAGAATATAAGGTGTGGTTTCTCCAACCTGAGTATGGCCTTTTTCTGACAGTGGAGGAAGCCATGGATTGACATATTGGAAAGGAAATGGGAAGTGGAATTAAAATGGGTGGCGACTGGGAGATCCCACATGTTCTGGCAGACAGGAGGGAGATCAGTGGAGAGGGACAAATGGGCAAGGGAGTCGCGTAGGGAGTGATCCCTGCGGAAAGCAGAAAGTGGGGGGAAGGGAAAGATATGCTTGGTGGTGGGATCCTGTTGGAGGTGGCCTCCTGGCAGTTATCCTTGCAAGCGGAACAAGTGTTACACCTGCCCCTACACCTCCTCCCTCACTACCATTCAGGGCCTTAGCAGTCCTTCCAGGTGATGTGACACTTCGCCTGCGAGTCCATTGGGGTTATATACTGTTCGATGCTCCCGATGTGGCGTCCTGTATATCGGTGAGACCCAGCGCAGATTGGGAGACCACCTAGTCAAGCATCTATGCTCTGTACACCAGAACAATTGGGATCTCCCAGTGGACACCCATCTTAATTCTACTTTCCCTTCCCATTCCAATACGTCCATCCATGGCCTCCTTGTGATGAGTCCACACTTAGGTTGGAGGAACAACACCTTATTTCTATTTGGGTAGCCTGGAACCTGATGACATGAACTTTGATATCTCAAACTTTTGGTAATGCCCCCCCCCCCCCCCAAGACTTCACTATTTCCCATCCCCTTTTCCCCCTCTCATCTTATCTCTTTGCCTGCCCATCGTGGTAAACCATATATATGTGTAGTAACGGGGTTACCTGTCTGGACATGCCCCTCTGCTGACTGCCCCTGTGGCTCCTCCCACAGACCCCTGAATAAAGGCGATTTCGCCATTGCTCCTCCTCTCAGTCCAGGGGCAGACACTCAGCATGTTGGAGGTCACATTTTACTGCGAATAAAAGCCTTTCGGTATTTACTCTACTTCCAGTCTTTTGGAGTTATTGATGGTGCATCAATTTTATTAGCAGCAATTTTAAAGCATGGAACGTGCGCTGAGACCCGCCAAGTTAGACCTCGACCCGCAAGCACCTGAAGCTGGAAACACTTTTGAACTCTGGCTGGCCTGCTTCGAATCATACCTAGAGGGGATTGAAGTGACCGACTCCACAGCGAAGTGCAGAGTTCTCCTTTCCAGGGTCAGTCCACGGGTCTACTTAATGATCAAAGACCAGCCGAGCTATGATGGCTCAATGAGCGCCCTCAAAGGACAATAGCTGCGGCCGGTAAACACCGTCTACGTGCGGCATCGCTTAGCGACACGAAACCAGCGGCCCAGGGAGTTGAGTGCTGAGTTTGTCTGGGCACTACAGACACTCGTGCGGACCTGCGGCTGCCAAGAACTGATGGCAGAACAGCATGGGGAGCTCCTAGTGAGAGACACCTTCGTCACGGGGACCAGGTCAGTGTATGTGCTGGATAAAGCTGATCTTACCTTACGTTCGGCAATTGAGCTGGCCGTCACACTGGAGGCTGCCCTGCACAACTCTGAGGCTCTCCAAGCACGTGATCCCCCGATGGCCTCGTGAGCGCCGCAGACCCCGCAACCTGCTGGCGAATCGGCCTCAGCTGCTGCCAGTTACGAGTCCGCGAAGTGCTACTTCTGCGGACTCGAGAAGCACTCCTGGAAATGCTGCCCGGCCCAAGAAGCTCCCTGCTCCAGCTGCGGAAAGAAGTGCCACTTCGCCAAGGCCTGTAAGTCCAGACCACGAGCGGGATCGAGCAGCACCACGTGCGAGGCATGGGGGTCGTCATCTTGCCTGCCGCCATCCTCCCTGCACGCCGCCACCACGTGTGAGACATGGGGCGGCCACCTTGGTCGGCGCCACCTCCCACCGCCTATGACAAACGGGTGCTGACGGGGCACCTCACCACGCCGGACCAAGACAGCAACTCAACCCTGTCCTCCATGACCCTCAACCAAAGCGCTCCCCACCAGCTCGCAAGGTCAATGATGGACATCCTGGTGGAGGGGCGCAGGACAAGCTGCCTGTTTGACACAGGCAGCACGGAGAATTTTATCCACCCGGACACGGTGCAGCATTTCTGACTCGCGATACGGCTGGTAAATCAGAGGGTCACCATGGCCTCCAGGTCGCATACAACAGACATCCGGGGGGGTTGTGTAGCGACACTAGTGGTGCAGGGCACAGAATATCGGGACTTTACGTCACTGGTCTTGCCTCAAATGTGTGCCCCTGTGCTGTTGGGGTTGGACTTCCAGAGCCACCTGAAAAGCGTGACAATGAAGTATGATGGGCCCCTCCTGCCAATTGCTGTCATAAATCCCCAGTTTTGTAGAGATATGTCACGTACCCCGCTACTGACCACACACACACACCGACCCGCGCATCCCACGCAACGTCATGCCAACTGCCACACTACCAACACCACTTGCGGCCTCTCCACCCTCAGGATCCCTCCCCCACCGCTGTTCGCCAACCTGACCCCCGACTGTAAACCTGCGGCAACTAAAAGCAGGAGGTACAGCGCGGGGGACAGAGCTTTCATTAAGTCGGAGGTGCAGCGGCTGCTCAGGGAGGGGGTCACTGAGGCAAGCACAAGTCGTTGGAGGGCGCAGGTGGTCGTTGTTCGGAATGGGGAGAAGAATAGGATGATCGTGGACTATAGCCAGACCATCAATAGGTTCACGCAGCTCGACGCGTACCCTCTACCCCGCATCGTGGATATGGTCAATCAGATAGCACAGTACAAGGTGTACTTGACCATAGACCTAAAATCCGCTTACCATCAGCTCCCCATCCGCCGGGAGGACCGCACTTACACCGCCTTCGAGGCGGACGGCAGGCTTTATCAATTCCTGCGCGTCCCCTTCGGGGTCACGAATGGTGTATCTGTCTTCCAGAGGGAAATGGACTGGATGGTGGACCAGTGCCAACTGAAGGCCACGTTCCCATATCGGGATAACATCACCATCTGCGGTCACAACCGGTAGGATCACGACAACAACCTCCAAAAATTTCTCCAAGCAGCCAAAGCTTTCAATCTCACCTATAACAAGGACATGTGTATGTTCGGAACCACCCGACTTGCTATCCTTGGGTGTGTCGTGGAGAAGGGAGTCATTGGCCCTGACCCCCGACTGTATGCACCCCCTGTTGGAACTCCCTCTTCCCCCACCCTCAGAGCCCTCAAAAGGTGCCTGGGCTTCTTTTCATATTACGCCCAATGGGTCTCTAACTATGCAGACAAGGCCCGCCCCCAGGTCAAGTGCACCACATTCCCCCACTCAGCCGAGGCCCACGCGGCCTTCAGCCGCATAAAAGGGGACATTGCCAAAGCAGCAATGCACGCGGTGGATGAGGCCATTCCCTTCCAAGTAGAGAGTGACGCCTCCGACTTTGCGCTGGCTGCTACCCTCAACCAGACAGGAAGACCAGTGGCGTTCTTCTCCCGTACCCTTCAAGGCCCTGAAATTCGGCACTCTGCGGTGGAGAAAGAGGCCCAGGCCATATTGGAAGCTATTAGGCACTGGAGGCACTATCTCGCCGGCAAAAAGTTCACCCTGCTAACTGACCAGCGTTCAGTCGCATTCATGTTTAGTAACCAACAGCGGGGCAAAATCAAAAATGATAAAATTCTGAGGTGGAGAATCGAACTCTCCACCTACAACTATGACATCATGTACAGGCCTGGGAAGCTCAACGAGCCCTCCAATGCCCTATCCCGGGGAACATGTGCCAGCGCACAGATCGACCGGCTATACGCCCTACATGTAGACCTTTGCCCCTGGGGGTCACCCAGCTTTTCCACTTCGTGAAAGCCCAGAACCTGCCTTACTCCCTTGAGGAGATCAGGATGATGACCAGGGACTGTCAAGTCTGCGCAGAGTGCAAACCGCACTTCTACCGACCCGAAAAGGCACCACTCATCAAGGCCACCTGCCCCTTTGAGCGACTGAGTGTTGACTTTAAGGGCCCCCTTCCCTCCACCGACCGCAATGTGTACTTTCTTAACGTTATCGACGAGTACTCGCGGTTCTCCTTCGCCATTCCCTGCCCCGACACCACTACCACGTCAGTTATAAAAGCCCTGCGCAAGCTCTTCACTCTGTTCGGATACCCATGCTATATCCATAGTGACAGAGGGTCCTCGTTTATGAGTGACGAGCTGCGCCAATGCCTGCTGGCTAGGGGAATTGCAACCAGTAGGACCACGAGCTATAATCCCCGGGGGAATGGACAGGTAGAGAAAGAGAATGGCACAGTGTGGAAAGCCACACTCTTAGCCCTCAGGTCAAAGGGACTGCCGGTCTCCCGCTGGCAGGAGGTCCTTCCCGAGGCACTCCACTGCATCCGCTCCCTGTTATGCACGACCACCAATGCCACCCCTCATGAGCGGCTCTTTTCTTTTCCCAGAAAATCGACCACTGGGACCACCCTACCATCTTGGCTGACGTCCCCAGGGTCAGTGCAGCTCTGGAAACATGTGAGGAGCAATAAATACCCCCCGATGGTCAAGAGGGTTCACTTACTTCATGCGAACCCTCAGTATGCCTACGTGGTTTTACCTGATGGGCGGGAGGACACAGTCTCCATCCGCGACCTGGCGCCCGCAGGAGCACCAGACCCCTACCCTGAACAATCCATGGTGACTATTGACCCCGTACCCACCGATATATATACCCACCAGACACTGCGCACTCCAAGCCCTACACAGACACCACATAACACTCCCATACCGGGCGCAAGGCACACGCACGAGGGATTACCGACGCCTAACGTGCTGGCACCTGAAGTCAGGCTGGAGCCAGAACAACCGCCATCGCCGGTGCTACGTAGATCACAGCGACGGACTCGACCGCCTGATAGACTTAACCTGTAAATATACTTGTTTTAAATATTGTCGGTCACTTCACCCCGCGGGACTCTTTTTAAAAAAAGGAGGGGTGAATGTGGTAAACCATATATATATGTTGTAACGGGGTTACCTGTCTGCACACACCCCTCTGCTGACTGCCCCTGTGGCTCCTCCCACAGACCCCTGAATAAAGGCGATTTCGCCATTGCTCCTCCTCTCAGTCCAGGGGCAGACACTCACCATGTTGGAGGTCACATTTTACTGCGAATAAAAGCCTTTCAGTAGTTACTCTACTTCCAGTCTTTTGGAGTTATTGATGGTGCATCACCCATTGCCTCCCTCTGGTGCTCCTTCCCCCTTTTTCTTTCTTCCATGGCCTTCTGTCTCTTTCACCTATCAACTTTCAAGCTCATTACTTCATCCCTCCTCCTCCAGGTTTCACCTCTTCCCTCCCCCCCCCCCCGCCACCTTTTAAATCTACCCCTCAGCTTATTTCTCCAGTCCTGCCGAAGGGTCTCGGTTTGAAACATCGACTGCACTCTTTTCCACAGATGCTGCCTGGCCTGCTGTGTTGCTCCAGCATTTTGTGTGTGTTGCTCGGATTTCCAGCATCTGCAGCTTTTCTCCTGTCATCTGTACACTGCAGGCAATTCAGATACGACCTTGCATATTATTTTTGGGATATGGGATGAAATCACCTGTGCACCGAGAGAAATCCTGCAATTGCAGGCCGAATGTGCAGATTCCATACAGACACATCTGATGCCGGGACTGGATCTGGGTGACTATGCCAACCAAAGTATGAGGGTTAAAATTGTGGGTTGAATGAGCACTGGCAAGATCAATGTGGGAAATGCAGACTTTTCCACGGAGTGTGCAGATGATGCATAACGAATTAGGATTTGGGGTGGTTTTCCTTTCGGCACTTATGAGGAATTTTTTTTGAGCTTCTGAGGAGATTCTCAAATCCTGACTGCTCCTTCTCCACTCTAGGCGTCATGTTTAAACAGGATTTGCAATGTTTAAATAGGATTTGAATACATCCATGAATCTTTTCGTCTGCCTTCTGGTAATCCCTTCCCCTGTCAGACATAGAACAGAGCTAGCTGAACATTACTGAGAACTCAGTGCTGGGGAGTTTTGCCTGGGAGAGCACACTAACAGTATTATCCATCCCATCAATTTGGACCATCTTGTGGAATGCCTGTTCTCAGTCTTTCTGGTCTCAGAAGTACAGTATGTAAGATAAGAAATTTGATGCCGTTTTGTGGCAGGTCTGGGCTTTTGATCTTCAAACACCTTTGACCAAAATCTATGTCGGCAGTTGAAGTAACTGGTAAATTTCATCACAGTTGGCTCCGCTCACCCTGAATGGACTTCCAAGCTATAAGAGTGTTCATATTTTCTTAGGTGTTACCATAAACCTTTATTACAGAGCTGTGTTTTAGAGGTTGGTAAAGGACTTTTACCCCATGCATGCTGAGTGCAAGACCTATATTTTAATAAGCCTCTGTGAATGGGTAGAGGATGGCAGAGAGCTGAGACTCTGATAATAGACAATAGACAATAGGTGCGGGAGTAGGCCATTCAGCCCCTCGAGCCAACACCACCATTCACTGTGATCATGGCTGATCATTCACAATCAGTATCCCGTTCCTGCCTTCTCCTCATATCCCTTGACTCCACTAAATTTAAGAGCTCTATCTAACTCTTTCTTGAAAGAATCCAGAGAATTGGCCTCCACTGCCTTCTCAGGCAGAGCATTCTACAGAACCCCAACCCTCTGTGTGAAAAAGTTTTTCCTCAACTCCATTCTAAATTGTCTACCCCTTATTCTTAAACTGTGGCCTTTGGTTCTGGACTCCCCCAACATTGAGAACATGTTTCCTGCCTCCAGCGTGTCCAATCCCTTAATAATCTTATATGTTTCAATCAGATCCTCTCTCATCCTTCTAAATTCCAGTGTATACAAGCCAACTTGCTCCAAACTTCCAATATGACAGTCCCACCGTCCCGGGAATTAACCTCGTGAACCTACGCTGCACTCCCTCAATAGCTAGAATGCCCTTCCTCAAATTTGGAGACCAAAACTGTACACAATACTCCAGGTGTGGTCTCACCAGGGCCTTGTACAACTGCAGAAGGACCTCTTTGCTATGAAGGCCAACATGCTATTAGCTTTCTTCACTGCCTGCTGTACCTGTATGCTTACCTTCAGTGACTGATGAACAAGGACATCCAGATCTCGTTGTGCTTCCCCTTGAAACAATGCAAACATTGATTCCGTACGTGCTGGCTGCTCAGCGGGTTGACCGGTGTGCAGACAGAGTCGGTGGCTGAGGATATGGGCGTGGCTGGGATTATGAGTTGCAGCATAGAGCACGGGCCCAGGAAGTAGGCTTGGATTTGAGAAGAAAGTGGAGAATGGCCCACACGCATGTGTCTCAGGACCCGTGCCCATTTGACATCAGCATATCCCAATTATGGTCTAAGCTCTGGCAAATTACCATCAGCCTATAACCTGCAGCACCAGAGGTCCCAACACACTAGACCACTGTTATAATAAGATAAGGAATGCCTACCGCTCCACACCCAGACCGTACTTTGGTAAATGCGATCACTTGGCTGTCCTTCACTCGTCTGCACAGAGACAGAGGCAAAAGAGCAAAGTTACAGAGATGAGGACAACAAAGAGGTGGTTGTGGGAGGCAGAGGAAGAGCTACAGGATTGCTTCGAGTCAGTAGACTGGGCTGTGTTGACCCGAGTCAGTTCAGATTAACAACAACACCTCCTCCATGATCTCCATCAGCACAGGTGTACCACAAGGCTGAGTGTTACCATGAACCCCTGCTCTAATCGCTTCACAGTTATGACTGTATGGCTAAGCACAGCTCCAATGCCATATTCAAGTTTGCTGATGTTACCACTGTTGTGGGCCGAATCAGTATATAGGAGGGAGATTGAAAATCTGGTTGACTGGTGCCGCAACAACAACTTTTTACTCAATGTAAGCAGGACCAAGGAGTTGATTATTGATTTTAGGAGGGAACCAGAGTTCTATGAGCGAGTCTTCATCAGAAGATCAGAGGTGGTGAGGGTCAGCAACTTCAAATTCTTTGGTGTTATTTTGAAGAACCTGTCCTGGGCCCAGCACGCATGTGCTATACAATTAGGAAGAAAGCACTGCTCCTCTGCTTCCTTAGGAGTCTGCAAAGATTTGGCATGACATCTAACACTTTGACAGACTTTTTTAGATGTGCAGTGGAGAGTATATTGACAAGCAGCATCACAGCCTGGTATGGCAAAACCGATGCCCTTGAACGGAAAACCCTATGAAAAGCATTGGATACAGCTCAATCCATCACAGCTAAAGCCCTCCCCACTACTGCACACGTCCACACGGAACATGGTTGCAGGAAAGCAGCATCTCATGATCCTTCAGCTCTCTAATATGGAACAAGCATGCCACCATCACTAGTACAAATGCCCTTCTGACTAGATGGAATCAGAAACAAAGGATAGGGAATGTTAATTTCAAAATGATCTATCTTTTTACAAAATGCTTGTAGTATAATCTTTCCATGATCAGCATTGTGCTTCTCACAAGCCCAAGATCTAGACAACCAGCCAATCTAAGCACTGACATTAGCTTATATCATTATCTGAGCTAGGTATTGTAATGCTCTTCATATCACCACTGCTATGACTACTGGTTGAAAGATCAGAAGTATTTTATTACTTCCATTGATGTGCCCCTAAATAGATTTGCTGAAAATCAATGCCAAAGCTTTCAAGGATCCAACAAAGATACCTCTCATACATTCTCCACTCATGGTCACCTGTGTGTCTCTAGGAGCTGAGAGTGAACACAACTCATGGTCGCCTGTGTGTCTCTAGGAGCTGCAGACCATAAATGGCACCTGTGAAGAGACTTTTCACTGAAAAAGAGGACTGGTATGAATAGAGTGACTAGGATATCAGGAAGTTAACTTCAAACCTAATTTTGGAAGCTACACATCTTTAAAGGAAAAGAAACTGGTCTATGAGTATCTGAAGAGACCTATTCCAAGAGAAGCATTAGCTGAGACAAGTAAAGCATCATTTCAGTGAATGGTATATATTGTATACTTAAACCCTAATGTACAGTTTTGATCACCTATGTACAGTAAAGATATAAAAAAAAAGGTTTGAAAGAGTGGTGAGGAAATATACAAGGATGTAAAGGTGTAGCCATGGGCACCTATATGGGTCCCAGCTATGCCTGCCTTTTTGTTGGCTTTGTGGAACAATCCATGTTCCAAACCTATTCTGGTATCTGTCCCCCACTTTTCCTTCGCTACATCGACGACTGTATTGGCACTGCTTCCTGCACACATGCTAAGCTCGTTGACTTCATTAACTTTGCCGCCAGCTTTCACTCTGCCCTCAAGTTTACTTGGTCCATTTCCAACACCTCACTCCCCTTTCTAGATCTTTCTGTCTCTATCTCTGGATACAGCTTATCTACTGATGTCTACTATAAGCCTACAGACTCTCACAGCTATCTGGACTATTCCTCTTCTCACCCTGTCTCGTGCAAAAATGCCACCCCCTTCTCGCAATTCCTCCGTGTCCGCTGCATCTGCTCTCAGGATGAAGCTTTTCATTCCAGGACGAAGGAGATGTCCTCCTTTTTTAAAGAAAGGGGCTTCCCTTCCTCCATCATCAACTCTGCTCTCAAATACATCTCCCCGATTTCATGCACATCTGCTCTCACTCCATCCTCCCGCCGCCCCACTAGGAATAGGGTTCTCCTGGTCCTCACCTACCACCTCACCAGCCTTCGGGTCCAACATATAATTCTCCGTAACTTCTGCCACCTCCAACAGGATCCCACTACTTAGGACATCTTTCCCTCCCCCCCGCCCGCTTTCCGCAGGGATCGCTCCCTGCGCGACTCCCTTGTCCTTTCATCCCCCCCCATCCTTCCCCACCAATCTCCCTCCTGGCACTTATCCTTGTAAGTGGAACAAGTGCTACACATGCCCTTACACTTCCTTCCCCACTACCATTTAGGGCCCCAGAGAGTCCTTCCAGGTGAGGCAAAACTTCACCTGTGAGTCGGCTGGGGTGATATACTGCGTTAGATGCTTCCGATG
Source organism: Mobula birostris (assembly GCF_030028105.1). Lineage (NCBI taxonomy): Eukaryota > Metazoa > Chordata > Chondrichthyes > Myliobatiformes > Myliobatidae > Mobula > Mobula birostris. Next base: position 88,340,581 of record NC_092376.1, on the reverse strand, counting down.
TGGCCTTCTATATATTGGCGAGACCCGGCACAAACTGGGAGACCATTTCGCTGAACACCTACGCTCTGTCCGCCAGAGAAAGCAGGATCTCCCATTTTAATTCCACGTCCCATTCCCATTTTGATATGTCTATCCACAGCCTCCTCTACTGTAAAGATGAAGCCACACTCAGGTTGGAGGAAAACACCTTATATTCTGTCTGGGTAGCCTCCAACCTGATGGCATGAACAATGACTTCTCTAACTTCTGTTAATGCCCGTCCTCTCTCTCGTACCCCATCTGTTATTTATTTATTATATATATTCTTTTTCTTTCTCTCCTTTTTCTCCCTCTGTCCCTCTCACTATATTCCTTTCCCATCCTCTGGGCACCCCTCCCCCTTTCTTTCTCCCTAGGCCTCCCGTCCCATGATCCTCTCATATCCCCTTTGCCAATCAACTGTCCAGCTCTTGGCTCCATCCCTCCCCCTCCTGTCTTCTCCTATCATTTTGGATCTCCCCCTCCCCCTCCCACTTTCAAATCTCTTCCTAACTCTTCCTTCAGTTAGTCCTGACGAAGGGTCTCGGCCTGAAACGTCGACTGTACCTCTTCCTAGAGATGCTGCCTGGCCTGCTGCGTTCACCGGCAACTTTTGTGTGTGTTGCTTGAAATTCCAGCATCTGCCGAATTCCTCGTGTTTACAAGGATGTTGCTGGGTATGGAGGACCTGAGTTAAGAGGAACGACAGTATTCTTTAGAATGTAGTAGACTGAGTGGAGATTTGATGGAGGTATACAAAATTAGGAGGGGTAAAGGTAAGGTAAATGCAAGCAGGCTTTTACCAATAGGATTGGGTGGGACTACGACTAGAGGTCATGGTTTAAGGGTGAAAGGTGAAAAGGTTAAGGGGAACATGAGGAAAAACTTCCTCACTCAGAGGGTTGTGAGAGTATGGAATGAGCTGCCAGGGCAAGTGATCCATGCAAGCTCAATTTCAGCTTTTAAGAGAAGTTTGGATAGCTACAAGGATAGTAGGGATATGGAGGGCTATGGTCCAGGTGCAGGTCAATGGGAGTAGGCAGTTTAAATGGTTTCAGCATGGACTAGATGGGCTGAAGGGCCTTTTTTGTGATGTACTTCACTATAACTCAATTACTCTAAAACCGGTTGGTCTTCCAGTGAGGGAAGTGAAAACGCTGATAGCCATATTCCAAGGTGAAGGAGACACTGAATATTGGTTCAGCCACTGTGAAGGTGGATTTGGAAGTACAGCATATCACTGATTCTTCATTGCCCTTAGGCCTAAATAAATCCCAGAATTCATTATCCAACTACATAAGGCTTATTGGAGCTCAAAAAGTCTGCTAAGGACCATATTTTCAAGGGTAATTAGGTTTCGACAATAAATGCTGATCTTACCATTGTTGTCTGAATCCTGTATAAACTATAAAAAAACCACCTTTGGCTCCAATTGGTTCCTTACCCTGAATTCAAATACTCATCAACTGGGGCTCAGCCTGTTACGTGTAGCCTTCTGAACCACTGCTAGCTAGGCAAAGCCTCCACAGAACCAGTCACACTGCAGACCAAGTTATGGAATACATCAGTTCAATGTGAGACACAGGACATTGGTACAGATCTCAAACATTTGTAGTCATTGATTTTGTAGTAAGACATGAAAGATGAGGGGGAGGTGTGTGTGTCTGTGAGACAGTATGACAAATTTTAAAATAATTAAAGCAAAACAGGATTTGTTGCTTTCTAAGTAAAAGAAATCAGTTCAGCACAATTTCCTTTTTTTCTATTATTATTAATATCATATTTGAACTGTGGCTCATCCAAATTAGAAATCCTTAATAGAGGTTAGGCAAAACTTCCTTCCCATTCCATGCCTATTATGGCAATTTTGGGTCCCCATTTAAAAATTATCTTAAGCCCGAGAAAGGATTCAATGGAAATTAATTAAAATGATAGCAGGCAAGAGAAACCCAAACAACACACACAAAATGCTGGAGGAACTCAACAAGCCAGAAAGCATCTATGGAAAAGAGTATAGTCGACATTTTGGCTTGAGACTCTTCCTCAGGACTCATGAAGGGTCTCAGGTCAAAACATCGACTGTTTACTCTTTTTCGAAGATGTTGCCTGGCCTGCTGAGTTCCTCCAGCACTTTGTGTGTATTAAAATGATAGGAGGGTTGAAAGACTTCAGTTATGAGGAGGGATGTGAGAAACTGAAGTTGGTCTGTTTTTGACAGAATGAATAAAGGGAAGTGGACTCTAGTGATAGGAGCACAGTAATAAAAGAATTTAAGAACCAAAAGGGATGAAGAAAGTATTGAGCCAATTGTCATGATCTGGAAACAAAATCAGAATATGTAGTGAAAGTAGATTCAATGTTAACTTTCCGAAGGGCAGAATAGTTTCTGGCATCTGAAGAGTTATGGCAACAGAGCAGTGTAGTACCACTAATTATGTAGCTCCTTCACAGGTCTGGGTCAAGCACAACAGGTTAAGAAGCCTTTCTTTTGAAACATAGTTCCTTAACTCTTTGTTTCTATGTTGTCTTAAATATCCTGCAAGAGGGAATAGTTTATCTTTATCTTCCCTAAGTTTATAAAATTTTAAACAGCTTAATTTCATTGTTTCTTATGTTCATTCCCTTTACTCTCCATCCAAACTCTCAAGTCAGGGCAAATTCCTTTAATGAATCACAGACATGAGGTCTTGCAGGTGCTGAATTCCAGAACAACACACACAAAATGCTGGAAGAATGCAGAAAGTCAGGCAGCATTGTGGAAAGAAATAAATAGTCGATGTTTCAGACCGAGGCCCCTCATCAGGACTGGAAAGGAAGGAGAAGGAAGCCAGAATAAGAAGGTGGGGAGAGGGGAAAGTGCACAAACTGGCAGGCGATAGGTGAAAACAGGAGACGAGTAAGGTGGGAGGTTAAGGGAGGGGGAATAAATTAAGAAGCTGGAAGGTATAGGTGGAAGGGCTGAAGAGAATGAATCTAATAGGAGAGACCAATGAGAGTATAAGTCCATAGAACACAGGAGAAGAATTAGGCTTTTCGGCCCATCGAGTCTACACCACTATTCCATCACATCTGATTTACTAGCCTTCTGAACCCTGATCTCCTGAATTCTCCCTGTTACCTTTGACGCTCTGACTAATCAACAACCTCCACTTTAAATATACCCAATGATTTAGCCACCACAATTGTCCGTGACAATGAATTTTACAGATTCACCACCCTCTGGATAAAGAAGTTCCTCCTCATCTTTGTTCTAAAGGGACGTTGTGTTATTCTGAGGTTGTGCCTTCTGGTCATAGACTCCCCAGTATAGGAAACATCCTCTCCACATCCACTTTATCTAGGCCTTTCAATATTCAATAGGTTTTAATGA